>NW_027397066.1:72124995-72182310 GCF_003265705.2 Callorhinus ursinus
AGCCCGATGTGGGGCTCGATCCCAGGACCCTGGGATCATGGCCTGAGCTGAAGGCAGCGGTTTAACCAACTGAGCCACCCAGGCGCCCCTAAAGCTCTTTCTGAAGGTGCTGTTTTGGTGAGCAGGACAGCACATCTGCATTTGCATGTATTTATCACTCTGTGTTGTGTGCATGACCGCCAACAATGATTAAAGGGATAAAGCAAATGCTATTTATAATCCAAGCTTTTAAAAAAAATGTCCTTTCTATAAACAAGAAAAGCTATGGAATGTTTTGCACTCTTCTTGCCAAACTCAAACTAATGAACACTTGTCCGCCAAGCCGCCTGGAAACTAAAAGACCTGGAGTCAGCTAGGTCTCTTGCATTTTGCAGGAAATCTCCTTTGTTAGGGCACTGCTCAATGTGACAAAACGTGTTACTAACTACTATTTGGGTTTACTAACTATTTGGGTTTACTAACTATTTACCAACTATTTGGGTTTAGTAAAATGCACATCCTCAATGGGTTAAAAACCATTTCCATTATCATAAGTATAAGCAAATACTTTGTTTTAGGACATATTCATTTACAGGGAAGAGACTGGTTTTGAACTCTATCTCTCACTATTGCCAGCTACATGATTTTGGGCAAATCCCTTAACATCTCTGTGGCTCAGTTGCCTCATCTGTGTAATTAAAAACCTACACCTCGGGCGTCTGGGTGGCTCAGTTGGTTAAGCGACTGCCTTCGGCTCAGGTCATGACCCTGGAGTCCCGGGATCGAGTCCCGCATCGGGCTCCCTGCTCAGCGGGGAGTCTGCTTCTCCCTCTGACCCTCTTCCCTCTCGTGCTCTCTATCTCTCATTCTCTCTCTCTCTCAAATAAATAAATAAAATCTTTAAAAAAAATAAATAAAAACCTACACCTCATATGATGTTATGGAAATTAAATAAGATAATTCATGTTCCACTAGTGCCTGGAATAGAGTAAGCACATAATAAATGATAGAATTGAGAGCTATTAATTTAAACAACTATAAAATAAATTATAATTTAAATAATTATAAATTTAATAAAAGACTTCAAAACTTGGGAAGACATGTCACTATTACCAAGCTATCCTAGTGGTTTAGTTTTACGTAACATTGCTCAAATTTGACAACAATGGAGTTTAATAAGCATTTATCGAACAATTATGACATGCTGGGCCTCGGGCTAGGCCCTGGCATCATTAATGATGTTGGATGTAGTCTTAAAAAAGTGGATGCTCTAGCAAGGAGACAGACACATAGACTCCTACCTACAGTAATAAGCACAATTAAAATAATAGCTAACTGTTGGGTGCTTACCAAAAGGTAGGCATAATATTTCAGCATGGCATATATATTTTCTCATTTCCAATTAAAAACAACCCTACAAAATAAATACTATTATTTCCATTTTATAGATGAGCGAGAAGAGATAGAGAGAATTTAAGAAACTTGCCTAAGGTCACCCAGGAAGTAAGTGATGAATCTGGAACCTGAATTTATGGTAATCTGACAAAGGAGCCAGCAATCTTAACTATCATGTCACCCTACCTCTTATATTTTTAAAACATTTGGTATCAACAGATATGTATTGAGCGCTTACCACCTGTGGGGCACTAAGGATACAGTACCAAAAATCAGACCTGAATTCTGTTCTCTGGAGCTTGCAGTCTAGTAGGGAAGACAAATATTACATAATTGCATGACTATATACATATGAGCTATGATAAGTATTAAGAAAAAACTATTAGGTGTTAAGGAATGCATAATGTATGTGAAGTTATTGGAGAATATATACAAGGCACACAATTCTGCCTGAAGCAGGTGAGGAAGGAAGGCCTTTCAGAAAATGAGAACAGGAGAAAATATATAAAGTAAGAAACTTGAAATGACAGCATGGAGGGGAAGGGAGGTGATGGCATGAGCTGAGGCTACAGGTTGGGGCGGCAGGGAGCCTGTTAAAGGCCTGTGTACTGTGCTAATGGGTTTGACCTTTATTCATTATTCAGTGCGGGAAAGGCATTTTATAATACCTAATCTGGCCATGGTGTGGAAGGAATGGAAGACTAGGGTGATATTGATATAGTTTTTGACTGAAACTCCCACAAGTACTAACCTTTATTGATGAAATACTGCAGATTATATTCATACTTTTTTCTTTTTAACTTTCATATTCATCAAACAAAGCACGTTGAATGCAATCATTGGTTGCCTTCTCAATGCTCATATCCCTTCTTTTCCTATGCCAATGTCCCCAGTTTCCATTGGTATCCCACCAGGTTCCCAACCAGGTGACCTCTCTGGTGGCTCTAAGAATGAATTATGTGCTCTAGATCAAGCCAGTTGGTGCACTCCTATCTCCTAGCCATGGTAATGTAATCAGGAAGGCGAATCTCGGGAATTCTCCTGGGAATGTTGGGACAAAAGGTGCTCTCTTGTCAATACCAGTTCTGCCGAACACTTGGATTAATGAATGACCTTTGAACTGATAAACTAGAGCTTTCAGCAACAAAGTACCATGTGATGATTCCAGAGTTAATATGGCTCGTGTTTAACTCACATTTTCATTTGAAATAGAGTTCACATGGAATATATAAGAATACCTCTAGATTAAAATAGCAGACAAACGGAGTCCTAATTTATTTAAGCAACAACGGGAATTTGTTGGCTCATATATCAAAAACCCTAGAAATACTGTGAGGTTCTGACAAAGGTTTATATCTACCAAGGATCTAATTTCTTTTCATCTTTTCGAATTGATCTGAAAATCTGTACTTGAACTTGTTTTCTGCTTCACATTAAAACTCTTTAATTGGATGTTTACTCTGACTTAGCAAATGTAAGTCAGAAACAAAGTAAAAGCAGAAGAAACACTAATCAAGATTATAGTAAATCTTTGAAAATTTACTTTCCCTATCCGCATTGTCATTATTTTTGTCTTAGCCTGTATCGAAGTAGAAGCCAGAGAAATGATTCACTTGAAAACTGAAAGGTAAAAGTTGAGAAAACAGTGTGATTTCTTAATTACAGGAATTGAAAGAGGAGTGCTGTTCTAGTGGGCACAATTATAAGAAAAGAAAAATATTAAACAATGGGGAATGTGTTTTGAAGTAAAATAAGAAATTCATCTGCTTATAGCTAATAGTAATCTATGCCTTATAATCATTATGTAAGTTTTAAAATGACGATATAGTTGTAAAATAGGCCAAATAGAATAAAAAAATTCAACCATATAAATTCTGAGCTTTAGTATCTGATAATGGTAATAGCAACTGATGAAAATGATCATTAATGATAATAATTAGGTGTTTACATTGATCTATCACAATTATGATTTTACATTAGGAGTTAAAAACTGTTTTTGCAAAAGGCCATATAGTAAATATTTTAGGCTTTATGAGTTATAAAGTCTTCGTTGCAACTACTCAACTCTGCCATTATAGTGTGAAAGCAATTGTATGTAAAGAAATTGTATGTAAAGAAATGGGCCATGGCTGTGTTCCAACAAACTTTATCATTTTTTTTTTCAACAGAACTTTTATTTATTTATTTTTGTATTTATTTATTTGACAGAGAGAGACACAGTGAAAGAGAAAGCACAAGCAGGGGGAGTGGGAGAGGAAGAAGCAGGCTTCCTGCCTAGCAGGGAGCCTGATGCGGGGCTCGATCCCAGGACCCTGAGATCATGACCTGAGCCGAAGGCGATGCTTAATGACTGAGCCCCCCAGGCGCCCCCCAGAACTTTATTTACAAAACAGGTGGCGGACTGGATTTGGGCCATAATTTGCTGGCCCTTGTTCTACATCATTTCTTTCAGCTTCTTTTGTCTCTATTTATATGAGTGTTCAATCAGCACAATTTGTACATAAAATTTTATATTAAATTATTTTAAATTATTTAATTTGACCCATTTTTTTACATAAATGATACAAATTGGAAGGGAATTGTCATTAGGAAAAGGGTAGGATACTGGATGAGTTTATTGTTCATTACAAATTTTAGGCTACAGACAGTACCATACACTATGGCTAAAACAGAAAACTCCTATCTTAGTGGCCATCAACTAGGGGACTGAGTTGGAGGTGAGCAAAGCAACCTGAAAGTGAGGGAGGAAATCTTGGGAAGGAAAAAGCCAGATAGAGAGCCCCACATCGTGTGTATAATTTTTGCCCGTCTCTGGCTGTTCTCTGAGCTATGTGTACATAGGTCAGACTATAAGCAGCATTGCTAAGGAACAAAGAACTGAAGAGAGATTTTGATCTGCTGTTTTCCACAGGGAGACAGAGCTTGCATTTTTTTTTTTGGACAAATCAAAATCAAGAAACTCTACAAAATAGTATTAATGGTATCCTTAATATAATAATAATTTATAAACATATGAAGAAACAGGCAAGTGTATCTCATACAAGAGTGAAAGGTAACTGAGAAAGTCTGATTGGAGATCCAAATGTAGGATTTGGCAGACAACGATTTTTCAGCAGCTATTATTACTGTGCTCAAGGACTTAAAGGAAAATACGCTCATAATAAGTATGTTCAAATAGAAAAAATATCAGTGGGAAAACAGACTGTATAATATAAAACTACCAAATAGAACTTCTTTACAAAACCCCACAATATTTGAGAGAAAAATTCACAACATGGGTTAACAACAGATTTGAAAGGATAGAGGAGTCATTAATGTCTAAGACAAAACATTAGATAATATCCAATCAGAAGAACAGAAAAATAATAAAGATTTAACATGTGAGACAACATTAAAAGGTCTAACATACAGCTACTTGGAACCCCTAAAGGAGACAAGAGAGGCTGAGGCAGAAAATAATACTTAAAAAGAAACAATGGTCTTAAACTCTCCAAATTTGTTGAAAGATAAAAATTTATAGTCAAAAAAGAACCACAGTAAACTTCAAGCAGGATAAAAGAAAACCAAGTTAAGCATGTCATAGTCAAATTGCTGAAAACCAGTGATAAAAGTGAAATACTGAGACACTAGAGACAAATGACATATATTACATATATGGGAACAATAACATGATGATTCAGAACTTACAAGAAAAATGAAACAAAAGAGATCAGAAGACAATAAAATGAGTTTTAAAGGACTGAAAGAAAAAAAATTTTAAATTGTAAGTATAGAAATCTTCACTGGTCAAAAATTGTCAAAAACTTCAAGATTGAAAGTTATATTAAATCATCTTTAGATAAATAAAACTAAGATTTCATAGTATATGTGAAACTAATATGTCAATTATACCTCAAAGCAACAACTCCCCCACCACACAAACCTAAGATTTCATCACCAGCAGATGTATACTATGAAAAATGCTAAAAGAGATTCTGTTGAACAGAAATAACACAAATGGATGGCTTCTGGAATGAAAAGCACCAGAAATGACATCTACATATATATGTGTAAATATGAAGGACTGTGTTTCTCTTTATTTATTTGAAGTATATATAAACCTTTAAAGCATGAATTACAACATTGTGTTTGGAGTTATAAAGATATACATGTACTAATTATAGCATTAAGTAGTGAAAGAAGATAAATGGATCTATGATACATTTTATGTGAAGTAATATAACATTAACTCTCAGTAGACTGTGAAATATTAAGGATGTATATTGTAATCCCTAGAGCAGCCATTAAAATAACAATGCAAAGGCCTGGGTCGCCTGGGTGGCTCAGTCGTTGAGCATCTGCTTTCCGCTCAGGTCATGATCCCAGGGTCCTGGGATTGAGCCCTGCATCGCATTGGGCTCCCTGCTCGCCGGGAGGCCTGCTTCTCCCTCTCCCACTCCCCCTGCTTGTGTTCCTGCTCTTGCTGTCTCTCTGTCAAATAAATAAAATCTTTAAAAAAAACCAAAACCAACCAAACAAAAACAATGCAAAGGCGTATAGCTAAAAAGCCAATAGATAATGTAAAATGGAATTTTAAAAAAAGCTCAAGTAACCCCAAAGATGGCATAAAAGAAACAGAGAAACAAAGACAGAAAGAACGTACAGAAAACAAGAAAATGATAGACCTTAATCTAACCATATTAATAACTGCACTACTAAAAGGCGGAACTCTGTCAGAATGGATAAAACATAAAGACTCACAGACTAGATATAAGATATGCCCTTGAAATATAAAAATGCAGAGTTTGAAAGTAAATGAAAGAAAAAGATGTATCATTTAAAAGTATGCATAAGAAGGATAGAGTGGTTTTATTAATAAAAGATGAGGCAGACTTTGAGACAGAGAATACCAAAGATAATGGTGAGTATATCTTTATGACAAAAAGTCAATTCATTAGGAACACATAACAATCACAAACATATATACGCCTTAAAACAGAATTTTGTAATAAAGTAAAAAAATGACAGAATTTTCAGAAGAAATACATAATTCTCTAGTCAGAGATTTTATTTATTTTTAGTCAGAGATTTTAATACCCATTAAGCATGTCATAAAACAAGACAAAACTATCTCTAAAGATGTACACAATTGTTAAAATAACCTTTAAAACATAAACATCTTGACTTCACTGATATTTGCAGGTTATAATTAAAAAATTGTAAGATACACACTTTTTTCAAGTGTGCATGCAATATTCACCAAGAAGGATCTAACACCAAGTCATAAAATAAGTCTCAGTAAATTTAAAAAGATTAAAACCAGGGCACCTAGGTGGCTCAGTTGGTTAAGTGTCTTCCACTCAGGTCATGATCCCAGGGTCTGGGGATGGAGTCCCCAATCAGGTTCCCTGCTCAGTGGGGAGTCTGCTTCTCCCTCTGCCCCTTCCAGGGCTCGTGCGCTTTCTCTCTCTCTCTCTCAAAAATAAATAAGTAAAATTTTAAAACAAAAAAAATGGTCAAAAACTTAAAAAAAAAGAAAATATTAAAACCATACAGAATATGTTCTCTGATCACAACAGAATTAATTAAAAATTAATAACAATGAGGTATCTAGGAAATGTCCAAATATTTGAAAATTAAAAATCACACTTCTAAATAATCCATAGGTCATTCAAAACGGAATAATGAAACCATGCCAAAATTTCTGTGATACAGCTAAGGAAATGTTTATATTAGAAAAGAAAAAAATTACGTCCTAGTGTTCTATCTTAAGATACTACAAAAAGAAGAGCTAAGTAAACCTATACATAGACGTTAGAACTACAAACCTTCTAGAAGAATATCTTTGTGACTTGAAAGTAGGTAAAGATTTCTTATGACTGAGAAAGCAATGACCAAAAAAAAAAAAAAAAAACCCAACAAATTAGACCATCAAAATTAAAATCTTTTGATTACAAGAAGACACCATTAAAGAAAATGAATAAAGTTTCAGTGTGGAAAAAATACTCACAAAACATTTATCTGATAAATCATTGGTTTCCAGAATATAAAGCACTCCTACAACTCAATTAAAAAGAAGAGAACTTAGTAGACAAATTGGGCAAATGATTTGAATAGACACTTTAAAGAGAAACGTATGGGAATGGCTAATAAGCATATGAAAAAGTACCCCAAATCATTAGTCATCAGGGAAATACAGATTAAAACCAAGTAAGATACACATTCTCCAGAATGGCTAAAATTGAAAAGATGGAAGAAGTCCTAGAACAGAAAAACCTAAGCAAAAAAAAAAAAAAAAAAAAATCAGAACAGTTGTTTCTTCTCAGTGGTAGGGACAGGGATCCACTGGGGAGAGGCACCAGAGAACTTTCTGAGGTATTGTCAATGTTGTACAACTTGATAATTGTTTGGATGTTTAATTATCGAAATGAATACAGGTGTGTAAATTTTTAATATCCATCAAATGACATATTTAAGATTTTATATTTAACTATATGGAATTTTATATAAAAAGTAAACAGATATTGAACTCTAATGAACTTTATACTCAAGTATTTAGAGGTGAAGTATATGGATATATGTGACTTAAATTGAAATACATCAAACATAAAATGGATTAAAATATGGATGAAGGATGAATATATAGATCCACATATAATAAATACACAGAGTAAAATGTTAATTATATTCTGTGTGAATTAGTGTATGTGTGCTCACTGTAAAAAAATTCTACTTTCTATCTTAAAATTTTCATAAAATATTGGGAGAAATATATAAATAAGAAATCAATGTAGTTTTATTCACATTGATTCCTAATATACCAAATCTGGTTTTCTGAAAACATATTCTCTGGTAAAAGGAACCAAGCCTCCTTGGAGAAATGGCTAATTACAGGTCTGTGACAGAACAAGTATAAGGTAAGCTCAAGATTAATGAGTACATATTAGAAGTACACAGAAGCCAGTTTGAAAAGTCTCCCACAGGAAATGTGGGATATTTTAAACAACCAGTAAGCAAAAGGCTGATAATTCATTGAATTATAAAAGAATCCATGAGTCCGTGATAATAGTAAAAATACAACAGGGGTGGGATGGGTGACACTATTCTTTACAGATGGTAATAAATATAGAAGAAATACTAGAATTAGAAAGTTTGCATCCCCAGCAAAATAAATGATTTAAACAAGGATCATCAATATATGCTTATGACATTATTATGTAAGTGGTGCTGGACAATAGGATATTCACTCGGTGTCTAAGAATACTTATCACACATGGAGAAAAGTCATTTTACAATAGAGAGATCTGGCAGACACTACCTCAATCAAACTTAGCCTCATCAAATAATGAAATATGTAAACATTATATGTTTCCTATTGTAATGCAATGGGAAGCACAAAACAAAAAGATTAACTTCTATTGTATGTAAGTGATGAATCACTGAATTCTATTCCTGAAACCAATATTGCACTGTATGATAACTAGAATTTAAATAAAAATTTGAAAAAAAATTAAAGTTAAAAAAAAAAAGATTAACCTCAATCTACTAATGAAGAAATAGTAAAAACTCTAGACTGTGGGGCATTTCACAACAGGAGCTGGTAAATTATTTCTGTACAGGCCCAGAAAGTAAACATTTTAGGCTTCATAAGCTGTAAGGTCTCTGTTGCAACTATTCAACTTTGTGTTGTGGTATGAATGGGTGTGGCTGCGTTCCAATACGACTGTATTTACAAAAACAGATGGTGGGTTTTGACCAATGGGCTGTAGTTTGCCCATCTCTGTTCTGTCCCATGATAATTGTCTGTGAGTCTGGAAAAAAAGTCAATATCAGGAAAGGAAAAAAAAAAAAGGCAGAAAGCTACATGGCAATAAAACTTGATGTTTGATCCTTGATCTGATTGGACTATAAAGACATTTTGGGGACAAATGGGTAAATTTGAATAAGGACTAAAAATTACATTTATTTATTGTATCCATGTTAATTTCCTTCAGTACAATAATGGGATTAAGATAATGTCCTTGTTTTTAAAAGACATATGCTAAAGATATATCTGAAAATTGTTTTCAAATAGAAGAGATAAAGAAGATATAGCAATATGTTAAAAGCAAAATAAGCTATCTACTAATCTGTGTTCATCAATAAAATGGGTATGTAGGAGAAAAACCACAGCAGTTCACTGGAAAGAAAACAAACAGCTCAAAGGTCAACACACAATGGAAATTTTCTTGAAAACCATAACTACTTTTGGAAACTTCAAGGAATATAACATTTTATTTTACCCAAAACCACTTTTAAAGTTTTCAAATATATAATTAAGTTCAATTTTGCCAAGGGTGTTAAAATACTAACACCAAACTGGTCTTGTCTCCATTTTCAAATCTTGAAGAAAGAATGATTCCCAGGAAGCCTTTAATTTTTGCTAAGGTCTAATTGATAAACATGATACTATGCTTGTATTTTCCCTGTCAAAGTCTGTAATGAATCTTCAGTCAAAATATTTTTATGTTAGTCTTAGCACTTTATGAGAGAAGTTCCCAACATTTTCTCAAAATATCCCAAACTAAACTCATCTTCCTCTTAGCCCTCAAATAAGCTTTTCTTCCTTTAGTACTCTTGTTGATGAAGGCAAGAAACATCTACCCACTCTGATCTGGAAGGCATTCCTCTGAGGCTTTTACCTATTTACCTTCTTTTCCTTCCTATCACTTTTGTTTAGGCCTTTCTTATGTGTCGTTTGGACTGTATCTTCCTACCTTTTAAAGATTTTATTTGTTTGCTTGTTTGTTTGAGAGAGAGAGGGAGAGAAAGAGAAAGACAGAAAATGAGAGGGAGCATTTGGGAGCACATGGGGAGGGAGAGGGAGAGAAGAATCCCAAGCAGACTCTGTGCTGAGAGCAGAGCCCAACACAGGGCTTGATCGCATGACCTGAGATCATGACCTGCGCTGAAACCAAGAGCTGGACGCTCAGCCCACAGAGCCACCCAGGCGCCCCTAGCTTCCTACTTTTTAATCCACTATGTCTGTTGACAGGGGTGATCTGAGCTTATTCCCTGATTAAAATTGTTCAATGGCTTTCTACTTCCTATAATCTATAGGAAACTCTTCAGACTCTTTAGCATTGCATAACTATACCAGACTACTGCAGGTCATTTCCTGCCACTTCCCTAGACACACTATACACAGTAAGACCAAGATTTTTCAAGCCTATAAACATGAACATTCTGTTCTATACCTCCCTTGTACACTCTTATCCGTTTATAAACACGTCTTCTTAAAACACTTAAGTTCTATCTTGGCTATTCAGTATAAATATAATTTCTCCATGACTTCAACATAGGCAAAGTGGTAGTCGCCTGCCTTCTTCTTAGTTTGCATATTACAATACAGAGAAGATTATGTTTCCTCATTTGTGCACCAAAGTGATCTATATGCTAATGATTCTTAAATTTGGACCTCTGTCCAGTCTTTTCTTCTAAGCTCCAAACCTATTTCCAACCATCATCTTCAATTAACATCTCCATTCGGAAGACAGTGAAACTGAAGCAGAGAGCTTACAGAGCACACAATGGCACACAGGTTCAAATGCTTAGGTATATGGTCTCCAACCAGCTCATTCCCCAGACCAGGAACCTGAGAGTCATCTTTCACACTTCCCTCTCCCTTCATCTCTCACACCAAATGCATCACCGAGTTCTAATTCTGTCATTAATAACAATCTCAAATAAGTCTACTTTTCTTCATCTCTATTCACTCCAGGCTTCCATAAATTATTGCTTGGACAACTGCAATTGCTTCCTAATTGGTTTTCCCATTTCCACTTTTGCTCTCTCCTGACTGTATTCAGCACATAGGAACCAGATTTATATTTTCTAAACATAAATGTGGTTATAGTTTTCTGTATTTAAAGCATATCAATGGTTTACAATTTCATTTTGGTGAAATTTCCAATGTCTTAGACTATAAGGGCCTTTCTTTAGCTTTATGTGGAGATACTCTCTGCATCTCTCACAGGGCTTCAGACTCCTCCCAGTGGCCAGGTTCACTTCATCTAGCCCCAGGGCCTTCTCACACTATTATGAAGTTTGAAATTCTCTTCCCCAACACCTACTCTCACTCCTCTTTGGTCCCAAAAGAAATGTTCACTTCCCTCAAGAGGTGTTCCCTGATGAATCAGCTTAGGTCAGGTGCCCTTGTTACATGCTGCCAGGGCACTCTATTGTCCTTCCTAGCAATTTACACAGTTTGCAACCAAATATTTGAATGTTATTCTACATTCCTCGCTAGGTTGAAAACTCCATGTATCAAGTTCAATATCTAAATGCTCAGCTTCTAGTTCAATGCCTGCTGCAAGACAGACAATTAAATATTTTGAAAAAAATAAATAATTCAAGCTAAAATAACACAGGCTGAGAAGAAATAATCAAAACAGACATAGCTCAGCATGAAATGACCAAAAGGACTAACATCAGAAGGTGGACAAAATTTAGAATATGTAAGCAAAATAACTATGGGCCAAGATGCAAAAGAACCAATTGTAGTAATATAATTTATGTATTTACATTATCTCCAATTATGCCAATTTTCAAAACCCAAGATTAACTCTAAACTGAGATTTTGGTATCTAAATTTATGTTTCTATCCTGATCTTATGATCTAACACAAATTATTTCTCTTTGCTTTCTTCTTCCCTAAGGACACAACATTTCTGTTGTGAAAATGAACAGTAATGACTAAAATTTAAACTTTAGTAGCAAAAGCAATCTTGAAAAAGAAAAGTAAAGCTGGAGGCATCATAATTCCTGACTTCAAGTTATATTACAAAGCTGTAGTAATCAAAACAGTATGGTACTGGCACAAAAACAGACACATAGATCAATGGAACAGAATAGAAAATCCAGAAATAAGCCAACAATTATATGGTCAATTAATCTTCAACAAAGTAGGAAAGAATATCCGATGGCAAAAAGATGGTTTCTTCAACAAATGGTGTTGGGAAAACTGGACGGCAACATGCAAAAGAGTGAGACTGGGCCACTTTCTCACACCATACATAAAAATAAACTCAAAATGGATTAAAGACCCAAATGTGAGACATGAAACCATAAAAATCCTAGAAGAGAATACAGGCAGTAACTTTTTGACACCGGCCTTAGCAATCTCTTTCTAGATATATCTTCTGAGGCAAGGGAAACAAAAGCAAAAATAAACTATTGGGGCTACATCAAAATAAAAAGCTTCTGCACAGCAAAGGAAACAATCAACGAAACTAAAAGGCAACCTATGGAATGGGAGAAGATATTTGCAAATGACATATCTGATAAAGAATCAATATCCAAAATATATGAAGAACTTCTACAACTCAATACCCAAACAACAAATAATCCAATTAAAAAGTGGGCAGAAGATATGAAGAGATATTTTCACAAAGACATCCAGATGGCCAACAGACACATGAAGAGATGTTCATCATCACTTGCCATCAGGGAAATGCAAATCAAAACTACAGTGAGATATCACTTCACACCTGTTAGAATGGCTAAAATCAACAACACAAGAAACAACAGGTGTTAGCAAAGACATGGAATAAAAGGAACCCTCGTGCATTGTTGGTAGGAATGCAAACTGGTGTAGCCACTCTGGAAAACATTATGGAGCTTCCTCAAAAAGTTAAAAATAGAATTACCTTACCATCCAGCAATCACCCTACCGGGTGTTTACCCAAAGAATACAAGAACACTAATTCAAAGAGATACATGCACCCTATGTTTATAGCATCATTATTTACAATAGTCAAGATATGGAAACAGCTCAAGTGTCCATCAGTTGATGAAGGGATAAAGAAGAGGTGGCGTCTATACACACAATGGAGTATTATTCAGCCAGAAAGAAGGAAATCTTGTTATTTGCAATGACATGGATGGAGCTAGAGTATAATGCATAGCGAAATAAGTCAGTCAGAGAAAAACAAATACCATATGATTTCACTCATATGTGGAATTTAAGAAACAAAACAAACAAGCAAAGGGGAAATAGAGAGAGAGAGGCAAACCAAGAAACAGACTCTTAACTATAGAGAACAAATTGATGGGAGATTGGGGGGGGGTGGAAATGGGAGAAACAGGTGATGGGAATTAAGGAGTGCAGTTGCTGTGATGAGCATCGGGTGTTGTATACAAGTGCTGAATCACTATATTGTACACCTGAAACTAAGAAAACATTGTATGTTAACTAGAATTTAAGTAAAATCTTAAAAAAATATACAAAAAATAAAAAATAAAAACTTAAAATGAAAAATCCCCCAAAACAACAAAAAAATAAACCTACGGAGTAAATAGTTTGGAAAGTACAGTATACTATTCTGTAGTATGAATGAAACAGGGGAATAAAAACAACTTTGCCCAATGTCAGACTAATATCCTAATACAGAGTAATGTAATACAGAATTTTTCTTATTGGTTATTCTGTTCTAAAATCTATTCAATAGACCATAGGCAGATTAATCTTAATAAACCCTAACCCTCTGGTCATGTCACTTCTTTTAGTCACAAACCTTTCATTACCAATATTTTTCATACAGAATTAATTCACATAGCTACTTAAGAAAAATACTAAGATTGAAATTGAGAGCTAAAAGTACCTTACACTGAAAGATACTTCATAGAAAAGAAAATGTAAATCATACAGAAATACATGGAATTCCATTAGTAATAAATAAAGAATGTGATTTAGAACTGGGTCTTATTTTTCTGTCCTCCTTGCTCACAAAGGTAACATCTAATGTTGGTAAGGATATGAGCAATTGGCACTCTTATATTTTCCAGCGGTTGTGTAAAATTTTATAACTCTTAAGTAAAAATTTAACTTAGCGATAGGTTTTAAGGGCCATAAACATATAACTTTTGAACTACTGAATTCACTTTTAGCAATATATCCTGTGGATATAATTCTAAGAAATAAAGCTCATACTGAATGGTATTTGTCCAAATAGTACTTATAATATTGAATAATATTATAACACCAAAAACATCTGGAATACAAAATAGGACAATGATCATTATGAAGCCTTACCAACACAGAGGATGCTTATAACAATACATTAAGGGAAAGTAAAAGAAAATTGCTTTTAAAATAGGAATATATCTGTCTCAACTATATCCACATACATGTAGGAAAAGATTGCTTTAAGAATCTTCTCTAGCATTTATAGAGCTATTTAATGCCTATAAATTCTGGGTACAAGAGTCCCCAACAAACAAGTAGATTTTCTATCTGCACGTGATAGCATGGGGCAATGAATAAACATCTGTTATCACAATGAACAAAAAGTCCAAACTCTCCAGACCTGATGATATGAAACTAGTATTAATTTCCCATAGCAATAGCCACCTTGTAGGTAAGGTGTTAAATTCCTAGGATACTCCACTAAAGTCTATTTAGCTTATTATATTGAGAGTATGGTAGGCTAGTGTGATAGAGTGCTGTATATCATATGCTTAGTTGACACGTAAAATGGTTTTCAGGATGGCTGATGAGAGTAAGCTGTGTGCAATTGGATTTCTTCACATACAAAACATGTCTAATACTGGTATCAAAATAACAGCTGTCAACATGGAGAAAAATACAGTCACTATAAAACCAGTTCAGAGCTTTCACACGTAAGAAAGACTGAGTTATTGATTAAGAAGTAAAATAAGAAGAAAAAAAAAAGATAACTTTCACTAAGTCCCACATGCATACTCCATGACCCAGGCTATATACCAATTACTTACATATATTATCATTCATTCTCACAACTACTCTGCAAAGGAGGTAGTATAATACAATGTAGCATATAGGACTACAGTGATGGGAGGCAATATGAGGGTAAAGAGTTTGAGCTTCAGGATCAAATATCATCTGGCACTTTTCTATACCACCTTGGGAAAGTTAACTAGGCTAAACCTCCATTTTCTCATCTATAAAGAAGGAAGAAAAATGCAGTAGACTGACTCCTGTTTACCAAAGATTGGTAAAGTTCCCTCCAGATGCATCCTACAGTTGTATTTCCTGTCCCCATTGTGACTGGGTTGGGTAATGTGATTAGTTCTGGGCAATGAATTATGAGCAAAAGTGATAGAATTACTTCTGGGCCAGAGCTTTTAATTGTCAGTGCAAGATTCTACAGGACCTGGGCGCCTGGGTGGCTCAGTCATTAAGCGTCTGCCTTGGGCTCAGGTCATGATCCCAGGGTCCTGGGATCGAGCCCCGCATCAGGCTCCCTGCTCTGCGGGAAGCCTGCTTCTCCCTCTCCCCCTGCTTATGTTCCGTCTCTCGCTATCTCTCTCGCTCTGTCAAATAAATAAATAAAATCTTTTGAAAAAAGATTCTACAGGACTCTTTCTTTTTCCTCGGGCACAGTCACTGGCCACATTTGAGATGGGCCGCTCTGTCAGTGTGGGTTGCTGGGTGACAAGCTGAAGCAGAGCCCCCTTGTCAATCTAAATTGGGCAGGCAGCATAAGCAAGAAATAAATGTTTTAAGCCACTAGGATTCTGGGATTGCTTATTATTGAGGTGTAACGAAGGCTCTATGGACTGATAAAGGTCATTTCTATCCTATAGTGTTGTGATGATTTAATGAAGTAATATTAGAAGTATTTTCCACAATGTCCAGCATAGAGTAAATAGTGTCAGCTACATCATGATTATGTTATTATCTTTTATAAATTAGAATACTGAGATATTAAGTATTCTGCAATGTACCTAAGGATACACTACATTAAATGACAGAGTTGCTTCTGTAAGACTATAAACCAGAAATCTTTTCATTAAAATCACCTTTTTCTTGTCATGTGACCTAGCAAAAAAATAAAAGCCCTCTTGTAATTATCTTTTTGTTCATATATGTGCCTTTTTTGTTGTTTCAAAAACTTCTCTCTGTTACAGAAGAACTGATTTTCTTTTGTTCTCTAAATTTGTTTCCTTTTAGTTTGCTGTTCATTTAATAAATTTTATCACATAGCATGGCAATCGTTATGCAAGATTTAATAATCAAACACCTCTATAGTTTGGCTGCAACCTGTCTTTCAGAATTTATCTTCTGCTACTTCCCTTCCTGAACCTTCTGTCCATAGTCTATAAATCTTACAGGACACAGGATGCTCATTTTCTCCTTTAATCTTTGTTTTGCCACTCCCACTGAAATCCTTCCTCTGTTCAGTTGTCCAGTTCTTCTTTTTAAAAAATTGACTTAAATTCTCTCTCTTCTACAAAGCCAGCTGTAATCAATTTCATAGCACATACGGTCTATTTTACTTATTTGAAACATAATTTCATAAGATTTTATAAGATAGTTGTGTACTTCAGGGGAAACTGTAAAGCCTGGAAACTGTATTCTGGGAATCCCTTGCCCCTAGCGTTCTGGTTAATTTCTTCCAATGAGGAATTCTCCTGAGATCTGGAAGGCAGAGGAAAGGATGACCTACTTTGGGTATAATAACTAGCTCACAGAACTGCCCCAAAGCAATTAGATCAGAATCAATTACATTGTCACATTTTTGAAGGAATTTACTGTCAATCCCTTCAAACCACATTTAACAAACGAACAAACCATCACCCCGACCGTGAAAACACATCAGCCCAGACTTAGGAAAAGTCTCTGCTGTTCAAGAGTTAAAACAATCTCTGAGTCACCAAACTTCCTCAAATAGACAGCAAGCTATAGCTTAAGAAAGACACACTCCCTATACCCACTCCAAGGGCAATAATGAAAAGGAGGGGATTCTAAAATGTGAAGGCAGTAGCCAGAGAAAAAACAGACAATGGAGTTCCTTGCAGAAAGCATAATCTAAGCCTAATCAAAGCACCTTCACGGCTTCCTGTGCATGTGTACGTACTGGTGTGTGAACGGGACTATGTAGTGTCCCATTTGTATATGGATGTGTGTGTGGAGAGAGAGACAGTCTATCTTTTACTTCACAGATTCTCAGATCAAGAGGAACCATGTCTAGCTCTGACAGAGTACTGATACATCACCCAGAAATTTTAGAGCTTGAGCTCGTTGGAATGACTGGTTGGTTCTTTGGAGTTTCATCCTTGCAGAAGGATTGACTATGTTTTCTGTACAGTAAGAGAAATGGAAAAATCTATTTGGCAAACAGAAGGGTAGGCTGGGGTAACAATAATGCTATGTATTCCCCAACTCCTATTTCACTTTCCTCTTCCTGGGCACATTGGAAAATTACATTTAGCAGATTCCCATGGATGTTACTGCGTTCTGAAATGTGAGTAGAAGGGACAGGTGTTGTTTCTGTGCTGAGGTGGTTAAATGCCTGCGAACTTTGCACATGCTTCTTCTTTTCTTTGTTCACTGCCGATATTAGAACCAAACACTCTTTAGAAGACATAGCTGAAGGACGGAAGCAGCCTGTGTGTGATATGAATCACTGCTTTGAGGCTTGCTGCTTACAAATTCCTCCCTACCTCCATCAGACAATGACTGGAGTGGGAAATAAACTTTTTAAAATAAATCCAGTGGTTATAGGGATTTTTGTTATAGCAGGTAGCATTAATAACTTCAATTAGACTTTGGTCATAATTGTAGAATCAGGCAAATGGGAAAAATGGAACAAAAAGGCCAGTGAGATCTTTAGGGTCAGTGAAAAATCAAAGAAACCAGGCTAAACCTTGATTGTTTGCAAAAGAGGATGGTGAACCCAAAGGCTGATCTGAGATCCGAAAGTCATTCTAGCACATGTTATGTTTTGTATGCATGTCTAGTCTCCAACCTAGTTCCTTCAGGTAGGAGACAATGGCTTTTCAAATTTGTATCCTTATCACCTGGCACAGAATGTAATGATGAAGTAGCCAACACTTCAGGGTGTTTATCAAAGCAGGGCAGATAAGCAAGAGGAGATGTTTCAGGCTGGAGAAGAAGGTCAGGGATCAGGTGTGTAAAGCCAGTCTTAGCAAGTTGGGTACTCAGGACTATGAGACCAGGCTGGCTATATAGTAGATTCCATGGGAGTGCTAATCTACAGATATTCTCATAAGGTGTTTCTTTTCTTTGGCCTATAATTACAATTGTGTATAGTATCTGGAAAGAGGAGTTAAGTGAGCCAAATTACTGGATTGAGAGATAAGGTAGGTACACCCAGATACACCATATTTTGCATTATTATTTAAAATAAGTATTTAATCCTGTATTATATTCTTACTTGATTATATATATAAAGTATATATTTTTGATTATATAATGATATATATAATGTACAATGATTATATATATACACTTGATTTTCTATATATATATGCATATATATATATATATATAAAATAAAATATCACAAAACACAAAAAAAAATATGATCCAAATAATTGAAATCTACTGGTCATTAATTCTAAAGAGATTCCAAGAATTCTTCAAATAGTTCAGTGGTGACTTAGGAAATCAAATAAAGAATATGCTTATAATAAATAAAAGATTTAATCATAGATATAACTCTAATGATAAATGAACAAAATTATTTATTTTGTTAACTCTCATGCTGCTGGGCACTGAAGGGATAGCTTTGCAAAGTGATTTCCTAAGATAATGGAAGAGGCAAAAAATAAACAGAGAATGTTATCATCCAACACCTATCAGGGAGATGGCAAGATGCAAAGCATTTTCTATCTAGTAAAATAAACATATATTCATACATACAAACATATGGGAGCAGAAAAAGCAGATGGAAAATTATTTTAAGAAAAGCTCAAGAGAGATTAAATCAGGAAAAGATACATAAAAAACTCAAAGTCTTAAATTCCAGATATAATTATGTGTTTAATGGTTATTGAACCCATTCCAAATGAAAAAATGTACTAAATTTGACTAGTTTCTTACAAAAGCAAATTTCCCATAACCACACACACACTCATTGCTTTCATATAGAGTAAGAGAAAAAATTGATTAATTCATTTGTTCATTCTCAAGTATTTATCAATGGTTCACTACGTGTCTGGCATTGGGAAAATATTACCAAAAAACAAAACAAAACAAAACACACAAAAAGGAAGGAAGGAAATGACATGATCCTAGAAAAGAGTTCTCGAATATAATAAAGGACACTCAACACATCAAAGAAGGCTTTCAGTAAACAGAGCAAATACACTCAAAAGAACAGATCATCAAGCTTCAGTATCAAACCACGCAAAAAACATATTTACAATATATGGTTATGGAGGAAAAGTTGACAGACATTAGAAAAAAAGATCTACCTTACGAATAATAGATACAAAGAAGAAAGGAAGGAAAAATAAGAGATTAATGAAATAGAAAATAATGATACAACAGAGGATCAACAAAACTAAAATCTGGTTTGTTGCAAAGACTAATAAAGTCTCTGGCAAGCCTATCAAGAGCAAACAGGAAAAAAGGTCCCAAAAGATAAATTAGACATGAAAAAAAGTTTATAACTACAGATAAAATAAAGATTTTAAAAGTCAGAGGAAACACTGAAATACTTTATGCTGGTAAATTTAGGTAAAATAGTAATATTCCAGAAAATATAACATCAAAACTAATTCAGAAAAAACAGAAAACATGAATAGGAGCATTAAAGATACTGAATCAGTAGTTAAAAATCAACTTGCCAAAACAAATTTTAAAAACAATATTTAAATTAAAAATTAAATAAAATTTAAAAAATTAAATGAACCAATAAATCTCACCAGGCCCAGTTTTATAGATACATTCTGCCAAATATTGAAGGATTGATAATCCTGATCTTAACTATTTCAGAGATTAGAAAAGACTCTCCTCCCCCCCTCATTTTGTTAGAAGAGTAAAACCTTTACACCAAAAGCAGATAAAATATAGATGCAAAAATACTAAACAAAAGAGCAGCTATCCAAAACTTGCAAGGTATGTAAAAATATGTACCAAGGGCACCTGGGTGGCTGTCAGTTAAGCGTCTGTCTTCGGCTCTGGTCATGATCCCAGGGTCCTGGGATGGAGCCCCCCCATTAGGATTCCTGCTCAGCGGGGAGTCTGCTTCTCCCTCTATCCCTCCTCCTTGCTCGTGATCTCTCTCTCTCTCACACTCTCTCTTAAGTAAAGAAATAAAATCTTAAAAAAAAAAATGTTTAAAAAGAACTGGTACCAAGATCAGCCTCAGAACTGATTTGTTCCAGTGACGCATGATCAGTTTAAGTTTAGAAAAATTTTCAGTATATCTCCCCCCACAAGAAAAGAATAAATGGGAAAAACCATGCAATTATCTTTATAGACACAAAAGAAAACATTTGCTAAAATTTAACTTTCACATAAGATAAAGATTCTAAACAAACTATAAATAGAAGGGAACCTCCTTAAGCTTACAGAGCCTATCTAACAAACACAGCAAATATTATAAACCTAATTAAGTGTATATGTGAAGAAAGACCTATAATGAAAACATGCTGACACTAACTACTCTCAGATGAAACAAAAGCAATTAATTTGTTCATTTTCAAGTCTTTATTGAAGGTCTGTTATGTGCCTGGCTTTGTGAAAAAATTACAAAAAAAAGTAAGACAAAGAAATATGCCATGATGATACTTAAAAGTCAAATGTAGAAACTTCCCCTTAAAATCCGGAAGGAATTCAAGAAGGCATGCTATTGCCATTTCTATTTAACCTTCAGAACATAGTACAAGAAAAAAGAAATTAAATAATTAAAGGCATGCAAAAAAGTAAACAGGCTCATTATTTCCAGATGATATGACTGACTGTCTACAAAGGAAATCAAAGAGAAGTGATCAACAAAATATTAGAACTAATGAGAATTTGGCAAGGCTTCTAAATATAAAAGACAACAATAAAAATTAGTTACAACATTAAATATCAGCAACAAAGTTTGAAGACATCATAAGTATTTCACTTATAATATCTACAAAATGTGGGCTACCTAGGACATTTAAGAAGAAAATTACATTTAAAAAAAAATTAAAAGACATTAAAGAGGTCATGAGCAAGTGGAGAGTTCCATGCTGGTCATGAATGGAATACCAATTCTCATGAAATGGCTCTATCAATTCAGTTTAAAAAAAATTTTTTTTAAAGATTTTATTTATTTGATAGAGAGAGACACAGTGAGCGAGGAAACACAAGCAGTGGGAGTGGGAGAGGGAGAAACAAGCTCTCCACCGAGCAGGGAGTCCTATGCGGGGCTCGATCCCAGAACCCTGGGATCATGACCTGAGCCGAAGGCAGACACTTAATGACTGAGCCACCCAGGCGCCTCAATTCAGTTTAAATTCTAACTAAAATTTCTCATGAAACTTGACAATATTCAACTGCAAAAGCAATAGACCAAAAATAATTTTCAAGAAGGGAAACAAATTGAAGAAACTTGTTCTCCCAGATATCACTAATAAGAATACTGTGGTAATGACATGAGATAAACAAATAGAGCAACTAATAACACAGCCCCAAAACACACATAAAACATTTGACATATAATAGAAAGGAAATTTCAAAAAGTGGGGAAAAGATGAACTATTGAACAAATATGCTAAGTTGATTGATTTTTTTATATATAAAATCAGATTCCTACTTTATGCTTTACACAGAATTCAACTTCAGATGGATTAAGACCAACATATATGCTAAGCAAAATTTAAAACCTCTGGAAAACAATAAAAAAGACTTTCTTAATGACCTCAAAATATGTGAGGATTTCTCAAACAAGATGTAAAAAACACAAAAACTAAACACTAATTAATTTGACATTAAAATAAAAAGCTTTTATACATTAAAAGGTGCCATATTCAGTATAACAAGAAAACTAAAAAATTGGGAGAAAGTATTTGAGACACATATAACTGACTACAGGTAACAAACTCATACAGATTACTCAGAAAAAAGCAAACAACCCAATAATAAAATTGGCAACGACAGGAGAAAGTAGTACACAGATTAATGATCACAGATATGACCAATGCTTAATGAACACATGAAAAGCTGTCCCAAAAAATTAATCAGGATAGACTACATTATAGCAAAGGTACAAATTAACCCAGAAATCTGAGTGGCTTAATAAAACAGGTTTATTTCTCAGTCATTACACAAATCCAGTGCAATTTGACAGGAGGCTCTCCACTTCATAAAAGCCATTAAAGGGCCCATGCTCCACTATCTAGTTGCCATACTGTAAGAAAGGGCTAGAGAATTATGCACAATTTTTGAATTCTCTGCCCTTGAAGGCACACTTGTCATTTCTGCTCACAGCCTACTGGCCAGAAGCCATTGGCTGACCTCAGCTAATTGCAATGGGGCTGGGAAACATTGGAGAAACACATGGGTATTCAGTGAATAATAAATGTCTCTGACACAACTAGAAGTTAGAGAAATCCAAATTAAGGCAACAACAAGATACATCTCACACTCATTAGACTGGGGAAACAAGAACTCCGATATTAACAAGGGTTGGTGAGGATGTGAAAAATGGAAACAATCATCTGCAGCTGTTAAGCATGTAAACTGGTACATCTTAAAGTATTTGCAAAGTTGAGACAAGTTAAAGATGTACATATTTATGACCGTACTTCCCACGTGTGCATAAAAGGTGTCATGTGAAAATTATTTACTTAAAATGTTTGTAATAACAAAATATTGGAAATGATCTAAATATTGAAGATAACCTAAATATTGGAAAAACATGGAATGATACCTAAATAAACTGTCATATATTCTTACTGAAAGCGAATATTGATAGAGCATATTGAACAGAAAAAAAAGATCTACATTAAGTAATTAACATAGTGTCTGGCACTTGATCAATGTTAGCAATACATATCACTATTACTTCTACTATTACTTTTATTAGAAAAATAAGGATGCAAACTAGCTTGATGCATGGAAATGCATAGTAGAAATAATGTTAACTGAAGAAAGAGAACATGAATTAGAATGCATACACTAATTAAAGCAATGTAAAATATATGCATGTCCATTAACAATATTTTATTTATTTTTTGAAAAGATTTTATTTATTTATTTGACAGAGAGAGACACAGCGAGAAGGGGAACACAAGTAGGGGGAGTGGGAGAGGGAGAAGCAGGCTTCCCACGGAGCAGGGAGCCCGATGCGGGGCTCGATCCCAGGACCCTGAGATCATGACCTGAGCCAAAGGCAGACGCTTAACGACTGAGTCACCCAGGCGCCCCCCATTAGTAATATTTTAAAAATAACTTAGAAGCTTGGTAAAATTTAATGCTTATTACTCTTTCTATTAATTTGCTTACTGAAAATTATACTGCCACTAAATTTTCTCAAAACCCTACATTATTTAAAATTTTTAGTTTACTTTGTTAACAGACATAGGCATTTTAAAAAACATTTAAAGAACATAGAACTGGAACAACTATTCTCATTATTATTATTTTTTAAAGATTTATTTATTTGACAGAGAGAGACACAGCAAGAGAGGGAACACAAGCAGGGGGAGTGGGAGAGGGAGAAGCAGGCTTCCCGCGGAGCAGGGAGCCCGTTGCGGGGCTCCATCCCAGGACCCCGGGATCATGACCTGAGCCGAAGGCAGACGCTTAACAACTGAGCCACCCAGGCGCCCCACCTATTCTCATTATTGAGGAAAATCTCCATAAACAATTCATGATCCATGAAACCATTAACCTTTGAAAGAAAAATAATTTAACAGTTGCTTCTATTACAAAACAGTGTATTTGATAACTGCATTATCCTTATCACACATTTTATAGTTAATATAACTTTGCATATTAAAGGAAACCTCTAGGGGCGCCTCAGTTGTTAAGTGTCTGCCTTCGGCTCGGGTCATGATCCCAGGGTCCTGGGATCGAGCCCCACATCGGGCTCCCTGCTCGGCGGGAAGCCTGCTTCTCCCTCTCCCACTCCCCCTGCTTGTGTTCCCTCTCTCGCTGTCTCCCTGTGTCAAATAAATAAATAAAATCTTGGGGGTGCCTGGGTGGCTCAGTTGGTTAAGCATCTGCCTTTGGCTCAAGTCATGATCCCAAGATCTTGGGATCGGGCCCCGCATCGGCTCCCTGCTCAGCGGGGAGCCTGCTTCTCCCTCTCCCTCTGCCTGCAGCTCCCCTGCTTGTTCTCTCTCTCTGTCTCTCTCAAATAAATAAATAAAATCTTAATAAATAAAATCTTTTAAAAAATTAAAAAAAATAAAGGAAACTTCTATAAAATGTTAAGAGAATCCAATGACTAACAAACTATTATGTGCTTGTAATTTAAATTTTTATCAGCACAGTTTTATCCACTGATAAAAGCCAGGAAGGAAAACAAGTAACCTTTTATTTTATACCTTCATCCTAGCACTGAGTGAATCTGATATTCACTCTCATACAATGACCTGACCTTGAATTTTTTGCTGAGGTCAAGAACACAGGGACTACACTGGGAAGTCCAGAGCATGCCCCAACGGAAGAAAGAGAGAAGGAAAATAACTGTCTACCCTTAGTTCCCTGAATCCTATTCCGGGTTTATACTGTGATCAATGAATATGGGTTGTGACACTTGTTTAAAGCACCTGTATTTGGTAGAAACAAGACTGTCTTCTCCAGTCTTAAGTGTATTAGGTCATATGGAGCTGTGCCTTTCTATGTTCTATACCTCTTTATAAATCTATCTGATGTTCTCTTCTTTATCATCTATTCCAATTGTTTGCATACATCCTCTACACAGTATTGGTATTGGACAAGAAATGGTTATATGAATATGTCCTTGAGCTACCAGGGCTGGTGACCTTGCTCATCCAGGAAGCATCACGGCACTGTGAAATGGAGGTATCCTTTTTTTTTTTTTTTTAGTTTGGACTCAAATCAAGAAGTGGCTTTCCTACCTAAGGAAGAGAAATATAATCCTTCCTATTGCCTAAGAACAGTGACAACAACTGGCAGAGGGAACACAGATGGGGACAGATGGCTTAGACTAGAGAGACATCTCCTGAGTCAATGGACATATGCCATTTCTGGATTACCATTTTACATCCCTAGCCATATAGGGATCACAAATACTTAGCTGTCCAAGGCAAATACAGCTGTAACTAGAGATATCTGAGAAAGACAGCTAGCAGGCCAAATGGAGTAACATTAATACCAAGGATACACAACATTCTCATAGCTCGCTCAGTCACTCTAGAAAGGACACATCAACCATATTTTGAAGATGTTCTCAGCTTTAGCCTTCAAAGATCATCTGGAGGAAAAAAGATCTTAAGATAAAATCCTGGTGAAAGAGTTAGTGCTTTATAATCTCTTATAGCTCACATGCTCTGCCTCCTATCTGGGATTTGAAATTACAAGGATTTTAATCACCCATAAACTAAGCAGAGCTTAGTTTGCTCATGTAAATGTAAACTTGCTTACGTAAGGCCACCGAGAAGCTTAAATTAAAAACCAAAGCTTAACTAATGAAGTAATTTCTCTATTGGATTAGTTTGTTCAGGAACCATACAGTGAGACTGACAGGGGGTAATAAATGCACATTATTGATTCTGTACCTACCTGAAAAATTCCAAATAGGATTAATTTCATAAGAGTAAATCAATCCTGTCAAACAACTTTTATGACAGGTTTTGAGATTATCTTTATTTAGGAAGTGATTCATCTAGGGTCTCTTCACATAAAGGCAGTTACACTGATACATGGAATTAATAAGTAAATGCTACTTAATGATTTCCTTCCAATCCTACCCTTTTCAAGGTATTTGTTTACGAGTGTATTTTTTTACAATGAATTATTAATTCACAACAAAATTTCTATTATACATTTGAATTAATTATATATAAGTTTGTAGACACAAGTATTTCAGAGAAAAAGATACAAAAAGTAGGTTGTATTTGAAAAGGAAAGCATGCTGGGTAGTTTGAATAATTTTCCAGAAAAAAAATCAAGGAATAGGTTTTGTAAAAAAGGGTTTTTTTATTTCTTTTAAAAAATAAACCAGACTTACTGTAATCAAGACACTAAACAATTAACTCAATACTTCACTTAATTTACCTTTTACAGAATTATTTTTATGGTAACTTGCAATTAAAAATCAGAGATTAGAATTCTTTTAAATTTTGCCTACAATGGACTCAGGAAAATTTGAACTTTTTTTTTTACCCCCCCAGAATGGGGAAAAACAATAACTCTATAAACGTCATGGTGGCCAGTTAGGAATATTCTATATACCCAACCAAGTAAATAGGAGAACTTCTACTTAAAAGATTAAAGATTAGGAAAGGAACTCTAAAATTAATGCAATAACTTTTCTGGTTGGACAAACAAATGATCAAAGAAATTTCCATGACAGGGTGCCTGGGTGGCTCAGTTGGTTAAGCGACTGCCTTCGGCTCAGGTCATGATCCTGGAGTCCCAGGATCGAGTCCCGCATCGGGCTCCCTGCTCGGTGGAGAGCCTGCTTCTCCCTCTCCCTCTGCCTGCCTCTCTGCCTACTTGTGCTCTCTATCTCTGTCAAATAAATAAATAAAATCTTAAAAAAAAAAAAAAAAGAAATTTCCATGACATATTTTGGGTTAAAGGGGTTTTTCTTTTCACTGACAAAACAATTATGTACATTTTGGATTTTTCTTAATAAGGAAAACAAAATTTTATACATTAGACTCTTTATTCTGTCATATATATGATCTTATTTCTTCCTGGTTAAAATTTACTTAATTGATTATGTATTTTTATAATTATGAAAAATCAATAAAGTGATTTCTATTTTGAAAAAGAGAAATTATAGTTGGACATTGTATTTTACCCCTCAAAGCAACCAAGGAAAGATCTACTATATTCGACTATTTCCTATGATGTAGGCGGCAAACAATTCTGATTTAGTAGAAGCAAAACCCTGTACTAAAAAATATCAGTCAAGTAAGAGGATTGTCTTGAAAATTTGGGGATGAATATCACTTTGGATTAAATGTACTAAATAAAAAGTGCTTTTTAAGCAACCAGGTCCAGAAATAAAAACAAAGATAAAAGCTGAGGGAAATGCAAGAAACAAGAGCATGGAAGCATGAGAACATCAAGAGCCCTGCTAAATGTTTCTCATGGTAGCCCAAAGGAGTAGACAACTTACCCTGGTTTTGAGAGATGGTTTTTGCATGTCTCTTTCTAAGTCTTTTGTTATAAGGATGTTAGGTAACGCGTTCTTACAACTGGCCTCCTATAAAAGAAGTATAAAAGAAATATTAGAAACCAAAGAACATTACCCTAACTGGAAATTACAATGCAGTAAAAAGCAATTTTTATGGGAGACCAAGGCATTTCTGGATTGAACTATTTATATCAGAAACGACTGACATTTGTCATGAGGAATCAAAATATTTCCTTTCTTATTTTTCACCTACAACAGTGAAGTAAGATAAGATGGTGATGGAGTAGGTGTGGGACACACAGAACATATATATTCAGAGATGACCGTTAAGAATCTCATCTGCACTCTCATGTCACTTACATATCCACAGACAGCCCCCCTCTTCTTTGGAGATTTAGGTAGTTAATTCTCCAAGATATCAACCACCAAACTTAGAGTTTCTTTTCCTACCACTTTTTACAAATGGGTTCTGATTATGTAAATACTTTTTCTTAAACAAATTCCTTCAAATACTTTAGCAAACCACTATTGAATAGTGATAGTTTCATACAAACATCCTGAGGAAAGATATCTGAGTATTTGTTTCCAAAATTACTAAGCTTCTAAGTCCTTGGTTCACACCAAAATAGCACTTGCAAAGCTAGCAGAAATTACAAGGCGGCAGCTCACATGGAATTGGATTTACTATTTCTTTTTACATGATAAATAAAAACAATAATAATCTCATTTTTTAAAATACAATGTAGGGCCTCACTTATCAATAGCCACTAATTTGGATAAATTTTCCATAAGTGATTTCATTGCCAAGTTAAGAGAGATAAATATATATAAGGAAGATTACAGACAACAATAAAACTATGGAGAAAGTAAGTTCAATTTCTTTCACTTGCTCTATAACCTTGACCTCTGTATCATATTTCTTCCCTTATTTTTTATCTACTACAGTGAAGCTGTCCACCATCCATCACTCCATTATCTAAATCATGGATTCCCCCCCCCATTTACCTAAGGGTTAATTAATTATAGTCTTTTAAACAATATTTTAGTCAAATACTTTACATTATTACTAAATTTTGCTGAAATTTTTTTATTTCTAAAGAGAACAGTATATTATTAGGATAAAATGTCCCTAAAGAAAATACTACTACTACTTGCTACCAAAAAATACTTACTGAATCTTGGGATGTATGAGGCACTATGCTAAAGTCTTTGCATTAATGCCATTTTTGCCCCCTCCATAACCCTATTAGGATTAGGTACTATTATCATCATTCATTCCCCTTTTAAGGATAACATAAAATCTACAGAAGTAACTTGCCCAACATCACACGGGACTCAAAGATAGCTCTGTGTAAACTTATGAACTCATATCACCTTTAAATGAGATCTCCAATATCCAATACACTTGACATCTTAAGCCATTAGGTTGTAGAGCCATAACATTTTAAAGCCAAAAGAGTTTTTAAAAATCAGCTAGTCTGCCCCGCTCCTCTAATTTTACAGATGGGGGACTTGAGGACATCTGAGATGATGCACCCAAGATCACACAGAGAGTGGCAGAGCTGAGACCCCTGCCTGGACCATAAGGCTGTATGTCGCACCTGTTCCCAGCTTTGTGCTAGGGAGAAATGTGACCAGACTCGGAGGGGATCAAGAGCCTCCTCTAAGCTGGGGGTAGCTGTGGGACTGCCAACACTCCCAGCTGCCTGTGGCCTCACGTACAGCTGTATGGAAGGACCCAAGGGTACATTTCTGAGCTCTCCAAATAAGCCTGCATTCCAGTCCTACCCTTTCCCACAAGTCACAACACCTGCCGGCGGTAAGCTGCTTACTGGAAATAGTGAATGAACCCATTCCCACTTCTGACTCACTGTGAGAGGGATAAACTATATCCAGCATGACATTTAGGAGATCCAAGTGATTAACTGTATAATCTATTGCGTAATTTGACTACGCTGGATAATATAATTATGCTTAATCCTTATACCCCCTGTTAAAACTACTGGGATGTAAATGTTAGAATGTGATGAGAAGAAAAAAGGCTGACTCTTAAGGGAAACCAATAGGAATCTCTGACCTTTGTTTATGATTGTCTGAGTGTTTACAAATGCCTACAATTCTTTCTTCCTTATGCATAGGCTAAAAGGGACAGTGTTTCTTTATTACTCTTAACTCCCCACCCTGTCCCTGTGAATCAATGAGTACAAGGCTGATAGCTTTTCCCCATAAAACTTTGAAAACCTTTTCTGAAAATTTTTATCTGAAAATGCCACTTAGATGAATTATGTTTAATTTTTGTTTTAGGACGTTACATTCCGACAACAGAGATTAAGTAAAATTTAGTAGTCAGGGCACTGAAGTGGCAGCCAAGAGATCTGACTTCTCATCCTGGTTCTCTAACCAACCAGCTATAGAACTCAGGTAGGCATTTTAACCTTTTGGACATCCCTTGGTTCAAGGATTTCTAAAACAAAGGCACTGGATTAGGTGAGCTCCAAGAAACTTTTCTGGGTCTTAAATTTCAAGATTTTCGGATTCTTTCAAGAAGAAGCAATATTTGTTGACAAAAAGGTAACCCACGACCTGTTCAGAGTTGCATTCCCAATGCCCCACGAGACTGCTGCAAAGTGCTGGCGTCCACCCAGGAGGCTCCGGGGCCACAGAGGGAACATCTCCTGCAGGGCTAATGTTACTCAAATTTCTGGAGAAAAATTAATACATTCCACTAGTAGCTTAAATAAGTAACTGGAAATAATTTCCTGTATTTGTTTAAGACAGATATATTACGGAGTTAAGTGAGAAACATTTTTTTTTTAAGATTTTATTTATTTATTCATGAGAGACAGAGAGACAGAGAGAGAGAGGCGCAGAGGGAGAAGCAGGCTCCCAAGAGGCAGGGAGCCTGATGTGGGACTCGATTCCAGGACCCTGGGATCATGACCTGAGCCGAAGGCAGACACTTAACCATCTGAGCCACACAGGTGCCCCAGTGAGAAACATTTTCAAGATAAAACTTTTTTACAGTTATACCTTTATAAAGCCATTTACACTGGTGGGTATATACTTAAGAGAATTAAAAACAAAGGTCCAAACAAAAACTTGTAGACAAATAGTCATAGCAGCATTATTTATAATAGCCAAAAGGTGGGAACAACCCAAATGTCTATAAAACAATGAATGTATAAAGAAAATATGATATAACTCACAATGGAATATTACTCAGCTATAAAGAGGACTGAAGTATGGATGCCTGCTAAACATAGATTAACTTTGAAAACATTACGCTAAGTGAAAAAAGCCAAACATACAGAGACATGTTGTATGAATCCACGTATATACTGAATGTCTGGAATAAGGCAAATAGTGACAGAGTGGTGGCTAGAGGCTAGAGGGAGGAGAGGGATTCCTAATGGGTCTAGTCCATATGGGTTTTTTTTTTTCAGGTGATAAAAATGTTCTGGAATTAGGTAATGGTTGCATAATTTTGTGAACATTCTTTTTTTTTTTAAGATTTTATTTATTTATTTGACAGAGAGAGACAGAGAGAGAGACGGAACACAAGCAGGGGGAGTGGGAGAGGGAGAAGCAGGCTTCCCGCCGAGCGGGGAGCCTGACACGGGGCTCCATCCCAGGACCCTGAGATCATGACCTGAGCCAAAGGCAGATGCTTAACGACTGAGCCACCCAAGCACCCCCTTTGTGAACATTCTAAAAAACAATAAATTGTATATTTTAAGCAGGTTTATCTTATGGCATGTGAATAATATCTAATTTTTTTTTAGTAAGTCATTTAAACCCCCACACTCCGAGGACAAAGGAAGAGACCTTGAGTTTGCTTGAACTCCTCCTTTTGAACTTCTTTGAAAAGGTTTGAAGGGGGAATGATTTGTGTTTGTTAAGTATTAAAGTGTATGTGGGCATAAAAATTCACTCAACAAATATTAACTGAACCCTATCATGTGTGGCATTCCAATGCTAGTCATTGGAGAAGGTAATGATGAACACATCAGACCCGATTACAGGGTATATTTATATTTAAACATTTCATCTGCTTAAATGACTTAATTGATTGCTCACTCTAATGACTTTTGTGCAATAACCAATTGTTTAAACCAGCTGTGTCACCTTGGTATCCTGAAAACACCATTTAAAAATACAATAGGGATGGAAAAAATACTTTATCACAGCTTTGTTGGCCTTACTATTCAACTACTAATGACATGAAAAAATGGACAAGTACTCACTGTTTCTTCAGCGGAGCACACTACTCCCACAGTCATTCACAGGCTTGTTCCTTATTTCATCCAGGTCTTTGTTCAATTTCACGAAAGAGGATTCCCCTCCTGGAACACCTTAACTAAATTGCCACTGCTCTCCCTCCCACTTAATGCGCTCTCTCTCCCTTCTCTATATTTCTTCATAGTCATCAGCAAAATATGACTTTAAAACTTACTGATTCTAAAACTGATGGTTGGTGTAGGGGAGGGAGTATGTGGGTGGGCGAAATAGGGGAAGGGGCGTGAGAGATACAGGCTTCTGGTTATGGAATGAATGGGAGTAAAAGTCTCAGCATAAGGAATATAGTCAGTGACACTGTAATAGTGTTGTATGAGGACACGCGGTAGCCACAGTTGTGGTGAACATAGCATAGTGTATAAACTTGTTGAATCACTATGTTGTATACTTGAAACTAACATTGTGGGTCAACCATACTAAGAAAAAAAATTAAAAGAAAATATAGGTTCTCATTCTTTGTCCATCTCACCCTCTTCTGTGAGAGGACTGGGTCAGTCCTCCTTATGCATAGATCCACAGGGCTAGAACCATGAGCCCCTACTAGAACCTAGTAGGGGCTCAACTGCTTAAGTGAATGGGTAGACCAAATGATCGAGTAATATCCCTTTTCTAACCTTTCACAATACCCTGGGCATTCTTCCTGTTTTCAGTTCTCTCCTTAATCAGCTTACATTTCATGATTCTTCATTCCTTTGCTAATACACTTAATTTTCTTCATCCTGTTTCTAATCATTGTATTCATCTGGAAAAAGTACAACCTTGGACAAATCTAGCTATATGCCTTCTCTGTGCTAAGAATTAAGCAAATGAAAGTGGTTGGGGGAAAAGTATAGAATTAGTTGACTGTTTTATGTTAAATTTATTATCATCAATCTTGAGTGAGTCCTCTCTAATGCATGGCAGTTCTGTTATACTTCTTTAGTAACTCGACTTTCCGCCCTCCAACATGACATTTCATGTCTTCTCTTTTCTCAAACCTCTTTCCATCCATTCTCACTTCATAGCTCATTGGGAAAACAGAAGACTGGAATAGATGCTACTCACTGCCTCACCATCAAAGCTGCAAACATCCCATCCTTTCTGCCTTCCCTCCAGTTACAATGAAAGAGAAGATGCTGGTCCTATCAGCCATTCTCTCCACACACTCCCCACTCCTGGGGATCTTATCTCCTCTTATTTTCTCAAGGATTTCCCTCCCTCAATTATCCCCTCATTCCCTCTCTACTAGATGGTTCCCATTAATCACAAGTGTGCTCTGGAATTGTATCTTTTTGGTTTGTTTTTAAAACAAAACTTCCTTAATCTCATTTCTCCCACTAGTTATGGACCATTTCTTGGCTTTCCTTTATAGCTAACTCCTTCAAAACAGCTGTCATCACTATCTCTACTTCTTTATTTTCAAAGCCCTCAAATCTGTTTTGTTTTGTTTCTTATCACCACTCCGCAGAAAGTGATGAAACTGCCCCAGCTTAGTCTCTGTCTTACTCAGGTTCTTAGCAACATCTGATCCAGGTAACTAGTTATTCTTGAACTACTCTCTTCCATTAGCTGCCAGGACATCACTGGTAGGAAAAAAAAAATTCCTATCTCACTGACCAACTCTATATAGTCTCCTTCGTTGCTGCTTCTCCACTATATATACAATCAAGTTACGTATCTATTGCTTATTGGCTTATTGTCTGTATCATTAGCTACATGGAAGTTCTATGAAAGCAAATAAATGGTTTCCTTTACTCACTACTGTGACTACAATGCCATAGAAAAGTGCCTAGTAGAGTAAGAGCTCAATAAATACATGTTGAATAAATGGCTGAAGTTGGAATGACTCAAGAGTTGATATAAATTAGTCTTCCTTTCCCAAATAGTACAGTGATTTCAATCACTTTCATGGCTTTTAAATCAACCAACACACTAATGACTCCCAAATTCCACTTGTCTTTGATGTTTCTCCTGAGTTCACATCACTTTTATCTAACTGCCTACTTGGCAACTCTCCTTGGCTGTCTAATAAGCTTCTAAACTTAGTATGTCCAAACCTGAGCTTATACTTTATCAGCAAAAAAAAAAAATCTGTCAGTCCTTGAGTCTTCCCCTGATTAACAGATGGCACACAGTTGCTCAACCCAATGTCTTAATCTACCTTAATTCTTCCCTTTCCTGCCCACATCAAACCCACCATCAAGTGCAGTCAGTACTACCTCCAAAATAAACTGGGATTTATTCATTTGCATGCACAAAGCCACCCCAGTCCTAACCATCACTGTTCACTTAAATTATTTCAATCATTATACCTTCCACAAGGCTTGTATATGTAAATGGGATGGTGTTACTCCTCTATCAAGGTCTTATCATTATTCCTGGACTAAAATTTAAACTCTTTGCCATAACCTACACAGCCCTGGCCCAGCTCTTCCTTACTGCTCTAACCTCCATCTCATACCCTTTACCCTCTCCTTCACTATGCCTCAGTCACATTAGCCTTCTTTTATTCCAAGTCCCTTCCTACCTTCAAGTGTTCACTCTTTATGTTTTCTCTTCCTGGAATGCCTTCCTACCATTTTTTTTTTTTTTTTTTTTTTTTAGCACAGCTGGGGCGCCTGGGTGGCTCAGTTGGTTAAGCACAGCTGCTGCATTCTTATCCTTCAGCTCCCGCGTCACCTCCTCAGAGAGACCTTCTTTAACGATCCCATCTCAAGTGGCTGCCCCGACTGTGCTCTTATTAACCTGCTTTTTAAAAAACGCAGTACTTATTCAAAGTTGTAATTAACAATTTTATTTATATTTCTTTGTCTGTCACTCCCAGTAGACTTTGAGGTTCATGAGGTCAGGAATTTGATTAACGTATCCTCAGCATCTAGTTGGCATTTAATATGTATTTGTTAAACGAATAAACATAACAATGTCGACTTCTACATCTCCCATCCCATTAGTATTAATTTCCAGCCATTAAAGAAATGTGATGGATTTCTATGATATTAGGAATCCGATAATAATATATTTTCTTATAACCTAAGTAATATAATGGTGGGTGAGGGTAGGTTGAAAAGAAGCTATTATGACAAGGAGGTAGCTGTCAGCTGTATTTGGTGTGCCGGGGTCCAAACCATAACAGGTGATTTGGTTAGATTTAGTGACAGGGAGAGCAGATGACAGAGAACAATAATGATATGATTACAAGTTGAGACAGCAATGTTGATATGATCACAAGTTGAGGTAAGAGCCTGTGCCTGAGGCCTCCTATAGGAAAGAACATACACAACAGTGCTACTTTGCCCATAACCAGAACCCAACTAATGAGACTGGCTGATTACAGACCACTCTTTACAATGCCATAAAACTCTCCTCTGCGACTTATCTCTATCTGCAAAATGAATCTTAATTTGACTGTAAAAAAAATGTTTTCTTAAAACTCAAAAGCAATAGGATGTTACCTTTACATAAATAAACAGAGCAAACTGAATAAGAAAACAGCACTTTCTAGACCTTCACTATGTATACCTTTGGGAAGAAATCTGTGATTCTTAGGCATGGGTCAGGGAAACAGAACCAACAAAAGTGAGAAGTAGTCAAACCCTGGACATGTTTTGAACTTACTACATTTACATTGTAAACTGCAACTACAATATTCACACATATAACCTTAATTGTCTTTTAAGTCTATTAAAAATGGCTTTACAGAAAATGGCAAGTCATTTCAACTTAAAACAGGAATGAGCATGGAATTGTCACAAAAACTGGTTAAATCAAAGTTCATTTTATACATCATTAAGCATTAGTGTTTGGACACTAGATCTTAATATTACAATCCAGTACAGGGTTTCCTATAGCTCCTTGGTCACCTCTTTGGAGAGGCTCTCATCAAAAACAACCTCCCCAGTTACTGTCAATCTGCTTTATTTTTGCCACAGTATTTATCACTTTAAGATTGGTTTAGGTGTCTGTTTGTTATTATGGTGATTTCAGATATAATCTTAATATCTGTGCTTTTCATTGATAATCTAGCCCACCATGTTTTCTTCATTCATAGTCTTGACTTGGAAAAGCTCTACTTTTTATTGCTGTGCAGAGGGGTTTGAATAGTGATCTACCACCATTGGCAAGATAGCAAGTGTGAGACTCAGGAACTTTTCATTTGCTGTTCCCCTTGCCTGGAATGCTCTCTTGCCCCAGAAGTTTCCATGCCTTGCTCCACCACATCATTTGATCTCTGCTCAAATGCTAGCTCAGGGGGACCTTCCTTCACTTTTCTATATAAAGTAGTGCCCTGAACTTCTCTCTCTTCTTTCATATACCATTAATGTCAAGTCCTTATCATAGTTTAATTTTCTTGCAGAATCTATCACCAAACGGCATATTAATTTCCTTAATTGTTTACTGTGTACCCTGGCCTAAAGGCAAACCCATAAGAACAGGGATTTTTTTTTTTTTTTAATTCACTGTTATTTCTTCAGCTCATAGAATACTGCCTGGCTGTATAACAGGCATTCAATAAATGCTTGTTGAATGAACAGACTGATGAAACAAAAACAACCTCTTCTGATCCTTCTCTCCTTCAGTTTATCCAACTCACGGATGTCAAATTTTCTAATTTAGAACTCCAATGCAAGTCACTCCTTTCCTGACAAGTTCTAGTTCCTTCCACCTACCAGAACAAATTTAAACTCTTATTTCTACTATCCAAAGGCCTTCAGCCCACTCTTCTTGTCTTATCTGCTCCACACATACATTATAACCTGGATCACTTGTTGCTTGTGCCAGTTACATATAAGCTTGTCCCATTCCCCATCCCTGACTTTAATATGTAAAGGGCATTTCAGTCTTTTTTGCCTCTTATTGCACAAAGTGGATGACTAATGTTTTTGCATGTCTGGCGTTCATTTTCCCTTAATTTAAGGGAAGACAGAAGAAACCACCCTTCTACTGGTCACAGTGTTTCAAAGTATGTCTTTGACCAACCTCACATTGCTGTATATTAGATCTCCAGAACTCATCTTGCAAAACTGAAACTCTGTACCCCTTAACCACACTTCTGCTTGTCTCCTTCTACAAGCCTCTGTCAACCACCAATATACTCTTAGCTTCCAGGAGTTCAACTTTTTAAGATTTCCACATACAAGTGAGATCGTACATTATTTGTCTTTGTACGACTGGCTTACTTCGTGTACCATAATGTCCTCCAGGTTCATCCATGTTGTCACAAATAGGAGAATTTCCTTCTTTTTTATGACTAATACTCCACTGTAGATATATACATCACATTTTATTTACCCATTCGTCAATGGACATTTACATTATTTCCATATCTTGGCTATTGTGAATAATGTTGCAATGAACATAGGAGTGCAGATATCCCTTTGAGACACTAATTTCATTTCCTTGGATATGCACCCAGAAGGGAGAATGCTGGGTCATATGGGATTTCTATTTTTATTTTTTGATGAACCTGCACATAGTTTTCCATAATGGCTAACCAATTTACATTTCCATCCAGTACAAGGGTTCCCTTTATTCCACATCCTCATCTACAATTTTTATCCTGTCTTTTTGATAATAGCCATTCTAAGAGATGTAAGATAATATCTTGTTGTGGTTTTGCTTTGCATTTCCTTGATGATTAGTGATGTTGAATAGCTTTTCATGTACCTGTTAGCCATTTGTATGCTTTCTTTGGGAAAATGTCTACTTGGATCCTTTGCCCACTTACTATTTTTTTGCTATTGAGTTATATGAATTTTTTTATATTAACCTCTTATTGAATATATGGTTTGCAAATATTCTCTCTCATTCTGTAGGCTGCCTCTTCCTTTTGTTGATGGTTTCCTTTGCTGTGCAGAATACTACAAAGTTTGGGTTTTAGTTTGATGTAGTCTCACTCATTTTTGCTTTTGTTGTCTGTGCTTTTGGTGTCATATCCAAAAAAAATCATTGCCAAGGCCAATGTCAAGGAGTTTGTCCCCTATATTTTCTTCAATGTGTTTTATAGTTTGAGGTCTTATATTTAAGCCCTTAATCCGTTTTGAGTTACTTTTTATGTATGATGTAAGATAAACGTCTAATTTCATTCTTATGCATGTAAATATCCAGTTTTCTTAGCACTACTTATGGAGGAGACTGTCCTTTACCCATTAGTTATTCTTGGCACCCATGTGGAAGATCAGATGACTATAGATGCATTGATTTCTATTTGGACTCTTTATTTCATTTCGTGGTCTATATGTCTGCTTTTATGCCAGTATCATACAGTTTGATTACTATAGTGTGATGCCACCAGCTTTGCTCTTCTCACTCAAGATTGCTTTGGCCATTTGGGGATTTTCATGGTTCTGTATGAAATTTAGGACTTTTTTTTTTTTCTATTTCTGTAAAGAACATCATTAAGATTTTGATAGGGATTGCATTGAATCTGTGGGTCATTCTGGGCAGTAAAGACTTAACAATATTCTTCCAATCCATGAATGCAGGATGTGTTTGCATTCATTTGCATTATCTTTTTACTTCATCACTGTTTTATAATTTTTAGTGTACAAGTCTTTCACCTCTTGGTTGAGTTTATTCCTCAGCATTTTATTGTTTTTGTTGCTAATATGAATAGGTGTTTTCCTAATTTCCTTTTCAGATATTTTGTTGTTTGTGTATAGAAACATGACTAATTTTTTATGTTGGTTTTGTATCTTGCAGCTTTACTGAATTCATTTATTAATTCTAACAGTTTTTTGAGGGGGCATAGTTTTTAGAGCTTTCTATATATAAGACCATATCATCTGCAAAGAGACCATCCCACCTCTTCTTTTCAGACTTGATTCATTCTGCCTATCTATTTTTTTTAATTGCTCTGGCTAGGATTTCTGGTACTGTGTTGGGACCTGCAGTGTCAGGAATGGGCATTCTTGCCTTGTACCTGATTTTGGAGGGAAAGTTTTCAGTATTTCCCCATTATGATACTACCTATGGGCTTGTCAGATATGGCCTTTATTGTGTTGAAGTAAGTTCCTTCTATACCTATTTTTTAAGGGATTTTATTATGAATGTTTTGTGTTTTTTCTGCATTTACTGAAATGATTACATGTTTTCCCTTTAGTTTTGTTAATGTGGTGTATATCACATTGACTGATTTGTGTACATTGAAATATCCTTGTATTTCAGGAATAAATCTCACGTGGTCATGCTGTATGATCCTTTAACGTGCTATAGAATTTGGTTTGCTAGTATTCCCTACTCAGGACTTTTGCATCTCTGTTCCTCAGTGATATTGGGCTGTAATTTTTTTCAAAGATTTATTTTTTTGAGAGAGAGAGAGAGAGCATGAGCAGTGGGGAGGAGCATAGGGAGATGCAGAGAATCCTCAAGCAGGCTCCCTGCTGAGTGTAGAGCCTGACACGGGGCTCCATCCCAGGACTCTGGGATCATGACCTGAGCCAAAATCAAGAGTTGGACACTTAACTGACTGAGCCACCCATGCGCCCCTGGGCTGTTTTCTTATGGTGACTTTGTCTGCTGTAGTATCAGGGCAAGGCTGACCTCATAACATGAGTTTGAAAGCATGCCCTCTTGCTTATTGGAAGAGTTTAAGAAGGATTCATATTGCTTTTTTTGCTGTATCTTCTGTGAGAATGAAGACCATGCTCAGCAATCAATCAACATTTCAGAAAATGTTGACATCACTCTGAAGTGTCGTCTGAAGCACTGTTTATGTGAGGGGCCCCAGAGGCACTCTGAAGGGGGATTTTAATCCCATCAGTGTAGAACTCAGTCTCCTTGAAAAGACAAAGAAGAGGCTCCAGGTTGACAAATGGTGGGAAAATAGGAACTGACCACTATTTGTACTATCTGTAGCCATGTATAGAACATGATTGAAGTGTAATACTGGGCTTCCATTACAAGATGGGGATGGTGTATGCTCCCTTCCCCATCAATGTCATTATTCAGGATAATGGTTTGCTTGTTGAAATCCAAAATGTGATGGGAGAAAAATACATCCACAGGGTTTGAATGAGGCCAGCTACTGCTTGTTTAGTATCTCAAGCTCAGAAAGATGATTAATTTCTGAAGGAAACAACACAGTGAACTTGTATCAAATTCAGTTGCTTTAATTCAGCAAGCCACAACAGTTAAAAACAAGGATATTGGAAAAATTTTGCATGGTATCTGTTTCTGAAAAAAGAACAGCTCAGCAGGCTGATAAGATCAAAACTGTCCAGCTACAGAAAGAGCAGGATGTCAGATGATTCCTCTGACTTATTTGTGATATTTTAAAGATGGAATAAAAGTTGTGTGTTAAAAAAAAAAAGGAGGAGGACTGGTATTAAATCTTCTTTGAAAGTCATCTGGTATTGCACTTTTTGTTGTTGCTGTTGAAAGTTATTTGATTACTGATCCAATCTCCCATGTTTTCTATTTCTTCTTGATTCAATTTTGATAGGCTGTATGTTCCTAGAAATTTATTCATTTCTTCTAGGGTATCCAATTTGTTGGCACATAGTTGGTCACAGTAATCCCTTATGATCCTTTTTATTTTTGAGGTAGCCACTGTAATATCTCCTCTTTCCTTCTGATTTTGAGTCTTCTTTCTTCTTAGTAAGTCTAGTTAAGGGTTTGAATTTTTTTTTTTACCTTTCCACACAAAACTTAGTTTTGTTGATTTTTCTATCATTTTTCTGTTCTTTATTTAGGCTCTAATCTTCATTATTTCCTTTATTCTGCTAATTTTGGGTTTACTCTGTTCTTTTCCCAATTCCTTGATTGTAAAGTTAGGATGTTTGAGAAATTTGTTTTTTAATGTAAGCATTTATCAAAATAAACTTCCTCCTAAGCATCTTAAATGTTCCTCCTTCCTTTTTGTAGCATTTTATAAGTTTTGGTAAGTTGTGTTTTTGTTTTTATTTGTTTTAAGATGCTTTTTAAACTCTCTTTCAATTTCCTCTGTGACCCAATGTTGTTCAAGAATGTATCATTTAGTTTCCAAGTATTTGTGAATTCTCCCATTTTCTTACTGTTATTGATTTCTAGTTTCATTAAACTGAAGTTGAAAAGATACCTGGGATGATTTCAGTCTTCTTAAATTTGTTAAGATTTGTAGTGTCATCTAAGATGTAATTGATCCAGGAGTATGTTCTGTGTGCACTTGAGAAGAATGTATATTCTTCTGTTGTTGGGTTGAAACTCCTGAACATGTCTGTTAGGTCTATTTGGTCTATGATGTTCTTTAAGTCAGCTGTTTCTTTATTAATTTTTGTCTGGATATTCTATCTTTTATTGAAAGTGGGGTTGAAGTTTCCTAGTATTATTGTATTGCTGTCAATTTCTCTCTTCAGATCTGTATTTGCTTGATATATTTAGGTCCTCTAATGTTGGGCACACATATGTTTACAATTGCTAAATCTTCCTGAACTGGCCATTTTATCATTATAATATGTCCTTCTCTGTCTTAGAGTTTTTGACTTGAAGTTTATTTTTTTTCTTGATATAAGTATAGCCACACTTAGTTTCTTTTGACTTTTTTTTTTTAGATTTATTTATTTGAGAGAGCAAGAATGAGAGAGAGAGAGTACATGAGAGGGGAGAGGGTCAGAGGGAGAAATAGGCTCCTCGCCAAGCAGGGAGCCTGATGCGGGACTCGATCCCAGGACTCCGGGATCATGACCTGAGCTGAAGGCAGTCGCTTAACCAACTGAGCCACCCAGGCGCCCCTCACACTTAGTTTCTTTTGGTTACCATTTTCAGTCAATACTTTTTTTCCATTCTTACACCTTCAGCATCTGTGTGTCCTTATACCTAAAGTGAGACTCTTGTGGAGAGTATATTGCTAGATATTCAATTGACTGATTAATTTTTTTTCAAGTTTTTATTTTAATTCTAGTTAGTTAACATACAAGGCAACATTGGTTTCAAGAGTAGAATTGAGTGATTCATCACATACATATATCACCTAGTACTCATCACAAGTGCCCTCCTTAGTACCCATCACCCCCATTTAACCCATCCTCCTACCCATGTACCCTCCAGCAACCCTCAGTTTGTTCTCTATAGTCAAGAGTCTGTTTTATGGTTTGCCTCTCTTTTTCCCCCCATGATCATGTTTCTTAAATTCCACATATAAGTGAAATCATATGGTGTTTGTCTTGTGACAAATCTATCTATCTATCTATCTATCTATCTATCTATCTATCTATCTATTTATCTATCTCATATCTTCTTTATCGACTGCTGAAGGGATGTTGGTTTTTTTAAATCCATTCAGTCACTCTGCCTTTTGGAGAATTTATTCCAATTTTTAATCCAATTTATACTTAACTGTTGATAGGTGAGGACTTACTGTCATTTTGTTCATTGTTTTCTGTTTCGATTTGTTCCTCTTTTCTTCTGTTATCTAATTTTTTTGAAGAGATTTGCTCTGGTTGTTTTCTCATCTTCTGTGTGACTATTAGTTTTTTTTTTCATTGTGGTTATCTTGAGATTGCATACAATACTTCTATAGTTATAGTAATCTATTTTAAATTGATAACCATTTAACTTCAGTCACATAGAATTCTACACTTTTACCATCCCTGGTACACTTTGATTTCCTATAGTCAGAGGTTGCTTCTTTTTAAATTGTATATCCATTAATAAATTATCTTTTAACTTATATTTTAGGATTAGAAGTAATTTACACATCACTATTATAATGTAATGCTATTCTGCATTTGTCTATATTTTTACTTTTACAGTGAGATTTATGCTTCTGCTTTGTTTACCATGTTTGCTGGTTTAACAGATTTTATTCATTTATTTTAGAGAGAGAGAGAATGCGTGGGCACGTGGGGGTAGGGGCAGAGGGAGAGGGAGAGAATCTAGAATAGATTCCATGCTCAGCAAAGAGTTGGACACAGGGCGCAGAGTCCCATTTGGGGCTTGACCTCACGAGTCAGAGACCATGACTTGAGCTGAAACCAAGAGTTGGGCACTTAACCAACTGACCCACCCAGGTGCCCATGTTGATGTTTTTTATTTCAATTTGAAGATCTCTCTTAAGCAGTTCTTTTAAGGCAGTGTAGGGTTGACAAATTTCCTCAGTTTTTGTTTGTCCCTTGGTTTGTTATTTATCTCTCCTTCATTCTTTAAAGGATAATTTTTCCAGGTATCCTATTTTTGTTTTTGTTTTATTTTAGTACTTTGAATATGTCCTTCTACCTCTCCTTTCCTACAAGGCTTCTTCTGAGAAATCCACTGATATCTTAGTGTGTGTGGGGGGGTCCCCTATATGTGATGAGTCATTTTTTCTCTTTCTACTTCGAAAATTCTTCACCCTTGATTTCTGACAATTTGATTATAATGTATCTCATTATAGTGTTCTTTGAGTTGATCTTATTTGAAGTCCTTTGAACTTCACAAATCTGGATGCCCATTTCCCTCCTCAAATTTGGAAAGTTTCCAGCCTTTTTTTTTTTTTTTAAATAAGATGGTTACCCCTTCTCTCTGTTTTCTCCTCTGGTACTTCTATAATGCACACATTGATTTACTTGATGTCTCATAAATCCTGTAGGCTCTCTTCATTCTTTTTCATTCTTTTTAATCCTGTGACTGGCTAATTTCAATTGACTTTTATTGAGTGTGCTGATTCTTTCTTCTCCTTGACTGAGTCTGCTGTTGAAGCTCCCTACTGCATTTTTTTTTTTTCCATTTCATTCATTATATTCTTTTGCTCCAGAATTTGACTGGTCCTTTTTATGATTTCTCTTTGTTTAACTTATTTTGTTCATGTATTGTTTTCCTGATTTCATTGAGTTGTCTCTCTGAATTTTCTCATAGTTTGCTGAACTTCTTTAATTATTTTGAATTATTTGTCAGGCATTTCATAGGTCTCCATTTCGTTGAGGGTCAATTCCTGGGAATTTTCTGTGTTCCTTTGCTACTTTCATGTTTCCTTGATTTTCCATGTCCTTTACTACCTTGCATTGGTGTCTGCACTCAGCTGTTGCAAGCGATAGCAGAGACTACAGGGGTCCTCAGCAGTGAAGGCTGTGGTTGTCAATGGGGCAATGAGGGCTGCTGGGGTCCTTTGGCTCTCCTTTACCTCCACAGAGGGAAGTGAAAGCCAAGAGGATCCTTCTTGGTATCAAGCTGTGCTGTGGCCCATGGAATAAGCCAATACAGGTAAACTGCTTCTTATACTTATCTATGTGGCTCTTGGGTTTGGTGCTGCACTGGTTGCTGGAGCTTCTTCACTGTACCCTGAATTTTCCCTGAGCTATTTTCATCCATTAGTTGTCAAATCATTGTTTTTGTGGGCAAACCAGGGTCGGGGCCTCCTACACCGCCATCTTACTCATGTGCTTAGCTTTGCTTTTTTTTTTTTTTTTTTAAGATTTTATTTATTTATTTGACAGAGAGAGACACAGTGAGAGAGGGAACACAAGCAGGGAGGGTGGGACAGTGATAAGCAGGCTTCCTGCGGAGCAAGGAGCCCGATGTGGGGCTTGATCCCAGGACCCTGGGATCATGACCTGAGCTGAAGGCAGATGCTTAACGACTGAGCCACCCAGGTGCCCCTCAGCTTTGCTTTTTATTCTGTGAAATACTCCATGTACTTCCAAACAATTCTTTTACTTTTTGTTTTTTTTAGTCTGATTTTAGCCAAAGTTGCTTTTTGTTGTTTTCAACCAAAATACTTTAAGTCATACAAGTATTTATTAAAGTGTCACTTTATAGTGTGGTCACTCAGTAGAAAACTGTGGAATCAAATCTTACAATGATGATGATGATGACAATCAAAATATAATACTGGCTATCACTTAATATAGTGCTTACTCCATGCATGGCATTTTTCTAAGTAGTTATTATACATTTATTCATTTGACCCTCACAATAACCCTCTGAAATATATACTTTTGCTGTCTAAATTTCTTATATACAGAAACTGAGGTACAGAAAGTAAAAGTAGATTATCCAAGGTCACACACCTAGTAAGTGGCAGAGCTGGAATTTGAAACTAAGCAGTCCATCTCCAGAGGCCTGCTACTAATTGTATAAAATAATGGTTCTCTAGAAGAATCCTTTGTATCTAATTAGATAAGTTGCAGGTTAGGTAACCCCAAAAGTAAACTAAAACAGGGATATTTAAAAATGACACATATAAATAATAATTATTTTTTTTACTTTATAAATCTTCAATGTTCATTTATTTTCCAGTATTTTGAATATGGGCATTTGTTTGGGAATGTCCAAGAGCTTGGAATTCCACACCTTCTTCCTTGTATAAACCATAATGTATCCCTTATGTGGAGTAAAAATATAAAGCCTTTAAATCTTTATCAAGTCTCTCCAATGTATTCAACTTTTACAACAGAAATAATTCTTTGTGTACATAATACCATCTCTTTGTGTGCTCCATGTCCTCTCCTTATGCACCAGGAAGACTATATTTCTAGCCTCCCTTACAGTTAGGTAGGAAGCAGTAAGACTAAATCTGCTCAATGGAATGTAAGAAGTATGTTAAGCCACTTCCAGGTGTAGTCATAAAACTATTCCATATTATTCTCAACCCCTTCTTTTTCTGCTGAAGCAACTTTGGAGGATGGTTTGGACAAAATGGAGGAGAGCTGCTCAACTCCCTGCACTGTGGAGTGAGAAATAACTTCGGATTGTGTTGAACCCCTAAGATTTCAGAATCTGTTACAAAAGCTTGTATTAACTACTCTGGCACCATTTTCCTACAAATAGCTATAATGTTGCATTAACATTGCATTTGCTTAAATTATATAGGTACCACAAACAATAAACTAGTATGAATAGTTTTAGAAAAGGACAGCAACTCTTGGATAGCATAAAGTAAAACTGGTAATGAACAAGTATATAATAGTTTATTAGTCACAAGCCTTCAGAATTGCCATGGATAGCAGTCAGTATGCTTTAAAAGCAAATGCAGAGAATTGATTAATCTCACAAATTAGTTAGATGGAGTTCTGTTAAGCAAACTTTTATTGTATACTCTAGAAATGTGAACCAGTACTCATTCCCAGAACAGTTACATGACTTTCCTAGAATAAATTTGAGTTAGCTTTTACTTAGGTGTACATAATGCAATTCAACAGACTTTTGAGTAAATATAAGTAACTAGAATAAGTGTTTTGGAAGACACAAGAATGCAAGAGTTACTCTACAACTTTTAGAGAAAAGCAGAAGGATAAGTAAATAGGAGATACTGTTCTGACCCTCAAAGAACTTATAATGCAATACAAGGAAAAAAGCAACTCATCCAAGGCAAAATGTGAGACTTGTTCTAATAAAAGGACAAAGAAAGTGCCCTCAGACAACAGAGGAGATGGGGATTAACTGCACCTGGAGGAGGAGCAAGGGCTTCATTGAAGGAGAATTTGAGATGTCGTGGGTTGGACTCCCACCCACCCAACCCAGATTAGACCTTGCAACAAGGGCAAGTAGTTTGAGTGGTTCAGCAGGGAAATGGGTGATAATGGAGGGAAGAAGGTAGCTAGTAAGGGTATCATTATGAAGCTAATTGAGATTTTACAGTAGTTTTGAGGCTCAGACTTAGGGGAAAGCTCTGGGAAACACGATATAACACAACAGAATTATTTCAACCAAGGAGTAAATGAGCTGGGAATTTACACCTGCATGCTCCTCAGTTATTGGGTAAGGGCTGCCCCTGGAGGGATATTCCTTTCTAGGTACTCCTGGCTCACAGAAATATGAACTCTATTCCTAGGGGACCAACTGAAGAAAAGAGCAGAAATTCAGTATCAAAGCAAATTCAAGTAATCTTTTGAAAATCTACAAATATTCACTTGCCATTTACTGAGGGTCCCTATTTGGCAAATACACAGAATGTAATGACTTAAAATAGGCAACTTCTAGGGTACCCAAGTGGTTCAGTCGGTTAAGCATCTGATTCTTGATTTCAGCTCAGGTCATGATCTCCGGGTCATGGGATCCAGCCCCGTGCCACGCTCAGCATAGAGCCTGCTTACAATTCTCCCTCTCCTTCTGCCCCTTCTCATTTTTCTCTCTCTCGCCCCCTCTTTAAAAAGTAAATAAATAAATAAAAATAAAATAGGCAACTTCTGAGGCGTCAGTCCCAAAATATTGCCATCTCACTCTAAGTAAAAGTTGCAGAGCATAACAATGTTTTCATAAGCAAAGCAATTTACTCTGTCTTCTATTAAGTATTCTTCGTAATAAGAAGGAAATTAACACCGGGCAGATATATCTAATCTATTCCAATGATTCCTGAGCAGACATGACTTTTGAGTGTTTATCTGTAAACACTCTACAAAACAAAATGGGGAAAAAGAAATTAACAGCAATCTGAATTGTAAACATGTGACTGGAGTCACAGAAGTATCCCAAGCTAAGCAGTAACTTCTAATACTACTTTTATTACTTAATGCTTTACATTCACTGATAATCAGTCGCCACTACTAGAAGGTGCCTATATGAGTCATGCAAGCATTCTATTATGCAATTTTGTTTGTTCCTTAAACATCATTTACTATTTTTTAGCCTTCAAACTCAGAACCAATCTAAAATGTATAGCTCACTGTCCAAAGAAAGGCTTGATCTGAAGACATGAGCAAGTGAATTTCAATTTATTGCTACCTCTGAGTTCTGAGGTGCTCAAAACAACATTTTGGGGAGTACAAGTTAGTCAGTTTCACTATGTAAGTTCACCCACACAGAAAGATAACACGGCCAAATCACAAAGCATCAAACAACATAAAAACCAAAACATTTTTTATTTCCTATTATGACTCCACTGCTACCCAGTTTGGAGTTTTCTTGAGGAGCTATAGCAAAGGTTAGGAGTAGCGAACACATAAAGGAGTAGAATCAGAACAGAAATCTTCCCTGACACTAAATTACTACAATACATATTGAATAAATGTATGAGTTTTCATGGCACTGATATTTCAAATGAAACTAAGATTTTGGTTATTCCTATACTTGGCCTGTCATTAGTACTTTGAGTTTAAAAACCCAGCTCTGTCGTTTACTGCTCTTGACCCTGAATAATTTACTCTTTCGACTTGCTCATGTTCAAGGTAGAATTAAGTTCATCTACTTCACAGGGCTACTGTAAGAAGTAAATGAGATAATATGTACAGAAGTAGTTAGCATAATACCTGGCATAAAGCCTCCTCCCTTTGGCCCTTCTGCTCCTGCACTGATTTTGTGTGTTTGTTATAGACTGTAAGTTCCTTCTGGGGTAGGGACAGGTCTTGTTTATTTTCTGAAGAGGTCCAGCCCTTAGTTCAGAGCTTTGCAAAGAGTAGGTATTAAATATTTAAAAAAGTGAATGAACATTAGTTGAAGTTAATTTGTTTAGCCTGTAGCCCTAAATGAAAAATAAAGACACATGCAGTGTTCTTGAGCATGAAAAACATATGGGAAATAATTTAGGAAGTTTATGTGATCTATCAGTTTATGTGACTTTTACTCTACAGGAGTAAGACTGAACTTTGTAATCAAACTTGCCATACCACATGCTGATAAGTGAGCACGTCCCTCAAACTAATCACTGTGAAAGATTATTCTAATATTTTGCTTTTGCTCAGAACATTTTTCAACTATTTTGAATTTGCTTATGAGTCATACAGGAAAATCAGCCTAATTATTTTATAGCCGGTTTCAATTTTAAACACAAAAGTTAATATTTAATCACTACTTCCCAACTTAGTGATCTGCTGTGGCTCAAAAGGACTACTGATTATTTCCCATTATCAAATGTAGCATTAAAGGACAAGGATCTCCCAGTCCAATGATGACAATGTCCAATAGGACACATGAATGACATATGTTCTGAAGTCAATTTCAAAGAAATTCCTAAAGATAATGGGCAATAGTGACATTGTCTAATAAAGACAGTCTCACAAGATGTTCATTTGGAATACAGTGATACTGATTTAAGTACCTCTAGATCAATATTGAGCAACATATTAATCACATTCTGTGTATTACATATAGCCTTATTAAATATACATAAATATAATTTATACACAAAGTATGTAAACAGTATGTATATACTAGGCAGATCAGGCTCACATCTTTCCCATCTACCTCAGTATCTGCCATCCTCCTGGGTAAATTCAGGGCCAATATGAACAAACCATCAGTATCTTTATTCATCCCCTCTAACAATCTCCTTCGAATGACTTTCTCTTCTCTGCTTCAGTCACTTATTCTCATGAACACAACCTAAATGTCTTTATCACTCCAGACTGCTCCAACTCCAAAATTATTAATGTAAATATCTACTCTGTTCACAGCCCACCACTCTTCTAGCCTGCTTGCCCCCATCTCCCCAAATATTCTCTAGCCTAACTGGGGTCTCTAGTACCTCCTACTGTGTTCTTTCATATCCTAACTCACCTGTCAGCTCTTCTCACCACCTTCACTACCATTACCCTGGCCCAAGCCACCATCATTTCTTAACCAGGTTATTGTGATAAACTCCCAGTGGGTCTCTCTGCTACTGTCTATCCCTCTCAACAGTCTATCCTCTGCCTAGGAGTTAACAGTAATCCTTTTAATATGTGAGTCACGTCATGGCACTCTTTTGTTCAATACTGTCTAATAAAATGCTCTCAGAATAAAAGGCAAAGTGTCTACCATGACCTTTAAGAGCATCCACGATCTGGTGTCTTGTTGCCTCTTTGGCCTCATTTCTTTACCTTTTTCCCTAGCTCAGTGTAATTCAACCATACTAGCCTTATCAACAGCTGGAACAGACAAAAAACAGGTATACTCCCACCTTAAGGCTTTGTACTCCTCTTCTCCCCCTGTATGGAATGTTCTTCTCTCAAGGGTCTTCGTGGCTTGCTGCCACTTCCTTCAAATCTCTGCTCAAATGTCCCCATACCAATGAAGTATTTGAGCACCCTATATAAATAAGTGAACGCCATTCCCCTACCTTACCAGTATTCTCTCTTTCCCTGCTTTTTTTCCACAGAACCTATCACCACCTGACATACTAGTTTCTTAATTATTTATTGACTATTGTTTATTGTAACTTCATTAGAATATAAGCATCATAAAGGCAGAGACTTTTGTCTATTCCTTACTGATGTATTCCTGTGCCTAGAACAATGCTTTGCACATAGCAGGCACTCAGTAATTATTTAGATTTAATAAATTCAGCTTAGATTACATGGTGCATTATTTAAACCATATTTAAGTCACCAAATTTTGCATATGTAAAAATCTGGATGATAAAGGTAATTCTTGGATGAATATGAGGGAAAAACTTCACTAAGTTTTGGATTTAGATCCTCTTATGAAGAGAGACTCTAGAATTATTCTGAAGCTAGAGAAATTAAACTATAGTTATTAGAGGTCTACTTGAAAGATAAGTTTCTCCTCACCTAGTTATTTAGAAATACAGATTTGACCTTCCAATTTGGCAAAATAAAGGTGCTTCTATTATGCTCCTTCCTTGAAACCTACAAAAACCAAAAATAATGAAAAAGAGAAAAGAAAGCTGCACCTTAAGCAAGAAATGGCCATAGCTATAAAGAACCAACTATGAAGACTACTTGCCAAATTCAGCAAAATGTGGATTAAAATGCCAAGAGCAAACATGTACATTCTCAGACCTCCAGCAGACTACAGATTTCTCCAAATGTCACAGTCCAAAGATGTCTATCCAAAATTCCTTTGGTTAAAGTAACAAGATCTAGTGGATATGCCCAAATCATTGCAGAATCTGGAAAAGCCTTAAAGGGATCTTAGTTCACTCCCAGAAAATGAGAGAAAAAGTGGACTTGAAGGAGGAGTCCTACAGATAAACTTTTTTCCTTATTTTTGCCTTGGCCCCCGGTAGAGGCCTGTCTGGAAATGGGACTGATGAATGCATTGTACAAGCCATGATCAATTTTGCAGCACTGACCAGAGTCAACTGAGTAGAAACAGACATTAGGCTACTCCCCTGAGAGCTTATTACAAAAAAGCTTCACTGAAGAGCCACACCAACTTCCTGCTTGCACCAAAAAAAAAAAAAAAAAAGTAAAAATCTAAAGTACAGCTTAAATTAAATCCATCTTGTTCTTAAAATGTCTCATCGTTCTTCTATTCTTATAATTGTTAACTCCATAGTTAAGCTGCGTACTGGTTCCCTCTGCTACATAGCTCTTGTGCTACTTCCTATGGTCTGGCCAGAAATGTCTGGTCACCACTACACAAAGAACACAGGACGTAAAGCATATTCTTCTCCTGGAAGATTTTCTGTTTTCCTGTTCACTTCCTCTCTCCAGCAACTTGTTGAAATCCCATTTTTCAGAGAGCCACTTAAATACTTCACTCTTCCATAAAACTTCCACTTAAAAAAATAACTTATTTCCAGAAAACATATCTGAATAGATGCTTAAATACTAAAATCGCAATTTCCCATCTATTGAAGGTACAATCATATTCAATTCTTGCCCTTCCAAAGAGGATACTTAATATAGTCATAATAAAAAAAAACTATAATAGTGAATTAATAGTAAGAAATGTCTAGAAGCAGTAACTCTTCTGTCATGAGTAACACATCTGATTGTCAACTTTATTTTTCTGCTTTTGACTCTGTTTTCCTATCATCAAGCCTGATTCCCTTTTAGGTAAAGAGAAGTAAGATAATACCATAAAGGTGATGTGAACCTAATGATTTCTTTTCAAGCTAAAATTTATTGAAAACTTGCTATTTTTGTTTCATTTAATCATAACAAAAAACAGCCAAATTAGTGATAGTTTTCCTATTTTACAGATGAGGAAACTAAGGTTGAAGGAGAGACTGAATAATTTGCCCAGAGGCACACAAACTGGAAGTTCTAACCCATTCTGTTTTATTCTAGATTAGAGTTTTAAACTCTGTGCCCTAAGCTTATTGATAAATATATCTACTGAAGTATCCTTGACCCATCATTTCAAAGTAAGCCAAGGTCTTCATCAATTACTCTTCATCCGATATTCTCACCCTCCCCCCAATTTAATACTTTATATTTCTATACCATTTAACTGGCTTTGAAAATACTTTCACAAGCATTAATGGTGTGAATCCCACAATAAATCTATAGAATATTTGCCATTTTACATAACAGGAAAGGGAAACAGATATTATAAATTACCCAGTCATATCGCTGAGTAGCCAGGTTACAAATATAGGCCTTCTTGGGGGGAAACTAAAGGAGGAGACGAACCATGAGAGACAATGGACTCTGAAAAACACACTGAGGGTTCTAGAGGGGAGGGGGGTGGGAAGATGGATTAGCCTGGTGATGGGTATTAAAGAGGGCACGTTCTGCATGGAGCACTGGGTGTTATACACAAACAATGAATCATGGAACACTACATCAAAAACTAATGATGTAAAACACCATCAACTTTTTTCAAAGAAATGGAACAAATAATCCTAAAATTTGTATGGAACCGGAAAAGACCCCGAATAGTCAGAGGAATGTTGAAAAAGAAAAGCAAAGCTGGTGGCATCACAATTCCGGACTTCCAGCTCTATTACAAAGCTGTCATCATCAAGACAGTATGGTACTGGCACAAAAACAGACACATTAGATCAATGGAACAGAATCGAGAGCCCAGAAATGGACCCTCAACTCTATGGTCAACTAATCTTTGACAAAACAGGAAATAATGTCCAATGGAAAAAAGACAGTCTCTTCAACAAATGGTGTTGGGAAAATTGGCCAGCCACATGCAGAGGAATGAAACTGGACCATTTCCTTACACCACACACAAACATAGACTCCAAATGGTTGAAAGACCGAAATGTGAGACAGGAGTCCATCAAAATCCTAAAGGAGAACACAGGCAGCAAACTCTTCGACCTCCGCCACAGCAACTTCTTCCTAGAAACATCGCCAAAGGCAAGGGAAGCAAGGGCAAAAATGAACTATTGGGATTTCATCAAGATAAAAAGCTTTTGCACAGCAAAAGAAACAGTCCACAAAACCAAAAGACAACCGACAGAATGGGAGAAGATATTTGCAAATGACATATCAGATAAAGGGCTAGTATCCAAAATCTATAAAGAACTTCTTAAACTCAACACCCAAAGAACAAATGATCCCATCAAGAAATGGGCAGAAGACATGAACAGACATTTTTCCAAAGAAGACATCCAAATGGCCAACAGACACATGAAAAAGTGTTCTACATCACTCGGCATCAGGGAAATCCAAATCAAAACCTCAATGAGATACCACCTCACACCAGTCAGAATGGCTACAATTAGCAAGTCAGGAAACGACAGATGTTGGCGGGGATGCAGAGAAAGGGGAACCCTCCTACACTGTTGGTGGGAATGCAAGCTGGTGCAGCCACTCTGGAAAACAGTATGGAGGTTCCTCAAAAAGTTGAAAATAGAGCTACCATACAATCCAGCAACTGCACTACTGGGTATTTCCCCAAAGATACAAATGTAGGGATCCAAAGGGGTACGTGCACCCCAATGTTTATAGCAGCAATGTCCACAATAGCCAAACTGTGGAAAAAGCCAAGATGTCCATCGACAGATGAATGGATAAAGAAGATGTGGTGTGTGTGTGTGTGTGTGTGTGTGTGTATATATCTACAATGGAATATTATGCAGCCATCAAAAGGAATGAGATCTTGCCATTTGCAACGATGTGGTTGGAACTGGAGGGTATTATGCTGAGTGAAATAAGTCAATTAGAGAAAGACATGTATCATATGATCTCACTGATATGAGGAATTCTTAATCTCAGGAAACAAACTGAGGGTTGCTGGAGTGGTGGGGGGGTGGGAGGGAGGGTGTGGCTGGGTGATAGACATTGGGGAGGGTATGTGCTATGGTGAGTGCTGTGAATTGTGCAAGGCTGTTGAATCACAGATTTCTACATCTGAAACAAATAATGCAATATATGTTAAGAAAAAAAAAGAATGGGCACCTGGGTGGTTCAGTTGGTTAAGCGACTGTCTTCGGCTCAGGTCCTGATCCTGGAGTCCTGGGATCGAGTCCCACATCGGGCTCCCTGCTCAGCAGGGAGTCTGCTTCTCCCTCTGACCCTCTTCCCTCTCGTGTTCTCTCTCTCTCATTCTTTCTCTCTCAAATAAATAAATAAAATCTTTAAAAAAAAAAAAAGGAAAAAAAAAGAAGAAAATAGCAGGAGGGGAAGAATGAAGGGGGGGAAATCGGAGTGGGAGATGAACCATGAGAGCTGATGGACTCTGAGAAACAAAGTGAAGGTTCTAGAGGGGAGGGGTTGGGGGGATGGGTTAGCCTGGTGATGGGTATTAAAGAGGGCACGTGCTGCATGGAGCACTGGGAGTTATGCGCAAACAATGAATCATGGAACACTACATCAAAAACTAATGATGTAATGTATAGCGATTAGCATAACAATAAAAAAATTAAAGAGAAAAAAAGAACTAATGATGTAATGTATGGTGATTAACATAATAATATAAAACAAACAAAAATAAAACAACACAAAAAACCAAATATAGGCCTTCTTATTCTATGTTCAGTGCTCTTTCCAGAACTGTTAAAATCTTTAAAAGTATCTAGTATCTTTTCTTAAAATAAGGCAGTCATGAAGTACTCAGTAAACTATCATGTTTTCAATTTTATTCAATTATTTTGAAAATACTCTCTGACACTGATTTCATATCATGTACAAATTGTGATCAGGCACATTATTTTCAGAAAAATGAATAGTCCATCTACGGAATTCAAGGAATTTTCAATGCCAGGCATTGTGCCACAGCTTGACAGACATGAGGCCTGAAATGACATTGCTTCTATAATCACATCAAAGATTGCTTAGTATGTCAAATGTAGGGAAAGGAGTGGTGGGATGGAAGTGTGAATAAGTAGAGTGGGTTCAAATTATGGAAACCCTTGTTTGTCTTGTTAAGATTTAGATTTTATAATGTAGAGATAGATGAAGAAAACCCACTGAAGAATTCTGAGGTGAGAAGTGACATGTTCGTAACTGCATAATAAAGAGTAACTCAGGGGCGCCTGGTTGGCTCAGATGGTTAAGCGTCTGCCTTCGGCTCAGGTCATGGTCCCGGGGTCCTGGGATCAAGTCCCGTGTCGGGCTCCCTGCTCCGCGGAGAGCCTGCTTCTCCCTCTGCCTCTGCCTCTCTCTCTTTCTCTCTCTGTCTCTCAAGAATAAATAAATAAATCTTTAAAAAAAAAATAAAGAGTAACTCAGGCAGAAGAGGGAAGATCGAGTCAAGGGACAGACTAGAGTTGGGGAAACAAGTAAGAAGGCTATTGTAACAATCTCCCAAGGATTACTCAGTCCACAAATCTGGCTGATTATTAATATTACCAAGGAAGCCTTTTAAAATGCAGGTTTGGGGGCCCTACGATGAGTTTCTGACTCTAGGTCTGGGTCACCAGGTGATTGTGATAATGAGCTAAGGACAGAATTCTCTTACCTGGATGAGAGGCTTTGAGGAAGTAGTAGTGGGAGGTGGGGAGAGACTGAAGAGATACTTGGACAGCAGAATTAACAGGTTTTAGTGATTGTTGGACACCAACCTGGTGCAACTGTGTAGACGGATGGGCCATTCATTAAGACAAGTGGAGCGCTAGATCTTCAAAGACAAGAAAAGATGATGAGATAACCCACGGGACATGCAGGTGCAAGTGACCACTAGGCAGTTAGGTATTTATGTATGGTTTGCCAGGCAGACCTCTGCACTGAAGACCTAAGAATAAACCTAGGAAATAACAACGTTTAATTCTGACTGAGAATGAAGAATCCTCGAATGAGACTGAGGAAAGGCCAGAGAAATAGGAAGATGACAAGAACCATTCAATATTCATTCAAATATTTAATACAGAAAGTTTGGTTTGGGGACATGTGAAGGCCTGAATTACAAGTAAAGGCATCCTAATTACATACTGTCAGCAAAAGAGTAGGAGACAGAACAATGAAGCAAAAGGTCTATTTACTTAAGGCAGAAACAGGTTATGATCAGGCTTGTTTTTTAGGCACAGAACTCTATCACGCTGGTAGAAAGGAGATGGGAGAGGAGTGTGTCTAGAAGTGGGAGAACTGTTTGAAACTGTGTGGCTGCGACAAGGTCCTAGTCTAAAGCAGAGGTAATGGGTAGATAAAAGACATCCATTCTAAGAGATAGAAGATGGAACGTGAGTCCCTGTGGGAATGGTAAAGCGGGGAGGAATCAAGGACAAACTAAGGATTCTAGTCCAGCAGGTTGGGGACTGGCAAATTAGGGTGAGAGAGGACAGAACACTAAGTTTTGGGGATGATGTTTTTGGTATGAGAAATTTGAGGCACCAGTGTGGCATTTTACAGATAGTGAGAAAGACAGTTCTATTGCTCTTCTGACAAGCTGGGGCTCAAGTTATGATTTCAAAGTCATCAGCAGTATGTACGGTAACTAAAGTAAAAGACAGTCACCCAGGCAAATATATATTTAGTGAGAATAAATGAGTAACAGTGGTGATTGTCAGGAGAGTCAGAATGTAGTACTCAGAATCAGAGATAATAGTGCAGATACTGCCTGACCTACACCAAGAGCAGTGAGACCTACATCAGCATACTATTGGTGTACTCAGTGAATAAGTTTTTGGTATTTTGGGGCAATTGCATCAGGCTGACATCTTGTAATGTGCTAGAAATTGACAAAAATCTGTGGATAAAAAAGAAGAAATCTGTAGATGATTTTCAATTTAACTATTATTAATTTTGGTCCCTTCTGGGCTATCTCTGCACAAATCATTTTATAAACCTAAGTACAGCACTTTCCAATTATACTGATTGTATCAGATATAATGCTTTTGGTGCAAGAAACAGAATACTCCACTAAAAGTAGTTCATACTCCGAGGACCTTTATTTCCCTGATGTAACTCCAAGTCCAGAGGTTTGTGAGTTCCGGGTTGGTTCAGCACATCAGCCATGATGAGGAACCTAGCCTTTCTCCCCCACTAGCTGCCAGCTTCAGTGTGTCAGTGATACCTTCATCAAGGGCAAAGATGGTGGCAGCAGCTCCAAGCATCATACCTTCAGATGATAACATCTGAAAGCAGGATGGAAGAGATGGGCATCTTTTTCAAAGGCCTGCTACCTTTGTCACTTTGTAATTAAGAATTTAAAAATTAACTACATTAAGTTAAATGGATAAATCTTAAGTGTACAGTTGCATGAGTTTTGACAAATGCATACACCCAAATAACCCACATCCCTATTGAGATGAAGAACATTTTCATTACCCCCAGAGAATTCCCTTGGGCATTTTCCTAGTCAATCACAAGCATCACTATACCCAGAGGCAAGCCACAGCTCTGATCTCTTAAACCATTCTTTTTAATCAGGGATGACAATCTTCCCCAGAGGCGCTCTGCTCCCAGCACACTTCGCCTTACATCTCCTCTGTCAGAACTGTCTCAATCTTCTTTTAAGTCAGTTACTACCTAAAAAGGATGGTAGTCTACACCACTGTGACTCATCCATCCCTTGCAGCTGTGGGAGGGACCCCTCTGACCTCAGCGCTTTGCTGCAAGCCCACATAAAATGTTGTTTGTTTGAAGCAAGAAATAAGAAATTGCTGTACACACACACACACACACACACACACACACACACACACACACACACACAC
>NW_027397066.1:72182320-72504685 GCF_003265705.2 Callorhinus ursinus
CACACACACACACACACACACACACACACACACACACACACACACACCCATCCTATTCCTCTATGTATCCAGCCATCCAATATCTGACCCATTCTTCTAACTTTATTTCACTTGCAAATGTGCTAAGTATATACTCATTTAAGTCATGATTAAAATACCGAAAATAACACAAACAAATGTAGAGACCTGCCCCGAAGTTAACACCAATCTACATTCAAAGTCCTTCATCCTGGTCCAAATGCAACCAAACTTACATTGTCTGAGCCCCAAATCTCCATACAGTCCACAAGGATATTGTGAGGAGCTTCATTCAATCCTTTATGACTCTGTTCCCCCCCTGGGGTGCATAGAGGTGTGTCAGTGGATACATTTAGTACTTATAGTATGTTAAGGATTTCATTGTGAGCCTACCATTTCCTTTTTAACCCAGCTTCCTTTTGGTTTGTATCTAATATTTCTATGATTTTAGGAATTAAAAAAATCTGCTTTCTAAACAATATCCAAGTTTCCATACCTAATTGTGGCTAGCATGTTCTTTATTTTTATAGACCCTAGAATGGCACTGGCATATTCCATTAAAATAATTTTCGTAACCTCCATTTCATCCTTACTGGCTGTAACTAGGTCCAGAACATCATACTCCTTTGTAGCGTAACTACCATATCAGCAAGGTCAGTAAAGAATGTACCAACTGTTTTGCTTTAGCAGAATGATGCTTCCACAGTATAGAAATGTAGTTTCCAACCATGACCTTTATCTGCCTCTACACCAGATCTGAAACTTCCATTAACAGAGGAGCAGTCATATTCTACATCTACCTAAGATATTTGTATTTGACTCCCATAGACTGTCAGTTTGTGTGTCTTATCTTGTACTCTCATGCTAAGCTCTCCACCAGACTTAAACCTAGTAGCTCAATGACTTCCAAGCAGGGACTCCTTCCACATAATTCAACAGGTGTTATTTTATTTGCACAGCATATAACCTCCTCTTGGCGCAATCCAGTTAATACCTGCATCTCAGCAAGTTTGTCTTGCCTAGATTATATTTTTGTATTTTCATTATTTTTTTGACTATCTTATCAACTCTAGTTAAAAAGTACAAGTGTAAAAAAGTGTTGATCAGAGATACAGCTGAAACAAAGTCAATTACTTTTTAATATTTTAAAAAGAAACCTTTGCAAAGTACTATAGGAACCAGACGAAAAAATTTAAGATAGATTTTTTTTCTATTTAAAAAAATTATTTAATTTTTTGGTAGCAAAACTGGTATATTTATTTCCCATATTTTCTCTGTGAATCACTGACACATTTTCTCAGCTATTGTGTTGCCTCCAATTTAGGTTATACTTTTATCTCATTTTATCATTTTATCTGTGTATTATTCTTCCCTTCCCTCAAATTTTAAATTTCAGCTTAGAGTTCTTTTTATCAGTTTGGCAAGATTCCAGAAAAATTCAGATGTACTATATTCCTTATGGGGAGTCTGTTGTATTAACAGCATAAGCCCTGGTTAAAAAAACCTAGTTTTTTTTGTCTTCTTTTGCCTTTTTAGAAGGGTGCTACTTGATACTCTTTACCTTTTATTTCTTCTTCAAAGTCATGGTCTCAACTGGAAGAAGAAATGAAAATACCCCTTCAGTGACCAAAACAAGTGCTTGGGTTTTATCATTCATTGCCATATGAATCAACGGGTATAATGCAGTCTGTAAATGTGATAAGTTTCAGGAAACCTCCTAAGGGAACCTCCCATATCCATTCCATCATGGTTTGCCTCAATATAAATGAGAAAGAAATAAGATGCCTTCCCTGGAGGATTTGATTTGGTTTATCCTCAGACTCTCTTTGGAGATCTACATGTATTTCCCTAATGTGTAAAGGATAGGTTATAAATTATCAGCCAATATATAAAAAGGTAGAGATAGTATTGTCAAGGATTCCTTTACAGCTTATAAAAATACTCTGTTTTACTGATGATAGTTGCCAAGGACTACATATGTAGGACTTAAAACCTGAGGTTCAACTTGAAAGTGTGCCAGGCACAAGAGAGACAAAAAGACACAGTAATATTATCTTTAGGAATTTGCAATCTACTCAGTAAGCTAGCACTCCTGAACACAGCCATAAGCACATATCCTTGCTGTAACACCAGGCTTCTATAAAAATCAACCAGAGCTGAGGGCTCACATAAGTGATTTTGAGATGATTTTATAGCAGCAAGGAAACATCAATTCACAATTATCCTCCAATTTTAGAAGAATATAGATTAAATACTTTGATATAGAGAACATGTTTCATAAACTGAATTCAACAAGCACAGGAATAAATCTAAATTATATCCATGACATTTTTATGACAAAGAATGATTTAAATATCTTCCATTCAAAATATAAGTAATACTGAAGATTAGATGCCAAAGTTACTTACTTTTACTATGATAAGCCTAGCCAGGTTTTCACATCTCTGGTTATCATTTTCTGTATACTCTACTTCAAACAGAGTATTATAATTTTCTAGTAATTTAGCCATTATCTTGTTGCAGATGTCTTGTTCTTTCATGCCTTCAAGCCCAGGTGGCACACTAGAAATAAGGGGGAAAAATGAGAGGAATTACTTTGTAAAAACAAAATATGCCAGCACAGCTGACTCAGGCATATATTTTGATATCTCCTATATGATTTATCAGCATTCTTATAAGGACACATGCAATTTTCAAGTTCTATGGTGACATGTATGGTATTGCTGGGACAATATTGCATCAATAGCTTGTGCTGAATAAGTAAAGTACATGTTGTTCAGGAAGAAGGTATAGGTTAACATGGGTGCCATAATGCTTTGTATATATTAGAAATTGCTACACGTAGGGGAGCCTGGGTGGCTCAGTCGTTAAGCATCTGCCTTCGGCTCAGGTCATGATCCCGGGGTCCTGGGATTGAGCGCCGCATTAGGCTTCCTGCTTGGCGGGAAGCCTGCTTCTCTCTCTCCCACTCCCCCTGCTTGTGTTCCCTCTTTCGCTGTGTCTCTGTCAAATAAATAAAATCTTAAAAAAGAAAATTGCTACACATAAAGTAACATTTACTTTATGTGATTAAAGCAAAAGTGATTAAAAACAAGTGTTTTTCATCGAAATGAAAAGAATGAATGTTTTATCATGACAGAAACAGCCACAGAAATAATACAACACAATCTTATTGAAGGACTTCTTAGATAATACACAAAAAGTACAAAACTCAAAGAAAAATATGAAAACTTCCAGAAAAAAATACTAATTAATGTTGAAGCTGAGTGATAGATACATGGAAGATTTATTATACTATATACTATTCTCTCTTCTTTTGGGTATGTTTAAAATTTTCCATAGTGAAAAGAAAAATGTGAAAAAGATCTTCTGAATGCACAAGATACCATAAATAAGGTAGAAACACAAGCTACAGATTAGACATGAGTATCTCTTCAGTAACATGGACATTAGCAGTTAGACTACGCAAAGAATTCCTACTAATCAATAAAGAAGTACATTAAAAAAAGACAAAGGACAGGAGTTGAAAAACTCTTAGAAGAAAACAGTTGGACATCAATAATCTTATGATGTAAAGATACTTAACCTCACTGAATAACCAGTGAGAATGCATTAAAAAAGCAACAGAGGTTAATACCCATCTATATCAGTTTCCTGTGGCTGCTGTAACAAATTATCATATACTGTTGCTTAAAACAACAGAAATGTATTCTTTCATGGTTTTGGAGGCCAGCAGAGTACAATCAGTATCACTGGCAGGGCCACACTAGCTGGTAGCAATTCCTTGGCTGTGACTGTATCACTTCAATTTTCAATCAAGGCCAGCATCTTAAAATTCTCTCTGCTCCATCTTCACATGGCCTTCTCTGTGCATTGAGCCCAGAAATAAACCCACACTTTTATGGCCAATTAATCTATGGTAAAGGAGTCAAGAATATAAAATGGGGAAAGGACAGTCTCTTTAATGAATGATGTTGGGAAAACTGAACAGCTATATGCTAAAGAATGAAGCCAGACCATGACCTCACACCATACACAAAATCAACTTAAAATGGATTAAAACTTTGAATGTAAGCCCTGAAACCATAAAACTCCTATAATGTAAATATTATGTGAGCTGAAAATATGGTCTGCCTTTCATTAAAAATGATGGATGACTTAGAGAGCAGAATCAAAAAAAACAAGGGGGTGAAGTTGGAAACCATGGAGAAATATTTCCAGGGCTTGAAACCTAGTCAAGAGAGTCCCAACATTTGCCAGACTGGATATCAGAACTGCCATTGAGTCAACCAGGAAATAAAAGAAATAAAAAAGTACATAAAAACAAGTGAAAATAAAAACACAATTGTTCAAAACCTTTAGCATGCAACAAAAATGGTTCTAAGAGGGAAGTTTATAGCAATATAGGTCTACCTCAACAAGTAAGAAAAATCTCAAATAAGCAACCTAACCTTACACCTAAAGGTGCAAGAAAAAGAACAAACAAAACCTAAAACCAGGAGAAGGAAGGAAATAATAAAGATTAGAACAGAATTAAATTATATAAAAACTAAAAAACAAAACAAAACAAATAGAACAGATCAGTGAAACGAGGACCTGGTTCTTTGAAAAGGTCAACAAAATTGATAAAACTCTAGTCAGACCCCTTCAAAAAAGAGAGAGACAGGAAAGAGAGAAGACTCACAAAATCACAAATGAAAGGGGAGAATAACAACTGACACCACAGACATACAGATGATTGCTAGAGAATATTGTGAAATATTGCCAACAAATTGGGCAACCTAGAAAAAAACGGATAAATGGATAAATTCCTAGAAACATACAACCTACCAAAAGTAAAGCAGGAAGAAATAAAAATTTAAACTGACTGATTACTGGAAACGAATTGATTCAGTAATCAAAAAACTCCCAACAAAGAAAAGTCCAGGGCAAACAGCTTCACAGGCAAATTCTACCAAACATTTAAGAAGAGTTAATACCTATCTTCTCAAACTATTCCAAAAATGAGAAAGGATAAGAACCATATGATCATTTCAATAGATGCAAAAAAGCATTTGACAAGGTAAAACACCCATTCATGATAAAAAACCCTTAACAAAGTAGGTTTAGAGGGAACATGATGCAACATAATAAAGGCCATATATGAAAAACCCACAGCACTTTTGAGTGGGGTGCCTGGCTGGCTCAGTCAGTGAAGTGTGCGACTCTTGATCTTAGGGTCATGGGTTAAAGCCCCAAGTTGGGGGTGAAGATTATATTAAAAAAGAGAGAGAGACTTACGAAAAGCCCATTGCAAACATCATCCTCAATGGGAAAAAATTGAGAGTCTCTCCCCTAAGGTCAGGAACAAGACAAGGAAGTCCACTTTCACCACTTTTATTCAACATAGTACTAGAAGTCCTAGCCACAGCAATTAGACAACAAAGAGAAATTAAAGGCATGTAAATTGGTAAGGAAGAAGTAAAACTTTCTGTATTTGCAGATGACATGATACTGTATAAAGAAAACCCAAAAGACTCCACCAAAAAACTGCTAGAACTGATATATGAATTTAGTAAGTCACAGGATACATCAATGCACAGAGATCTGTTGCATTTCTGTACACCAATAATGAAGCAGCAGAAAGAGAAACTAAGAAAACAATACCATTTACAACTGCACTCCAAATAATAAGATACTTAGGAATAAGCCTAACCAAAGAGAAGAATGACCTGTACTCTGAAAATTATAAACACTGATGAAAGAGATTGAAGATGACACAAAGAAAAGGAAAGATATTCCATGCTCATGGACTGGCAGAATATTGTTAAAATGTCTACAATACCTAAAGCAATCTACACATTTAAAGCAATACCTATCAAAATATTAGCAGTATTTTTCACAAAACCAGAACAAACAATCCTAAACTTTGTATGGAACCACAAATGACCCCAAATAGCCAAAGCAACCTTGAAAAAGAAAAGCAAAGCAATTCCAGACTTCAAGTTATAATACAAAGTTGTACTATGGTACTGGCACAAAAAGTAGACACACAGATCAACAGACCAGAATAGAAAACCCAGAAATGAATCCACAACTATATGGTCAATTAATCTTCAACAAAGCAGTAAAAAATATCCAATGGGAAAAAGTCTCTTCAAAAAATGGTGTTGGGAAAACTGAACAGCAACATGAAAAAGAATGAACCTGGACCACTTTCTTATAGCATACACAAAAACTCAAAATGGATTAAAGACCTAAATGTCCAACAAGGATAAATGGATAAAGAAGATGTGGGATACACACACACTCAGGAGTATTACTCAACCATAAAAAGGGAGGAAATCCTGTCTTTTGTAACAACATGATGACCTTAAAGGCACTATGCCAAAGAAATAAGTCAGAGAAAGACAAATACCATAAAATCTCATGTATATGAGATTTTAAAACAAACAAAAAAACCTGAACTCATAGATACAGAAAACAAATTGATGGTTGCCAGAGGTGAGGGTCAGTAAGAGATGAGCAAAGTGGGTGAAGGTGGTCTAAAGGTACAAACTTCCAGTTATAAAATAAATGTCCTGGGGATGTGATGTACAGCTTAATGACTATAGTTAATAATAATAATGTACTGTATATTTGAAAGTTGCTAATAGGACATCTTAAAAGCTCTCATCACAAGAAAAAAAATTTGTAAGTATATGTAGTGATGGATGGTAACTTAGACTTATTATGGTCATCATTTTATAATATACACATATATTGAATGATTATGTTGTACACCTAAAACTAATATGATGTCAATTATATCTAAATAAAAAAAAGACAGAAATATGTGAAAAATGTAAAAAAAGTTACTTTGTTTTGGGGCACAAAATGAAGATATAATTTTGTGACATCAATAACTGAAAGAGGTGGGGATGGAGCTATAAAAGAGCAGAGTTTTTGTTTTGTTTTGTTTTTTAAGTAATCTCTATGCCCAACATGTGGCTCAAACTCATGACCCTGAGATCAAGAGTTGCATGCTCTACTGACTGAGCTAGTCAGGCACCCTGGAGCAGAGTTTTTGTATGGTATTGAAGTATAACTGGTACTTATTCAAATTATCAGTGTTATAAGTTTAGGATGTTAGATGTAATCCCCATGGTAACTACAAAGAAAATACCTATAGAATGTACGCAAAAGAGAATGAGAAAGAAATTTAAGCATTCTACTGCAAAAAAATTTTAACTAAACACAAAAGAAAACAGTAATGCAGGAAATGAAAGACAAAAGAGCTGTAAGATCAGGGCGCCTGGGTGGCTCAGTTGGTTGAGCGACTGCCTTCGGCTCAGGTCATGATCCTGGAGTCCTGGGATCGAGTCCCGCATCAGGCTCCCCGCTCAGCGAGTAGCCTGCTTCTCCCTCTGACCCTTCCCCCTCTCATGTACACTCTCTCTCTCTCATTCTCGCTCTCTGAAATAAATAAATAAATCTTAAAAAAAAAAAAAAGAGCTGTAAGATCATAGAAAACCTATAGTACAATGACACAAGTCCCTCCTTATCAGTAATTACTTTAAATGTAAATGGATTAAACTCTCCAAAAGATAGAGACTGGCAGAATGAATAAAAACACATGGTCTAACTATATTCTGTCTACAACAGACTCACTTGAGATCCAAAGCCACAAACAGGTTAAAAGTAAAAGGATGGGAAAAGATAATCCATGCATACAGTAAGTGAAAGAGAAGAGAGGTGGCTATAGTAATATTATACATAATAAACTTAAAATTAAAAAAAGGTTAAAAGAGACAAAGTCATTTTATATATATATATTATTTGTGTCACTATATATATTTATATATATGTATTATATAATAAAACTTTCAATACAGCAAGAGATATAACAATTATAAACATTTACACAGCTAATGACAGTCCATCAAAGTATATGAAGAAAAAAGTGGACAGAATTTAAGGGAAAAATAAACAGTCTACAATGGTTCATGAGTTCAACACCCCACTCCCAATAATGTATAGAACAACCAGACAAAAGATAAGAAACGGAGGACTTAAAAAAAACAACAAACCAACTAGATCAGACAGAGAATATTTTGCCCAACAACAACAACCAGAATAACCACTTTCCTCAAATGTGTATGGGACATTTTCCAGGATATACCATATGTTAGGCCACAAATTAATCTCAATATATTCAGAAAGATATTCATTTTACAAAGTAACTTCTTGGACCACAATGGGATGAAGTTAGAAATAATAACATCAAGAAAATTGGAAAATCCACAAAACTGTGGAATTATGTTTACATAATCAGTGGAATAAAAAGTAAATTTCAAGGAAAATTAGAAAATATTTAGAGATGAATGAAAATGAAAACACAACAAAACCAAAGTTTATGGGATGCAGCAAAACAGAGCCTAAGAGGAAATTTATAGTTGTAAACACACTAAAAAGCAACAAAGATCTCAAATAAAAACCTAACTTTACAACTTAAAGAACTAGGAAAGAAAATAAACACAAAACTAGCAGAAGGAGAAAAATAATAAAGATTAGAGCAGAGATAAATGAAATAGAGAAACAACAGAGAAAAATCAATGAAACGAAAAGTTGGTTCTTTGAGAAGATCAACAAAATTGACAAATCTTTAACTAGATGAATTGAAAAAAGAGAAAGGGGTGCTCAAATTTTAAAATCTGAAAGTAAAGTGGGGACACTATTACTGATTCTATAGAAATAAAAAGAATTATAAGAGTATACTATGATATTTGTACACCAACGAACTGGATAACCCAAACAAAATGGACAAATACCTAGAAACACTAAACCTACCAAGACAGAATCATGAAGATATAGAAAATCTGAATAGACCTATAGCTGTAAGAAGACTGAATCAGTAATCAAAAATTTCCCAACAAGAAATGCCCTGGACCTGATGACTTCACTGGTAAATTTTACCAAACACTTAAACTAATACCAATATTTCTCAGTCATTTCCAAAAAACTGAGAAGGAGAAAACACTTCTTAACTCATTCTGTGAGACCAACATGACCTTATGTCAAAGCCAGACAAAGACTACTACAAGAAAACTACAGACCAAAACTCCTTATGAACAATGATGCAAAAATTCTCAACAAGGTAATATCATATTAGGAATATATTTAACCAAGGAAGTGAAATACTTATACAATGAAAACTACAAAATGCTGGTGAAAGAAATTAAAAAAGAAAAATTCTCAACAAACATAATAACATGTTAACAGCAGCATGTTAAAAGGGTTATAGAGCATGACCACATAGGATTTATTCCTGGAATGTACAGACGGTTCAACATACAAAATCCATCAATGTAATATGCCACATCCACAGAAAAAAGGAAAAATCCCAGATGATCATCTTGATTGATGCAGAAAAAACATCTACAAAATTCAACACCCTTTCATCATAAAAAACACTCAATAAGCTAGGAAAAATATCTTAATACAATAAAAGCCATATATGTAAAACCCATAGCAAACATCATATTCAATGGTGAAAAAAATGAAAGCTTTTCATTTAAGAGCAGGAACAAGGCAAGGATGCCTGCTTTCACCATTTTTATTCAACATAGTCTGGAAGTTCTAGCTAGAGCAATTAGAAATTAAAGGCATTCAAACTGGAAAGCAAGAAGTAAAATTATCTGTGTTTGCAGATATGATCTTAAGATCCTCAAAGGTTACACAAAAACCTGCTAGAACTAAAAAACAAATTAAGAAAGGTAGCAGGATACAGAGTCAATAGACAAAAATCAATTGCATTTCTATAAACAATGAACTATCTGTAAAGGAAATCACAAAACTACTCCATCTGCAATAGCATCAAAAGGAATAAAATACTTAGGAATACATTTAACCAAGGAAGTGAAATACTTATACAATGAAAACTACAAAATGCTGGTGAAGGAAATTAAAAAACAAATAAATGGAAATATTTCTAACGTTCATGGATTAGAAGACTTAATATCATTAAAAGGCGAATATTAGCCAAAGCAATCTACAGCGTCTATGCAATCCCTATCAAAATTCCAACAGTATTTTTTTGCAGAAATAGAAAAGTCCATCCTAAAATTCGTATGGAATCTCAAGTGATCCCTAATAGCCAAAACAAACTCAATAAAGAAGAACAAAAATAAAAGACTCAACATTTACTGATTTCAACATTTACTACAAAGCTACAGTAATCAAAACAGTGAGGTATTGGCATAAAGGCAGACTAATGGAATACAATAGAGAGCCCAGAAGCGAACCTTTCCTTAGTCAAATGAGTTTTGACAAGGGTGTTAACACCACTGAGTTCAAAATGGACTATCTTTCAACAAATAGTACTGCAAAACTGGATATTCACATGCAAAAGAATGAAGTTAGCCTGTTACCTAACATCATATACAAAAATTAATTCAAAATGGACCAAGAATCTAAAACAATAAAACTCTTGTAAAAACACATAGAGCAAAAACTTCATGACAATGAATTTGGCAGTGATTTCTTGGCTATGATATGTAAGGCACAGACAACAAAAGACAAACAGACAAATTAGACTTCATGAGAATTTAAAAATTTTGTGCATCATGACACTATCTACAGAATAAATAGGTAACCCACAGAATGGGAGAAAATATCTGTAAATCATATATTTAATAAGGAACTAATATTCAAATTATATAGAGAACTCCTAAATTTTAGCAAAAAAAAAAATCTGATTTAAAAATTGGCAAAAGACACGAATAGACATTTCTCCAAAGAAGATATACAAATAGCCAATAAACATATGAAAAGATGCTCAGCAAGGGGGATCATTAGGGAAATGCAAATAAAAATGACAATGAGATATTATCTCACACCCATTAGGATGGCTACTATCATGGAACACTACATCAAAAACTAATGATATAATGTATGGTGATTAACATAATAATAAAAAAACTCTAGAAAACAACAAGTGTTGGTGAGGATGTAGAGAAACTGTAACTCTTGTGCCCTGTTGGTGGAAATATAAAACACTACAGCCACTATGGAAAAAAGTATGGCAGTTCCTCAACAGATTAAAAATAGAATTAACTATTATCCACAAATTCCACTTCGGACATATGCCCCAAAAAACTGAAAGCAAGGTCTGGAAGAGATATCTGTACACCCATGTTCATAAAAGAATTATTCACAACAGCTAAAATGTGGAAGCAATCCAACTATCTATCAATGGATAAATAGACAAGCAAAAGGTGGTATATACATACAATGGAAAATTATTCAGCCTTAAAAATGGAAGAAAATTCTACAATATGCTACAACATGAATAAACATTGATGGCATTATTTTATATAAAATAAGCCAGCCATAAAAAAAGAAATACTGTATAATTCCACCTACATGAGGTACTTGGAGTAGTCAAAATCATAAACACAAAGTATAACGGCAGTTGGCAGGGGTTAGGGTTGGGGTGAGGAGTTACTATTTAATGAGTATAGAGTTTCAGTTTTACAAGATGAAAAAAAGTTTTGGGGATGGATGTTGGTGATGGTTGCACAACAGTGTTAATGTATTTAATATCACCGACTTGTTCACTTAAAAATGATGATGGTAAATTTTATGTTACATGTATTTTACCACAAAAAAAAATTCACAGAAAAAGGAAATGCATCTACCTCTACATTGCACATAAGACAACTGAGAACACTGACATCTGGTTATCATGACTCCTGAGTTTTGACTGCTTAATAAAAGTCAGGAAGTGATGAGGTAAGATAGATTTGCAATAATCATATTCACATTAACAACATGTTAAAACTATGCATTATAGGGATCACGGCATTTAACAAAAATAAGATTGTTTATTCTTCAATAGAACTACCTTATTCCTTTTTTTTTTTTTTTAAGAGATTTTACTTGAGAGAGAGAGAGAGCACTAGAGAGACAGAGTGAGCACGAGTTGGGGGCAGAGGGAAAGGGAGAAGCAGGCTCAGTCCCAGGACCCTGGGATCATGACCTGAGCTGAAGGCAGATGCTTAACCAACCAAGCCACCCAGGTGCCCCTAGAACTACCTTATTCCCTTTATTATATGAAGTCTAGATCTAGATTAAAAGCAAACTTCAAGAGAATTATTTTAAAAATAAGCCATATTTTACCTTCTTCTGTTAAATAAATTCGAAGTTTACACCTAAGAGCTAATTTTACTTACCTACATGTTCTGAAGACACTTTCATGAATATCATGCCAAAAGTCTGATGTGGTATTTATTATAAAATTTTCAGTGTTGTGAATGTGTCTCATACTCAAGGGTCATGTGCTATGCACATCAGGTGGGACAATGGTTGAAGACTATTGCTCAGTCTAAGCATTCCCCATGGGAGTGATACTGCCCCCAATGAGGAAAAAAATGGTTCTTAGAGTAGGTGAAAAAATTTACTCTTTTTAATATATAAAGTACAGATACATACAGTACACACAGAGATATACAGCACATTCATGATGTTAAAATTTAACTGGGGGGTGGGAGAGATGTGATCAGGGAAAGAAAAAATCTAAGGCGGCTCCTTAGGGAAATGATAATGAAAAAAAAAAAGATTGAGAAACCCTCCTCTAGTCCCTCCTCCAGTAAGTTACTATAAAAGTTTAATACTGGCTTTGAATATGGGATCCACTTGGAGGTGAATGAACAATGCAGAGAAAAGTGGGGCTCTTGGAGTAAAGGTCCAGGTGGAAGGGTCAAGGGCAGCATTTCAGATTCTGAGTTAGAAAATAAGGGTTCAGTACCTGGCTCCACCACTTAAAGTTGCTTAACTGAACCATCATTTCTTCCTTTATAAAATAGACATGTTGTTAACATTAATGTTGTAGGGATCTTCTGAGAATTAAATTTTTTAAAAGTTATGTGAAAATACTTTGCAAAAATCTGGTGTCATAAAATAGTGGTTACCAGGGACTGGGGTGAGGGTTGACTAAAAGGGAAACGAGCAACTGTTTGGAATGATGGAAATGGTCCGTATCTTAACTGTGGTGGTGGTGATGAATTCTGTCAAAACACATAACCACTACACTCAAATGGATGCATTCTACACTCTGTAAATTGTGCCTCAAAAAATCCAACTTTAAAAAAAAAGTACCTTGTAAACTATAATCATACCAATGTTTTTTATTATGCAGAGTAAGATATTAGTTTTCACAGTAACACTGTTGGTTTACACTGAACTTGCAATTGGCTAAAATTCTCTAGTCTTTTTTTGTAGGAATGGCTGTTAAGCCAGGTCTTTCTGTTCCTGATTCCTCACCCTAAATATCTGCTAATCTCCATTTATTTTTTTCACTTATGATAGAAAAAGAAACATTTCCGTAGTCGTCTTCATTATTTTATTTCTAACCTTGCTATTCAACATACTATTCTTCTCACCTTTGTTTCATTGACTACTTTTATATGCTTAGTCTTCTGTCTTAATCTAAGTCATTAATAAAAGGCTTAAGTAGAGAGTGATGAAATATTTCATTTGTAACCTCTCTTTGGGCTGTCGTCATTTGACTCACCCACACCAGTAGAATCTGACTGTTCACCCAGGCCTGAATGTTCCTAATTGCATTATCACTAGATTACATTGCCCAATCTTGTCTACAAACATTCTACGCAAATATCATGTCCTTAACTTATTACTATTTTGCAATTAAAAATGCTGACATGCTGGGACATTCCCCCATTATGTGGTTCTTTTCAAAAGAAAAAAAAACTATTACTGAAAGCAAATGCTGGAGGCCAAATTTAATAACCATTTTAAAAGGTGTAAAAGTTTCCCAATGTATATTGTCCTTTCTATGAATCTACTGCAATTGACTTATACATTGATATGTTTGAATGAAAATTTAATGGAAATGAAAAGCTGGAAGATGTTTTTTAGAGATAACATTCAATAATAAAGCTCCTAATGTTTCTTGGAATTGAGGTGAGGCAGTGGAAACAAAAATTTCCAGAATTGTTTTTGTACCTGGCCCCACCCTTGGCAATGTTTCCTTCTTAAGAACTACTGATGTTGGTGTTTCCAGGTATTCAATTTATGTTATGTATGTCGGCTTCCATTCCCCCCCTCAATGCAGTTTATTAAGAGTGCCACTTACAATCCAGTCAATGAGTTAGTCATTTCTACTCAAAAGCACTAATAGAACATAAAATTTCCTAAATGAAAGTTCTAGACTATTACATCAACAATTATCGGGTGCCTGGGTGGCTCAGTTGGTTAAGCGACTGCCTTCGGCTCAGGTCATGATCCTGGAGTCCTGGGATCAAGTCCCACATCGGGCTCCTTGCTCAGCAGGGAGTCTGCTGCTCCCTCTGACCCTCTTTCCTCTCGTGCTCTCTATCTCTCATTCTCTCTCTCTCAAATAAATAAAATCTTTAAAACAAAACAAACAAAAAAACAATTATCCAACCACGTGTATCTACAAATCAGTATTTTGGCTAAAATGGAAAATCTTACATGAATTGCTTAGACACTTTCAAATATTCAGATGTTTGCCATCAAGTTACCCATCATTTGGGTGGATACATAATTTTTGAAAACTTTCTACTGGATAACTAGATATGTTTCAATTTATTTTAGATATACAGATACATGGTTTCAGCCACAATAGTGAAAAAATAATAACTGATTATTCTTAAGGATAGTTGATATTACACTACAAAAATAAAAATTAGATAGAAGTTGATATACTTAAGAACATGAAAATTGGGGTATTGTTATTGCCATTTTTGGTAGTTCTCCAAAGACTTGCCATGCTATTTATTATAACTAAGTATCTCTTTAAGTGTCTTCTAGAAAAACTGTCAATAGTATAGACCTGGGCGCCTGGGTGGCTCAGTCGTTAAGCGTCTGCCTTTGGCTCAGGTCATGATCCCAGGGTCCTGGGATCGAGCCCCGCATCGGGCTCCCTGCTCGGCAGGAAGCCTGCTTCTCCCTCTCCCACCCGCCCTGCTTGGGTTCCTGCTCTCGCTGTGTCTCTCTCCCTGTCAAATAAATAAATAAAATTAAAAAAAATAGTATAGACCTAAGGAGAATACTGAGGTAAAGGTAAAGGGGTGAATGTGGTTTTTCTAAACCACTACCAGAATTGAAAGAGTATCAGTGTCTCAAAGATAAACATTTATCTGAAAGGGTTACAATTAGAAAGGGTCTAACAGACTCTGGGTGAAGAGGAGTGCCCTGACTTAAAATCTGCCTCAAATTTCCCATGACTCCCATTTTTATACCAGGATGTGGCTGATGTTGAAGCAGAAGATTAGCAGGGATGGGTTAATAACTCTATTAAATCTTGTTCAACTCTAACACCCAGAAGCAGCCAGCGTATCTCTGGAGTTCCAGATAACCTGTGTTAGACAGAAAAGCTAAAACATGACAAGAAAGAGCACATGGAGTGGTGCGGGGTGTACAGAGGCATAAGCCCTTTGCTGGTTGCTCTGCAATGCTGCTGACTAGGAAGAGCTATGGTGTCAGGGCCAGAGTGACTGCCCCTGTGGTGCTTCTGCTGCTTATTACACTTGTCACCCGGGCCCCTCATTTGCAGCATCAGCACCGGAATGACACCTTGGATCTCCACCATTTCTGTAACTCTACTTTTCTCAAGAAGTACAATGATACACTCGGGAGAGTGTGGACTACTGATGACTAGTGATTGAATAGCAGAGAAGGTGATTGTATATGCACAAGTTCTACCAAATTTAACAAAATGTAAGGATTTTGTAGAAACTCTAGGACAACCTCTCATTTTAAAGCATGAGGTGAAAAAAATCTCACTTTCCATTTAAAGACTTAATTTCAGGGTCTTAACTATAAGAAACTTTTCAAAGTCATTGTTCACTAAGTATCAGTCTTAGTCCTACGCTTGCTTATGAATTTTATCCCAACCAAAAGAGATTAAGATCAGACTGTTAGCAGCCTGAATGCCTCAAGTAATTTCTAGTGTTTTTCTCATCATTTTATCCTGGCTTTAGCATCTGATGATATAACAGTACATTCTCAATCTCACAGCTTTTATTCAGGATGTTCTTTTTTCCCTATAAAGACTTTCTTCTCCTTCTTCACTTAGTTAAGTCTAATTATCTTCCAAGGTTAACGATGTTATGCCCCCCCATCCCATCAGAATTAACTGCTGCTTCTTTATTCTCAGAGAATTCATTTATTTTTCTAGCATAGCATTTATTAGATTTTTTATTGTATTTATTTATATATTTTTTAGGATTTTATTTATTTATTTGACAAAGACAGACACAGCAAGAGAGGGAACACAAGCAGGGGGAGTGGGAGAGGGAGAAGCAGGCCTCCCGCTGAGCAGGGAGCCTGATGAGGGGCTCGATCCCAGGACCCTGGGATCCCGATCTGAGTCGAAGGCAGATGCTTAATGACTGAGACACCGAGGCGCCCTAGATTCTGTTTTGTGTCATAATTTGCTGTGAAGATAATTCTCTCCATTACACTGTATCTTAAGGGCAGGGAGTCTAATTCATCTTAAATCTCCAACAGAGCCTAATACTTACAAAAACTAAAAAAAAATGCATATTCTTAGAAGAACTTATCTTTCTAGTTCCTTTTCAATTGAACTAAAAAGTTACTTGCCACTTTCAGTTATAAGATGAGTAAGTTCTAGGGATCTGAAGTACAGCATGGTGATTATAAATAAAAATACTAAATTATATATTTGAAAGTTGCTAAGAGAATAGATCTGAAGTGTTCTCAACACAAAAAGGAAATGATAATTATGTGACATGATGGAGGTGTTAGCTAATGCTATGGTGGTAATCTTTTCGCAATATTAAATCAATACACTGTACACCTTAAATTTACAATGTTATGTGCTAATTATATCTCAATGAAGCTGGGAAAAAACAAATTCTTAATGGCACCAAAAAATGTGAATTTTCTCTTTGTACATAAACAGACCACATGTTCATACTGTATAATATAAAATATAGCATGAAGAATATACTCAATGTTCTTACTGTTTGTATCAGAATAAATAAGTATATATGACACATTTCATCTCCAATGGGAAGAAATATTCCCCAAATTAGCAAGTTACAGGCAAAATCACACATCTTTGATCTAAGTAATCTTTGAGAAGGAACAACGGAAATGTTTCCAAATGAGCTAAAAAAAAAAAAACTTTGACAAGGCTTTTGATGAAATCAATACCAAGAAACCCATGGTCTTCACCAAGAGTTCATCTTGCAATGTTCCTGAAAATAAAGGAAAACTTGGATTGTTCATTGCTATAGCATCAATCCATTTTCAGGTCTCAGTAAAGACGCATAACAGCTGTTGCAAAAACAGTAAAAAAAAAAAAAAAAAAAAGAAAGAAAAAAAAGACGATGTTACTCGTTTCTTTCCCTCCCGTACTCTGCAGAGATACATGAATTTTATTCTAAACCTTAGCCCAGTGAATACTACAGAAAAGTTTCTTCAAGTAGCAAACCTAACACAAATTTCAGCTCTCTGCCTTTTCTTTTTTTTAACCGTGGTTAAGAAAAAAAGCAGGTAATATAGAATTTACCATCTTAACCATTTTTAAGTGTACAATTCCGTAATGTTAAGTATATTCACATTGTTGTGAAACAGATATCCAAAAGTTTTTCATCTTGCAAACTGAAACTCTATAGCCATTAAACAACTTCCCTTACTCTGCTCCCCCTGGGCCCTGGCAACCAACAATCTACTTTGTGTTTCAATGAATTTGACTACTTTTGATACTTCACATAAGCGTAATCATACAGTATTTGTCTTATTGTGGATTTTTTAACTTAGCATAATGTCCTCCAGGTTCATCCATGTTGATGCAAATGACAGAATTCCCTTCTTCTTTAAGGCTTCCCTCGTGTGTGCGTGTGTGTGTGTGTGTGTGTGTGTGTGTGTGTCGCATTTTGTTTACCCATATATCCAATCAATTGACGTTTTGTTGCTTCCATCATGGCTAATATGCCTTGCCTCTTTTTATATGGAAGTGTTTAACAGCAACAAAAATTTTTTAATTTTTAAAAATTTTTTGCAACAGTGTTTAAATGTCAAGACAAGAAAGAACAGAGTAAGAAAAATGAACAAATTCTAAAGTTAGCCTTTACCCAACCAAAGTGAGCCAAAATATTTGGAAATAACCAACATTTTCTGTTTACTTCCAGAAAAATAAAACAATAAAATGTAAACTTCCTGAATTTAGTTGGTCTGCAATAGCTAAGCCAAAGTGGGTCTTTTTTTTTTTTTTATAGATTTTATTTATTTGAGAGACAGAGAGAAAGAGATAGAAAGCACGAGAGGGAAGAGGGTCAGAGGGAGAAGCAGACTCCCTGCTGAGCAGGGAGCCCAATGTGGGACTCGATCCAGGGACTCCAGGATCATGACCTGAGCCGAAGGCAGTTGCTTAACCCACTGAGCCACCCAGGCACCCCAAGTCAAAGTGGGTCTTAAGAAAATCCAAAATAAGACAACACATAATTTGGACAACACATAATACTGTATAAGGTATTATATATTTCTGTGTTCTTCAGAAGGACATTTTGTCAATTTCCCAAAAAGGTAAATACTTTATCAGTAGCAAAAATGAAAATGGGCATGAACTTATTTATCTCTTCCTTTAAGGCAGCCCAGGGGAATGCAGGAGAATGCTTCTGTCCAAGTAGAGTTAGAATACTTTTCTAAACTCTAAATTGTCAGCTATCTATCCATAAATCCAACCATTCATCTGTCCACCAATTAATCAAAGTACCAGAGGCTAGGCAAACACTGACACTTCTAGATGGTAAATCAGATTCTTTCCCAAAAGAAGCTTACAAGCGGCATCAGGGGGAGTAGACAGAAAAGACAAATGTTAATAGGCTTAAACAACTATACAAAAGATGACAGGGATGCAAAATATATGTCTGTTCAAAATGTTATGATAACTCCAAGAAAAGTAACTATTACTTGTTATTCCCATCACCACCATTTTCCACTTTTCTAGCTCTTACTTTCGTGATTATAATCCCATTGGGATATTACTCTGTCAGGTCAAATCAGTACAAGTTCAAGAAATTCCACAGTGCTTCTCTAACACCCCATCACAGATTTGTAACTTTCACAAAGATTTTCTTACGATTGGAGGTTACTCTTTGTATTTCCTCTCAGTTTCAGCTGCAGCAGAGCACCAGATAAAAGACCCCTCATAACTTTAAAGTAAAATCAGAACATTTTTATTATCTCTCTGAAAACAGGCAATCTCCAAGTAATAAACAGCTGTGTCTTAAAAATTCACATTGTAACTCTGACAACCATAAACACTGATGAAAGAAATTGAAGGTGATACTAACAAATGGAAAGATATTCCATGCTCATGGATTGGAAGAATTAGTATTGTTACAGTATCCATGCTATCCAAAGCAATGTATAGATTCAATGCAATCCCTATCAAAGTAGCAATAGCATTTTTTCACAGAACTTCAATAAACGATACTAAAATTTGTATGGAACCATGAAAGACCTCAAATAGCCCAAACAATCCTGAGAAAGAACAAAGGTGGACCTATCACAATCCCAGATTTCAAGATACACTACAAAGTAGTAGTAGTAAGGTACCAGCACAAAAACAGATACAATAAATACATGGAACAGACCAGAGAGCCCAGAAATAAACCCATGTTTATATGGTCAATTAATCTATGACAGAAGAGGCAAGAATATACAATTGGGGAAAAGACAGTCTCTTTAACAAATGGTGTTGGGAAAACTGGACAAGATGCAAAAGAATGAAACTGAACTAATAACACCATATATAAAAATAAACTCAAAATGGATTAAAGATCTAAATGTGAGACCTGAAACTATAAAAATCCCAAAAGAGAACAAAGTAGCAATTTCTCAGGCATCGGCCATAGCAACATTTTTCTAGATATGTCTCCTGAGGCAAAGGAAACAAAAGCAAAAATAAACTATTGGGACTACAGAAAAATAAAAAGTTTGCACAGCAAAGGAAACCATCACCAAAACAAAAAGGCAACCTACTGAAGGGGAGAAGACATTTGCAAATGATGTATCTGATGAGGGGTTAAGATCCTAAATTATAAAGAATTTGTACAACTCAACACCAAAGCAACAAACAATCCAATTAAAATGGGCGGAAGACATGAATAGACATTTTTCCAAAGAAGACCAATAGATGGCCAACAGACACATAAAAGATACTCATCATCACTTCTCATCAGGGAAATGCAAATCACAACTACAATGCAGTATCACCTCACACCTGTCAGAATGGCTAAAATCAACAACACAAGAAACAACAGGTGTTGGCAAGGATGTGGAGAAAAAGGAACCCTTGTGCACTGTTGATGGGAATGCAAACAGGTGCAGCCATTATGGAAAACAGTATGGAGGTTCCTCAAAAAAATTAAAAATAGAAATACCTTATGATCCAGTAATTCCACTACTGGGTATTTACCCAAAGAAAACAACAATACTAATTTGAAAAGATATATGCACCCCCATGTTTTTTGCATTATTTACAATAGCTAAAAAATGGAAACAACTTGAGTGTCCATCAATAGATGGATAAAGATGTGATGTGTATGTATATATATCCATTTATATATATGTAATACATATATATATTACATATGTATAAATATAAATGGAAGATTACATAAAAGGATGAGATCTTGCCATATGAGACAACAGGAATGGACCTAGAAGGTATAATACTAAGTGAAATCCAGCCTGAGAAAGACAAATACTATATGATTCCACTTATATGTGGAATGTAAAAAAAAACCAAATGAGTAAACAAACAAAAAACAGAAGCAGACACATAAATATGGAGAACAAACTGATGGTTGCAAGAGGGAAGGATGGGCAAAATGGGTGAAGGGAAGTGGGGGATGCAGGCTTCCAGTTTTAGAATAAAATCAGGGAAATAAAAGGTACAGCATGGGGAATATGGTCAATGACATTATAACAGCATTATATGGTAACAGACGGTAGATACACACTTGTAGTAAGCAAAGCATAATTTATAAACTTGTTGAATCACTATGCTGTACACCTGAAACTAATGTAACATTGTGTGTCAACTATACTTAAAAAATAAAAAAAGTTCACATTTTAGGTTAGCCACCTAGACTACAGAACATATTCTTTCATTTCAAAAAAAGAAGCAAGCATGGTGTTTAGGTTCTTAGGTCACACTCCAAAAAATCAGTTTAACACATAAATTAGAAGACTTACATTCTTCACAACATAAATGAGACTAGGAGAGCAAGAAAAGCATATTATATTATGTGAAAAAATATTTTTGTGTATTTGTTCAGAAACCGGAAAAAAGTAACAAAGAGAATGATACATGCAAGAAGTAGAAAAGGAATACTTATTGAGTACTTACTATGTAGTGGACACTATGCTAAATATTTGGAATCCATAATCTGATTTAATCCTTGCAACAGTCCTAGGAGGAAGATGCTGGTATAAACTACTGTTCTGTTAGAGATAAAGCAACATTACGCAAAGTGAAAAAACAAGATGCTAGAGACCACATACTGTGTGATTCCATTTGTATGGAATGTCAAGAAGGGAAAATTTAGAGAGACAGACAGTAGATTAGAGGCTGCCTGCAGACTGAGTCAACTGTAAAGGGAGCTTGAGGGGGTCTCACTGGAGTAAAAATGTTCCAAAACTGATTTGTGATGTTTATATCATTCAGCAAATTTACTAAAAAGTCATTGAAATGTATACTTGAAATGGGAGAATCTTAGAATATGTAAAAATATACCCCAATAATAAAGCTGTTACAAAAAAAAAAAAAAGATGGAGAAACACAGGCCTAGAGTTTAAGGAATTTACCCAAGTTCACTATGTTACTTTCCTATTGTCGCTATAACAAATTACCAAACTTAGCGGTTTAAAACAATACAAATTATTATCTTACAGTTCTGGAGGCCAAATGTCCAAAATGGGACTTGCAGGGTTAAAATCAAGGTGTTGGCAGGGCTGCATTCCTTCCCAGGGGGAGAATGATTCTTTGCCTTTCTGGCTTCTAGAGGCTTCTTCTTGAATCATTCTGACCTCTCCTTCCATCATTGCACCTCCTTCTCTGACCCTCCTGCCTCCCTCTTATAAGTTCCCTTTTGATTACACCAGGTCTAAATGGATGATCTCATCTCAAAATCTTTCTCTTAATCATGTCTGCAACATCTCTTCTACCATAGAAAGTAACATATTCACAGGTTCCAGGGATTAGGATATGGACATCTTTGGGGGTTATTCTGTCCCACTGCAGGCACTTCTCTAGACAGATTTAAAACCAAATCCAAGGCCAGGCAGTCTGAGCACCTGTTTGCATAAGCACTACATTACTATCCACTCCTGGCCCACAGTAAGAAAGCACTGGGACAGTTCTGAAAATGTCTTCTCAAAATAAACTGGACACGCAGAAAGAAAAGATTCTGGGGTTTTCTTTCTTTTTTAATTCAATTAGCCAACATGTAGTACATCATTAGTTTCAGATGTAGAATTCAATAATTCACCAGTTGCATATAACACCCAATGCTCATCACATCACATGGATTCTAGGATCTTAAAAGCAACTTTCATTCTCTAGAGTTCTAGGGGCAACCATCTCAGATTTAAAGTGGTTGGCAAGGAGGAGGAGCAAGATGGTGGAGGAAGAGGAGACCTAAATTTCGTCTGGTCCCAGGAATTCAGCTAGATAGGGATCAAACCATTGTGAACACCTATGAACTCAACAGGAGATCGAAGAAAAGAATAGCAGCAACTCTCTGAACAGAAAAGTGACCACTTTCTGGAAGGTAGGATGTGCAGAGAAGTGAATCTGAGGCGATATGTGGGAAGATAGACTGTGGGGAAGGAGCCTCCATCAGCTGATACCGGCAAGTGATAGAGAAGTGGAGCATAAAATCAGAACTTTTAGAAGTTGGCTCCGCTGAGGGACGTCGCTCCAGTGGCTAAGCAGGGGGTGGAAACCTTATGGGGACAGTATGGTCTCAGGACCCTCGGGGTCACAGAAAGACCGGGGGTGCCTGAGTGCAGCAGAGCTCCTGGGTACCGGATTGGGGAAACAGGCTGCAGAGATGGAGCTGAGGAGCGGGCTCTCAGCTCGGGGTTGCCATAAACCGTGATCTGTGGCACAGTCGGGCCACTGCTCTTCCCGCAGGGACCCAACAAGCAGCAGATCCAGGGAGACCCCCCTTCCTCCCCCAGGAGGAGTTGCACAGGAGTGCACTGCAGGGATCTGCCGAGTTTGGAGACTCCACACCAGGTTGTGTGCCAGAGGTAGAAATGCTCGGTCATAGGCCAGGTGAGCATGGAGTGCGGCCGGAGACCGGGGAGACGGGAGTGATTGCTTTCCTCTGGGGGCTCACTGAGGAGTGGGGCCCCAAGTTCTTGGCTCCTCTGGGGCGGAGATTGGGAGGCCGCCATTTCACTCTCATCCTCCAAAGCTGTACGGAAAGCTTGCAGGGAACAAAAGCTCCCGAGAGCAAACCTGAGCAGATTACTTAGCCCGACCGGGCAAGGGCGGGGCAATTCCGCCTCCGGCAAAGACATTTGGGAACCATGGCAACAGGCCCCGCCCCCAGAAGATCAGCAAGAACAGCCAGCCAAGACCAAGTTTACCGATCAATGAGAATGGCAGAACTCCAGCACAAGGGGAACACCGCACATAGAATTCATGGCTTTTTTCCCCATGATTCTTCAGTCTTTCAAAGTTAATTTTTTTAATTTTCTTTTTTTCTTTTCCTTTTTCTAATTTTTCTTTTTCCCTTTTTCAACCAACATCTCATCAATCCTTTTTTTAAAAAATCTTTTTTATTTTTCATTTTTAGAGTCATATTCTATCCCTTCATAGTAGTTAACCTTATTTTTGGTATATATATATAAGTTTTTCTCTCTTTAAAATTTTGGGATACAGTTTCTTCTAACAGACCAAAATATACCCTAAATCTCTAGTGTATGGATTTGTTCTAGTCTCCTGCTTGATCACATTCTCTCCCTTTTTTTTTTAAATCCTCTTCTTTCTTTTTTCAACCAACTTCTTAATTTACCAATTCCTTTTATAAAATCTTTTATAATTTTCATCTTTACAGTCATATTCCATCACTTCATTGTATTAACCCTTATTTTTGTACATATAAGTTTTTCTTTCTTTAAAATTTTGAGAGGCACTGTCTTCTAACAGACCAAAATACACCCAAAATCTAGTGTGTGGCACTGATCTACGCACCAGCCTGATCATATTTGATCATATTCCATTTTTTTGTTTGTTTTTGTTTTTTTTTTGTTTGTTTTTTATCTTTTTCTTTTTTTTTTTCTTTCTTTCCCTTTCTTTTCCCCCGGTTTCAGGTCTCTTCTGATTTGTTTAGTGTATATTTTTCTGGGGTTGTTGTTACCCTGTTAGCATTTTGTTCTCTCATTCATCTATTCTCTGGACAAAATGACAAGATGGAAAAAATCACCTCAAAAAAAAGAACAAGAGGCAGTACCGACTGCCAGGGACCTAAGCAATACAGATATTAGTAAGATGTTGGAACAAGAGTTCAGAATGATTTTAAAGATACTAGCTAGGCTTGAAAAAAGCATGGAAGATATTAGAAAAACCCTTTCTGGAGAAATAAAAGAACTAAAATCTAACCAAGTCGAAATCAAAAAGGCTATTAATGAGGTGCAATCAAAAATGGAGGCTCTAACTGCTAGGATAAATGAGGCAGAAGAGATAATTAGTGATATAAAAGACCAAATGATGGAAAATAAAGAAGCTAAGAAAAAGAGAGATCAACAACTACTGGATCACGAGGGCAGAATTTGAGAGGTAAGTGATATCATAAGACAACAATATTAGAATAATTGGGATCTCAGAGAAAATGAAAGAGAGAGAGGGGCAGAAGGTATATTGGAGCAAATAATAGCAGAGAACTTCCCTAATGTGAGGAAGGAAACAGGCATCAAAATCCAGGAGGCACAGAGAACCCCCCACAAAATCAATAAAAATAGGTCAACACCCCGATATCTAATACTAAAACTTAGTCTCAGAGACAAAGAGAAAATCCTGAAAGCAGCTCGGGATAAGAGATCTGTAACTTACAACGGCAGAAACATTAGATTGGCAACAGACCTATCCAGAGACCTGGCAGACCAGAAAGGACTGGCATGATAACTTCAGAGCACTAAATGAGAAAAATATGCAGCCAAGAATACTATATCCAGCTAGGCTGTTGTTGAAAATAGAAGGAGAGATAAAAAGCTTCCAGGACAAACAAAAACTAAAGGAATTTGCAAACACGAAACCAGCCCTCCAAGAAATATTGAAAGGGGTCCTCTAAGCAAAGAGAGAGCCTAAAAGTAACACAGATCAGAAAGGAACACAGACAATATACAGTAACAGTAACTTACAGGCAATACAATGGCACTAAATTCATATCTTTCAATAGTTACCCTGAATGTAAATGGCCTAAATGCCCCAATCAAAAGACACAGCCTATCAGATTGGATAAAAAAACAAGACCCATTGATATGCTGTCTGCAAGAGACTCATTTTAGACCCAAAGACACCCCCAGATTGAAAGTAAGGAGGTGGAAAATCATTTACCATGCTAATGGACAGGAAAAGAAAGCTGGGGTGGCAATCCTTATATCAGACAAATTAGATTTTAAACCAGACTATAATATGAGATGAGGAAGGACACTATATCGTACTTAAAGGGTCTATCCAACAAGATCTAAAAATTGTAAATATTGGTGCCCCTAACATGGGAGCAGCCAATTACATAAGCCAATTAATAACAAAAGCAAAGAAACACATCGACAACAATACAATAATAGTGGAAGACTTTAACACCCCCCTCACTGAAATGGACAGATCATCTAAGCAGAAGATCAACAAGGAAATAAAGATTTTAAATGATACACTGGACCAAATGGACTTCACAGATATATTCAGAACATTCCATCTCAAAGCAACAGAATACACATTCGTCTCTAGTGCCCATGGAACGTTCTCCAGAACAGATCACATCCTAGGTCACAAATCAGGTCTCATCCAGTACCAAAAGATTGGGATCATTTCCAATTTTCAGACCACAATGCTTTGAAACTAGAACTCAATCACAAGAGGAAAGTCGGAAAGAACTCAAATACATGGAGGCTAAAGAGCATCCTACTAAAGAATGAATGGGTCAACCAGGAAATTAAAGAATAAAAAAAATTCACGGAAACAAATGAAAATGAAAACACAACTGTTTAAAATCTTTGGAATGCAGCATAGGCATTCCTAAAAGGAAAGTGTATAGCAATACAAGCCTTTCTCAAGAAACAAGAAAGGTCTCAAATACACAACCTAACCCTACACCTAAAGGAGCTGGAGAGAGAACAGCAAATAAAGCCTAAACGCAGCAGGAGAAGAGAAATAATAAAGATCAAAGCAGAAATCAATGAAGTAGAAACCAAAAGAATAGTAGAAGGTGCCTGGGTGGCTCAGCTGGTTAAGCAACTGCCTTCAGCTCAGGTCATGATCCTGGAGTCCCGGGATTGAGTCCCACATCAGGCTCCCTGCTCAGCAGGGAGTCTGCTTCTCCCTCTGACCCTCTTCCCTCTTGTGCTCTCTCTCGCTCATTCTCTCTCTCAAATAAATAAACAAAATCTTAAAAAAAAAGAACAGTAGAACAGATCAACAAAACTAGGAGTTGGTTCTTTGAAAGAATCAATAAGACTGATAAACCCCCGGCCAGACTTATCAAAAAGAAAAAAGAAATGACCCAAATAAATAAAATCATGAATGAAAGAGGAGCAATCACAACCAACACTAAAGAAATACAAACAATTATAAGAACATATTCTGAGCAACATATGCCAGCAAATTAGATAATCTGGAAGAAATGGATGCATTCCTAGAGATGTATAAACTACCAAAACTGAACCAGGAAGAAATAGAAAACCTGAACAGACCTATAACCACTAAGGAAATTGAAGCAGTCATCAAAAATCTCCCAACAAACAAGAGCTCAGTGCCAAATGGCTTCCCAAACATTTAAAGAAGAATTAAGACCTATTCTTCTGAAACTGTTCCAAAAAGAAATGGAAGCAAAACTTCCAAGCTCGTTTGATGAGGTCACCATTACCTTGTTCCCAAAACCAAAGACCCCATCTTTGGGAAGAGAATTACAGACCAATATCCCTGATGAACATGGATGCAAAAATTCTCACCAAAATACTAGCCAATAGGATCCAACAGTACATTAAAAGGATTATTCACCACGACCAAGTGGGATTTATTACTGGGCTGCAAGTTTGGTTCAACATCTGCAAATCAATCAATGTGATAAAATACATTAATTAAAGAAAGTACAAGAACCATAGGATCCTCTCAATAGATGCAGAAAAAGCATTTGACAAAGTACAGCATCCTTTCTTGATTAAAACTCTTCAGAGTATAGGGATAGAGGGTATATACCTCAATATATAAAAGTCATTTATGAAAAACCCACAGTGAATATCATTCTCAATGGGGAAGAACTGAGAGCTTTCCCCCTAAGGTCAGGAACATGGCAGGGATGTCCACTATCACCACTGCTATTCAACATAGTACTAGAAGTCCTAGCCTCAGTAATCAGACAACAACAAAAAAGACATCTGAATTGGCAAAGAAGTAGTCAAACTCTCACTCTTTGCAGACGATATGATACTTTATGTGGAAAACCCAAAGACTCCACTCCAAAACTGCTAGAACTCATACAGGAATTCAGTAAAGTGGCAGGATATAAAATCAATGCACAGAAATCAGTGGCATTCCTATACACCAACAAGACAGAAGAAAGAGAAATTAAGGAGTTGATCCCATTTACAATTGCACCCAAAACCATAAGATACCTAGGAATAAATCTAACCAAAGAGGCAAAGGATCTGCAGTCAGAAAACTATAGAATACTCATGAAAGAAATTGAGGAAGACACAAAGAAATGGAAAAACGTTCCATGCTCATGGATTGGAAGAACAAATATTGTAAAGATGTCAATGCTACCTAGAGCAATCTACACATTCAATGCAATACCTATCAAAATACCATCCACTCTTTTCAAAGAAATGGAACAAATAATCCTAAAATTTGTATGGAACCAGAAAAGACCCTGAATAGCCAGAGGAATGTTGAAAAAGAAAAGCAAATTTGGTGGCATCATAATTCCAGACTTCAAGGTGTATTACAAAGTTGTAATCATCAAGACAGTATGGTACTGGCACAAAAACAGACACATAGATCAATGGAACAGAATCGAGAGCCCAGAAATGGACTCTCAACTCTATGGTCAACTCATCTTCGACAAAGCAGGAAAGAATGTCCAGTGGAAAAAAGACAGTTTCTTCAACAAATGGTGTTGGGAAAATCGGACAGCCACATGCAGAGGAATGAAACTGGATCATCTTCTTACACCACACACAAAAATAGACTCAAAGTGGTTGAAAGACCTAAATGTGAGACAGGAGTCCATCAAAATCCTAAAGGAGAACACAGGCAGCAAACTCTTCGACCTCAGCCGCAGCAACTTCTTCCTAGAAACATCGCCAAAGGCAAGGGAAGCAAAGGAAAAAGGGAACTATTGGGATTTCATCAAGATAAAAAGCTTTTGCACAGCAAAAGAAACAGTCCACAAAACCAAAAGACAACCGACAGAATGGGAGAAGATATTTCCAAATGACATATCAGATAAAGGGCTAGTATCCAAAATCTATAAAGAACCTATCAAACTCAATACCCAAAGAACAAATGATTCAATCAAGAAATGGGCAGAAGGCATGAACAGATATTTTTCCAAAGAAGACATCCAAATGGCCAACAGACACATGAAAAAGTGCTCAACATCTCTTGGCATCAGGGAAATCCAAATCAAAACCTCAATGAGATGGCACCTCACAGCAGTCAGAATGGCTAAAATTAACAGTCAGGAAATGACAGATGTTGGTGAGGATGCGGAGAAAGGGGAACCCTCCTACGCTGTTGGTGGGAATGCAAGCTGGTGCAGCCACTCTGGAAAACAGTATGGAGGTTCCTCAAAAAGTTGAAAATAGAGCTACCATACGACCCAAGAATTGCACTACTGGGTATTTACCCCAAAGATACAAATGTAGGGATCTGAAAGGGTACATGCACCCCGATGTTTATAGCAGGAAAGTCCACAATAGCCAAACTATGGAAAAAGCCAAGATGTCCATCGACAGATGAATGGATAAAGAAGATGTGGTATATATATACAATGGAATATTATGCCGCCATCAAAAGGAATGAAATCTTGCCATTTGCAATGACGTGGATGGAACTGGAGGGTATTATCCTGAGCGAAATAAGTCAATCAGAGAAAGACATGTATCATATGATCTCACTGATATGAGGAATTCTTAATCTCAGGAAAGAAACTGAGGGTTTCTGGAGTGGTAGGGGGTGGGAGGGATGGGGTGGTTGGTTGATGGACATTGGGGAGGGTATGTGCTATGGTGAGTGCTGTGAATTGTTTAAGACTGTTGAATCATAGACGTGTACCTCTGAAACAAATAACACAGTATATGTAAAAAAAAAAAAAAAGATAGTAGGAAGGAAAAAATGAAAGGGGGGAAATCGGAGGGGGAGACAAACCATGAGAGCCAATGGACTCTGAGAAACAAACTGAGGGTTCTAGAGGGGAGGGGGTGGGGATGGGTTAGCCTGGTGACAGGTATTAAAGAGGGCACATACTAAATGGAGCCCTGGGTGTTATACACAAACAATGAATCATGGAACACTATATCAAAAACTAATGATTGCTGGAGTCCAGCTTCAGCAGGGGAAGGGTCCTTGAAGGAAAGGACGGCATCGGCAAGTGAGGAGACAGGGACAGAGGATCAGGTTGTAAGCATCTCCTTCTGATAGCCTCTGAGCGCCTTTATTTATAGCTTACAATGTGTGTACCTTATCTTATCAAAGTACTTATTCCATTTCTATATGTTTTCATCTCTTGTCCTTTCTCCATAGATGCCACGGAGGATTACTCTTAATCCTTTCCCAGAGGCTGTCAGATGATGCCCACATCCTTTTTCCCTTAATCTTATACCATTTGTTCATGTCATTATCAACTCCAGTATAAGGAATGGGAGGAGTAGGGGTAAGGAAGTTAATCCTATTCCAGGGCTTGCCTCGAGGGGCATACCAGAGGTGGCCTCCTATTTGTATGCAACATAGGGAGGTCCCTGTACTGTGGGAACGACAATGAGATTTTCCTTTCCTAGAATCCTGATGTTTCAGAGGTACCTGAGGAATCTCATCAATAGGAAAATTTACTGGGCCTGGATCCAACAGCTCCCTTACAGATTGGAGGACATTGGGTATTTTTCCTTCTTGGCCCATCGTCGGCCTTTTTGGAATCAGTTTCATTATGATTGCTTGCATAGGCATAACTAAATTTATAAATCATTTTATCATGAAACCCCAGAAAAAATCCCATGATTATAAAGATTGCCGCAAATAAAATGAGAGGAAGTAGCAGGAGCCAGCTGTGGAGTCTCCTGATTTTCAGGATTGTCCCTCATACTTGGACTTTGTCAAACAGCATGAATAGCTTGGCTTGCGCCAAATGATGTAATGTATGGTGATTAATATAACATAATAAAATAAAAAGACCAAAAAAAAAATAAAGTGGTTTTCAATTCGCATGTATGGCAACATCTGTACTAAGATGAGCAATCTCTCACCTCTCTGCAAGGCATAAATGAGAAAGCTGTAGGAAATCCTTTAGGAAAATAAACTGTCAGTTATTGTCTTTCTGCCTCATTCTTATTGTTTGCTTTCTTTTAAAAATAAATAGCACAATTTTCAATATCCTAAGGCTTATCTGATTTTTTGAGAAAGACAGTTTAATAATGTTATCCTAATTTTGAGTGGAAGTGTAACTGAAGATATAAGAATAACTTATGATTAAGTTTAACTATAAAAAAATAAAAAGAAAAACAAGGATAAAAAACAACCTGCCCAAATGATTAGAAACAATCCCTTGGTTCTACTCCCTCAATATCATTTGCTTTAAAGAAAGAAAAAATTCATGAAAGACCAAACAACAATTTTTTTTTCTACATTAAAACCTCAGTTGAAATATTAAGATGAGCCATTGGGCAGTCTCACAGAGGGAAGAGAAAAGAACAGAGACAGCAGGTAGGAAGAAATGTATAGAGGTATACCCAAGACCCTTTTTATTTAAAAAACACCTTCTTCTTTATCATGAACATTAGAACGTTAATTTTTAACATAAGTAGAATATTCATCTTGATATAATATCACATTCTTTGATCAGTTGCCTAGCCAGACCTATCTGGAATACTGTCACTATTTATTTTCTGGGTTTCCTCCCTCCCCCCACATGGCTTTCCCAATACCCTGTTTAAACTACAACCCAAATGTAGGGTTTCTTTTTTTTAAAAATTTTTTTAAGGATTTTATTTATTCATTTGAGACACAGAGATAGAGAGAGAGAGAAGAGAAAGCACGAGCAGGGAGAGAGGCAGAGGGAGAGGGAGAAGCAGGCTCCTTGCTGAGCCAGGAGCCCAACGGGGGGCTCGATCTCAGGACACTGGGATCATGACCTGAGCCGAAGGCAGACGCTTAACCATCTGAGCCACCCAGGCGCCCCCCAAATGTAGGGTTTCTTTCTAAGGGTAGGCAATGTCTCTTGCAAAACTGCTTCTTGAAAAATTTACAGATTATTGAACACATATGCAATGATTTATATTCGTAAAAAGTTTTGTGCAAGTTGTAACACAAGGAACAGTTACCAAAAAACACAGACGCTAGTGAGAAGAAAATTCACGAGCAAACAAAATTATGTCTTATGGACATTAATAAACTAAGATTCTTAAGAGGCACAAACATCTATTTGCACTAATTCTTAACACTTCTTTAAGGAGGCCTTCCTCTTGTTGCTTGTATTCCAAAGTTCATGATAAATCGGTTTCAGAATATACTTTCTGTAAACACAATGATTAAATGGTGATTTAATTCCAAGTTACCTGAGAGCAGCCAATAAAATCCATAAAATTTTAAAATACCTTACACTGAAATGGAAAAAAAATTAAAACCCAGAAAACAATATAGTTGCAACAAAAGCTTTAAAAGAAAATACCATTTGAGAAATAAAAGCAATAAATTTCGTTTTACCTGTAATTCACTTAACAACTAACATGTACATTTGTCAAGAATGGGAATACATCAAAAGGAATTTTTGCCTTTGTAGAACTTGCCTTTAGTGGTGTGGGGAGTAGGAGGGGAACTGGTTAATAAATACAGAATGTATCAAATATTGAATGTATCTCAAATGAGGGTACTTGAAGACTCATTTAATGGAAACACTTTGGATTCATTCCATTGAAGGGTTCTAAACATGTTTTTATTTTAACGCTGTTTAATTCCACTCCAGAATTTATGAAATCTTTTTCTCTTACAGAGTAAGAGAAAAAGTAAGAGTAAATGAAAGAGGAGAGGCAGGGTAAGGAGATAACTGGATAACTGGGTAAGAGTCAGAAGAGAAGGGGCGCCTGGGTGGCTCAGTCGTTAAGCGTCTGCCTTCAGCTCAGGTCATGATCCCAGGGTCCTGGGATCGAGCCCCCCATCGGGCTCCCTGCTCAGCGGGAAGCCTGCTTCTCCCTCTCCCACTCCCCCTGCTTGTGTTCCTTCTCTCACTGTGTCTCTCTGTCAAATAAATAAAATCTTAAAAAAAAAAAAAAAGTCAGAAGAGAAGAAAGAATGAAAGAGATTAAGGAAGATTCTGAACAAGCATTTGTATGGCAAAGATTTTCTACAAGAGAATAAACTAATTCATGGCATATGAAAACAGAAGGATAAGAGCAAGAATGCAGCATCTGCAGACTTTTCCAGAGGGGAGAGAAAAGAGGTGGGAAAAACACTGGGAATCAGAGAGCTCCCAGGTCAGAGAGTTTAACTGTAATCTGAGTAAGGAGTGAGCCACTGCAGAGGGGCTCTAGAGTGGTGGGGACAGAGGGGTGCTGGGTTTGCCACCACCCCAGTGGGACTGCCGTTTGTGCCTGTGTATACAAATGTCTACATGTGTCAATCATGAAACAGTCATCTAATAAACTGTAGATTTTAATTTTATCACAAAACTATAAGTCAGGGAAATGTTTATGGGATGTGCACCATCCATTCAGAGTAACCATCAACCTTTCTGGACCTTTCTGGTCACTGAAATGTGAGTGGATAATATTCTAAAATTGAAAACAAGCTAAGTCTTCATCAAGAAGGTACTAATTATAAAACAAAGGAATATTAAAATTATTACAACAGTGTGTACAGATTAATGTTTGCTGACATAGATATTCATGGCAAAGTAACAACAGCAAATATGAATATTTCTTTTATGTAAAATGCATTTAAATTTCTATGTAGTGACTTCTAAAAGAAGCTTCATAAAACTGTGAATAACAATGGGCCACTGGGTAATTTTTAGTTCTTCTTTTTGGTATTATTTTCATTCCTCCCAAGAAGCAAGTGCCATTTTAATGAAACTAATAATGTTACTTAAAAACTTTTTTAAAGTGATGAGAGTATATGCTTCTATGAAGCAAAACAATCTGATAACAGTATCATTACCTCACCCAGAGCAAACAAACAACTTCTCATGAGATGTTTCCTTGTTCTACAGCAACAGGTTGGCCACCCAGAGAGAAATTACTAATACTCTTAACAGTTTCATTTGAAACCTTTTTAGGAAGGATGAGATAATTTCACCTCAGTGTTACTCTAGCAAAACAACCTTCATTAGTAAAAAGGCATTACTAAACATCAAACGATACGCTTTACATAAATAGTTTTTATGAAGAAGTCAATAAAAACATGTAGGAGGAATCCTCTTCCACCTGTGAGTGGTAAGTGGCATTCCTGTTTGTGACTCTTTGGGAAGATATTTAACCATATACTCTTAGATGAATTAATTAAAATCAGTTCCCTGATAGTATTAAAAATGAATTTTATGTCCCAATTTTGTTACATAGTATGTTTAACCTAAAACAAAAACAAAAACAGGTCTCTACTGAATAAGTATTGCCAATAGGTGAGTGTATTTTTTCTATCTCTATATAATGGTTGCAAATTTCCCTATAATACTAAGATCAGAGTCTCCTTTCAAAATCTTTAAAAAAATTACATTTCATAGCTCCTTGTTTATGTTTGAGCGATCCGATGGTCTGCTAGGAGGTGCTAAAACATATAAATAATATGGTAATTTACTTATATAATTTGAAACATGCTGGACTGACATTAGGTATTTCAAGCTTGCACACATTCATGTTTATTTAAAAGGCACAAGCAATCAGTGAGTCATCTGATGGGCAAGCCAATGTATAAATGAATGCTTCATGTAAACTGGTATACCGTACACTCCTCAGGCAGGTCTCATTGAACAATAGCACCAATGAAAAAGAGAAGCTGTAAACAACCTCCCATGTGCCAAAAAACTCAATAGGTTTGACTTCAGTTCAAGACAAACAAAAACTTCCTGAACAGTCAACAAGAAATTAAAGGAGTTGCAACTGGGGTACCTAGGTTAGGCAACAGGCTACAACCATAGAGTAGATTTGCATATCTTTCATATGCCTGAGAACAACCAGAACAGTTAACTTAATGAATATGTAAACAGTCAGCTCATTTTGATCCAACCAATATTTACTAAGCACTTATTGTTTGCTTTGCTGGTGGGAAGTGCTTCAGACAATTCCAAGACTACGGGCAAGATAGCCTCTGCTATAAAGAAGTGTGTATAATGGTGTGAAGGGTAAGGAAATTATATAAATATCATAAAAGAGTATTTCCATAAGAAAGGTACAAACTAGTGTAAGATAGGTCACAGAGTTAAGAATTGTGTATTTTGGGTGGCGATTTGTCTGTTTAGGTGTTAAAAGTATTATTAGGGAAGGTCTCTAGGGGGGACATAGTATTTGATAGAGGATTTAAAGACCGAGTAACATAGTTAATTCAACTACATTTTTCTTTTTTTTTTTTTTTTAAAGATTTTATTTATGTATTTGACAGAGAGAGACACAGTGAGAGCGGAAACACAAGCAGGAGGAGTGGGAGAGGGAGAAGCAGGCTTCCTGCAGAGCAGGGAGCCTGATGCGGAGCTCGATCCCAGGATACTGGGACCATGACATGAGCTGGAGGCAGTCACTTAACCAAGTGAGCCACCCAGGCAACCCTGGGTTTGGAGTCTTAAAATGGGGCCACGTGCCTGAGATAGAAATGCTTAGGCACAGGCTAGGTGACCATGGAGTGTGGACAGAGACCAGGGAGACAGGAGGGATTGACTACTTTTCTCTGAGGGTGCAATGAAGACTGGGGCCCCAAGCTTTCGGCTCTGGGGCTGGAGATTGGGAGGCTGCCATTTTCATTCTCATCCTCTAAAGAAGCACGGAAAGCCTTGGGGGAACAAAAGCCACACAGAGTAATCCGGAGCCCCTTAATTAGCCTGGCCCGATTCTGACCAGGGCAAAGACACCTGAGAAACAGCGCAACAGGCCCCTCGCCCAGAAGATCAGCAAGAACATCCGGCTAAGACCGAGTTTATCGATCACAGAGAACTGCAAAACTCCAGCACTAGGGGAAAATAGTATATAGAATTCATGGCTTTTTCCTCCATGATTCTTTAGTCTTTTAAATTTTACTTTTTTTCCCTCTTTCCTTTTTCCACCAATTTCTTATTTTATCAACTTTTTAAAAAGTCTTTTTTAATTTTCATTTTTACACAATTCTTTCCTTTAAATGTGTGTGTGTGTGTTATAACATATATACATAACATATATATATATATATATATATATATATATATATGTTTTTCTTTCTTTACAATTTTGGGATGCAGTTTCTTCTAACAAACAGACAAAATACACCCAGAAGCTACTGTATTGCTCTGTTCTCTTCACCCATCTGATCATATTCTTTTTCTTTTCTTTAAAGTCTTTAATTTTCATTTTTACAATTACATTCTATCCTTTCAATGTATTTAATTTTATTTTTGTACATATATAAGTTTCTCTTTCTTTACAGTTTGGGATCTAGTTTTCTAACAAACAGACCAAAATACACACAAGATCCAGTGTATTGCTCTGTTCTGTTCACATGTCAGATTATAGTCTCTCTCTCTCTTTTTTTTTTTTCCCCTCGGTGCTCTTCTGATTTGTTTAGTGTATTTTCCTCTGGGGTCATTCTTGCCATTTTAGTATTTTGTTCTCTTGCTCATCTATTCTTCTCTGGACAGAATGACAAGACGGAAAAACTGACCTCAAAAAAGAGAACAAGAGGCAGTACTGACTGCCAGGGACCTAATGAGTATGGACATTAGTAAGATGTTGGAACTACAGTACAGAATAACGATTATAAAGATACTAGCTGGGCTTGAAAAAAGCATAGACAACATTAGAGAATTCCTTTCTGGAGAAATAAAAGAACTAAAATCTAGCCAAGTTTAAATAAAAAAGGCTATTAATGACATGCAATAAAAAATGGAGGCTCTAACTGCTAGGACAAAGGAAGAAGAATTAGTGATATAGAACACCAAATGATGGAGAATAAAGAAGCTGAGAAAAAAGAGACATAAACAACTACTGGATCACAAGAGGAGAATGTGAGAAGTGATATCATAAAGGGAAACAATATTACAATAATTGGGATCCCAGAAGAGGAAAGAGCGGGGGCAGAAGGCATATTGGAGCAAATTATAGTGGAGAACTTCACTAATCTGGGGAAGGAAACAGGAATTCATGTCCAGGAGGTACAGAGAACCCCCCCTCAACATCAAAGAAATAGTTCAACACCTCAACATATAATAGTGAAACTTGCAAATCTCAGAGACAGAGAAAATCCTGAAAAAAAAGCTTGAGACAAGAGGTCTGTAACCTATAAGGGTAGAAACGTTAGACTGGCAGCAGACCTATCCACAGAGACCAGCCAGACCAGGAAGGACTGGCATGATATATTCAGGGCACTAAAAGAGAAAAATATGCATCCAAGAATACTTTATCCAGCTAGGATGTCATTCAAAATAGAAGGAGAAATGAAAAGCTTCCAGGAGAAACAGGACTAAAAGAAATAGTGATCACTAACCCAGCCCTGCAAGAAATGTTAAAGGGGATCCTCTAAGCAAAGAGAGAACCCAAAAGTAACACAGACCAGAAAGAAACAGAGACAATATACAGAAATGGTGACTTTACAGGTAATACAGTAGCACTAAATTCATATCTTTTAATAGTTACTCTGAATGTAAATGGGCTAAATGCCCCAATCAAAAGACAGCCTATCAGACTGGATAAAAAAAACAAGACCCATCGATATGCTGTCTGCAAGAGACTCATTTTAGACCCAAAGACAACTCCAGATTGAAAGTGAGGGGGTGGAAAACCATTTACCATGCTAATGGACATCAAAAGAAAGCTGGGGTGGCAATCCTTATATCAGGCAAATTAGATTTCATTTTATTTTTATTTATTTTTAAATATTTTATTTATTTATTTGTCAGAGAGCAAGCATGAGCTGCAGGAGCAGCAGAAGGAGAGGCAGAAGCAGGCTCCCCGATGAGCAAGGAGCTCGATGCAGGACTTGATCCCAGGACCCTGGGATCATGATCTGAGCTGAAGACAGACGCTTAACAGACTGAGCCACCCAGGCATCCCAAGACAAATTAGATTTTAAACCAGAGACTGTAATAAGAGATGAGGAAGGATACTTTATCATAATTAAAGGGTCTATCCAACAAGAAGATCTAAAAATTGTAAATATGCCCCTAACATGGGAGCAGCCAATTATATAAACCAATTAATAACAAAACTTAAAACACACATTAATAATAATAATACAGTAATAATAGGGGACTTTAACACCCCACTCACTGCAATGGACAGATCATCTAAGCAGAAGATCAACAAGGAAATAAGGGCTTTGAATGACACACTGGACCAGATGGACTTCACAGATCTATTCAGAGCATTCCATCCTAAAGCAACAGAATACACATTCTTCTCGAGTGCACATGGAACATTCTCCAGAACAGATCACATATGGATCACAAATCAGGTCTCAACCAGCACCAAAAGACTGAGATCATTTCTGTATATTTTCAGACCACAATGCTTTGAAACTTGAACTCAATCACAAGAGGAAATTTGGAAAGAACTCAAATACATGGAGGCTAAAGAGCATCCTGCTAAAGAATGAATGGATCAACCAGGAAATTAAAGAAGAATTAAAAAAAATTCATGGAAACAAATGAAAATGAAAACAATAGTTCAAAACCTTGGGGATGCAGCAAAGGTGGTCCTAAGAGGGAAGTATATACCAATACAAACCTTTCTCAAGAAACAAGAAAGGTCTCAAATACAAGCTAACTTTACACCTAAAGGAGATGGTTAAAGAACAGCAAATAAAGCCTAAACCCAGCAGTAGAAGAGAATTAATAACGATTAGAGCAGGAATCAATGAAATAGAAACCAAAGGAACCATAGAACAAATTAATGAAAGTAGGAGCTGGTTCTTTGAAAGAATTAGTAAGATCAATAAACCCCTGGCCAGACTTATCCAAAAGAAAAGACAAAAGGACTCAAATTAATAAAATCATGAATGAAAGAGGAGAGATCACAACCAACACCAAAGAAATACAATTATAAGAACATATTATGAGCAACTATATGCCAACAAATTAGGCAAGCTGGAAGAAATGAATGCATTCCTAGAGACGTATAAACCACCAAAACTGAAGCAGGCAGAAAGAGATAACCTAAACAGGGGGCACCTGGGTGGCTCAGTCGTTAAGTGCCTGCCTTCGGCTCAGGTCATGATCCCAGGGTCCTAGGATTGAGCCCCGCATCAGGCTCCCTGCTCAGTGGGAAACATGCTTCTCCCTCTCCCACTCCCCCTGCTGTGTTCTCTCTCTGTCTTTCTCTGCCAAATAAATAAAATCTTAAAAAAAAAAAACTATAGATGGAACAAGAATATAAATACCAAAATGAAACCATAAAACAATAATCTGGGATCAAGGAATGTCTTTGTAAAGAAGAACCAAGTGAGAAATCCTAAAGAAAAAGATTGGTGAATTTTTCAGACAAATAACTAAAATGTCTGCACAATCCCAAATTGCATAAACAAAATTCCAAAAGAAAACTAGTAAAGATATTTACAACACACATGACTAAAAAAATTACTCTTTTTAATATAGCAAAATTCATACAAATCAGTAAGAAAAATAAAACTAGCCATTAGAAAATGAACCGAAGCTTATGAGCAATGAGGTTCACAAATAATACAAGTACTAATAAATGTAAGAAAATTGCTCAGTCTCATTCATAGTTAAATATGGGCAAACTTTAAAATTTTTGTATTATCCAGGGATGTCAGAAGAATCGGAAGCAGGTACCCTCACATGCTGTTGATCAAGCTGTAAAGCAGCGGAGCATCTTTGCAGGGCAGTGTGGCAGTATGTGTCAGAATGTATAATTTGTATACCTGTTGATCTAGCAATCTCCCCTCTAGCAATTTATCTTACAGCTACTTGTACAATTACGTAAAAATGCTGGCAAGAATGTTCATTGCTGAAATACTTGTAATAGCAAGAACCATAACTAACTTAAACATCAGTAAATAAGATTGGTTAAATCAATTGTAGTTCTATACAATGTAATATTAAACAGCTATATCTGCCAATATGGAAGGGCCTCCAAAATTGATCAAGTAGCAAAAAAAATGGGCATAAATACACAACAGTATAGTTATATTTGCCTTTTTAAAAATATTATACATATGTAGATATGCTTAGTTATCCATAGAAAATTTCTGCAAGGAAACACAGTAATTGGAGCTGGGATAGGGAGACTTTTCAGTTTAAACTCTCACGTTTGAGTTTTGATGAAATGCATATATTAAATTTCTAAAAATAAAGAATACTCAAAGAATGGACTGGTAACACTGTCTAGAAGAAATAATGATTAGTTTATAATAATGAAGGCACTGAATATTGTATTTGAATGTCTATAATACTTTTACAAATACATTTTGAAATGTATAAATTACTTGAAATTGTCTAATATATACAAGGATATAGACTTTCCCTGCACATTTCCTAAGGCAAACTTAGAGCTGGGTATAATGTAATGCAACAGTCTTACCAAGAAGAAAGAAGTGTCTAAAGATTCTAGTATCTAAAAATTGAGCTGGTTGTCTCATGAGGTGGTTGGCACTCCATCACCACAAGTAAGAAAGAGGCAGATAATGGTGGGTGGACTTGTCATAGGCAATTCATGGAATTAGAGTTAAAGATGAGATGTCCTTGCAGTGTTCTAGGATTCTATGAATTGGTGTGTACTTCCCAAAATTGGTACCTCTCCGTCAATTTGTTAGACTGTTGGAAATTTAGCATACATAAGTCTCTTTACCCCCGTACTTCCTTCAGTTAGGGCTTCCTTTATGTGGAGGATTGGATGATTGTCCACCATCTAGTTTTAGAACATTCTGTCACCTCAATAAGATCCCATGTGCCCATTTATGATTAGTTTCATTCCTACAATCTGTCCCTACCCATCCCCCAAACCTCAGACAATCATTAATTTACTATTTTCTGAAAGTTAACTGAATGTTTCTGTATATTTACCTTTCCTGGCCATCTGATATCAGTGGAATCATACAGTATATGTTCTATGACTGGCTTATTTCACTTAGCTCATTCTTGAGGCTCATCCATGTTGCAGCATGCATCAGTATTTCATTCCTTTTTAATTGCCATGATTGCTTTTATTGCTGTATTCTATTATATATCACATTTTGTTTACTCATTTGTTAGTTGATAGACATTTGGGCTATTTCCTTTTTGTTCTTCTTTTTTAATTTAAAGTCAATAAGCAACATGTCATTAGTTACATCATTAGTTTCAGATGTAATGTTCAATAATTTATCAGTTGCGTATAACACCCAGTGCTGGGGCGCCTGGGTGGCTCAGTCATTAAGTCGTCTGCCTTTGGCTCAGGTCATGATCCCAGGGTCCTGGGATGGAGCCCCACATTGGGCTCCCTGCTCAGCGGGAAGCCTGCTTCTCCCTCTCCCACTCCCCCTGCTTGTGTTCCTTCTCTCGCTGTGTCTCTGTCAACAAATAAAATCTTAAAAAAAAAAAAAGACAACCTGAACAGACCCATAACCAGCAAGGAAACTGAAGCAATAATCAATCAAAAATCTCCCAACAAACAAAAGTCCAGGGCTGAATGGCTTCCCAGGGGAATTCTACCAAACCTTTAAAGAAGAATTAATACGTAATCTTCTGAAGCTCTTTCAAAAAATAGAAATGGAAGGAAAACTTCCAAACTCTTTCTATGAGGCCAACATTACCTTGATCCCAAAACCAAAGACGCCCCAAAAAGGAGAATTACAGACCAATATGCCTGATGAACATGGATGTGAAAATTCTTATCAAGATAGCAGCCAATATGATCCAAAAGCACATTAAAACCATTATTCACCACAACTAAGTGGGATTTATTCCTTGGCTGCAAGGGTGGTTCGACATCTGGAAATCAACCAATGTGATATATTCATTACCAAAAGAAAGGATAAGAACCATATTATCCTCTCAATAGGTGAAGAAAAAGTATTTGAAAAGTACAGCATCCTTTCTTGATTAAAACTCTTCACAGTGTAAGTATAGAGAGTACATACCTCAATATCATAAAAACCATCTATGAAAAGCCCACAGTGAATATCATTCTCAATGGGGAAAAACTGAGAGCTCTTCCCCATATCAGGAACATGGCAGGGATGTCGACTCTCACCACTGTTGTTCAACACAGTACCAGAAGTCCTAGCCTCAGCAATCAGATGACAAAAAAGAACTAAAAGACATCTAAATCAATAAAGAAGTCAAACTCCCACTCTTCACAGATAACATGTGGAAAATCCAAGACTCCATCCCAAAATTGACAGAACTCATATAGGAATTCAGCAAAGTGGCAGGATATAAAAATCAATGCATAGAAATCAGTTGCATTTCTATACATATACTAAAAATGACACAGAGAAAGAGAAATTAATGAATGATCCCATTTACAACTGTACCAAAAACCATAAGATACCTAGGAACAAACCTAACCAAAGAAGCAAAGGATCTGTACTCTGAAAACCATAGACAGACACAGAGAAATGGAAAAATGTTCCATGCTCATGGATTGAAAGAATACTAAAATGTCTATGCTTCTCAGAGCAATCTATACATTCAAAGCAATTCCTATCAAAATGTCATCAACATTTTTCTTAGAGCTGGAACAAATAATCCTAAAATTTGTATGGAACCAGAAAAGACCCTGAATAGCCAAAGGAAAACTGAAAAAGAGAAACAAAGCTGGTGGCATCACAATTCTGGACTTCCAGCTCTATTACAAAGCTGTCATCATCAAGACAGTATGGTACTGGCACAAAAACAGACACATAGATCAATGGAACAGAATAGAGAACCCAGAAATCAACCCTCAACTCTATGGCCAACAAAGCAGGAGGGAATATCCAGTGGAAAAAAGTCCCTTCAACAAATGGTGTTGAGAAAACTGGACAGCCACATGCAGAAGAATGACACTGGACCATTTTCTTACACCACACACAAAAATAAACTCAAAATGGATGAAAGACCTAAATGTATGACAGGAAACCATCAAAATCCTAAAAGAGAACACAGGAAGCAACCTCTGTGACCTCGGCCATAGCAATTTCTGGCTAGTTTAGACAGAACATACCAAATTCTTTTATCAGAGCTTTTATTAGTAAGTTCCATGTTCAACATCTTAACTATCCTAGGGTCAGCTATGAATATTGTCAGAGTCTTCATGTTTTTCTTAATTTGTAACACAAGCCCTGGGGGATAATGCCTAAGTGGTGTGCCTTACCTTCACTTCACTCTCATAGAAATGAGAGACATTTCCACCTGACTTCCAACATGACAAAGGACGATGTGAAGAAAAGTCGGTGGGACAAGCATTGTATCATCAAAATTTCAGGAAAAAAATCCCAAACTCTGATCAACAGTCAGAGATTCCTACTGTGGGTAGGGGTGGGTAAAAGGAGAAGAAGGGAAAGGCAATTCTTTTGGGGCTGTAAATCAGTTGATACTCAGATGTTAACAGGAGTTCTATGCATGTTTTTTTCTGGCTGTCATGCCCCTAAAACAGTGCCTAGTGATGCCACATGGAGGGGACTGGATGAGTGACAGAGGCCAGGGTGGTGTGTTTGTGAGTTTCTTCTCCACAATTACAGTCCACTGCATACTTACTTTTCCTGTTTTTTCCTTTCCACAAAGGACCTGCCATAATGCCAGTGCTTATTGACTCAAGGTTTGTTGACTCAAGGTGGGAGGCTGTCTGGGTCCAATGGCCAAGATGGGCAGATAATAAGAACTATTTACATTATTTCTGATATAGTGCACATACAGAACACACCTTTCTACAGTGTCAACTATGCACCATTTGTGTTCTGAACAATTAAGGGGCGTATGGGATAGACAATCATTGTTTCCCAACATAGCAAGTTTAATAATATTAGGATCAGTAGCAAGTTAAATTGATTTTTTTTTTCAGCCCACAAATTTTCTCTTGGCCCTGACCTAGAATCAAGCTCTGATGAAGTGCAGATACAGTACTTACTCCACAATGAAACTTTGTTTTGAGTTTAGAACACTTGGCCATTGTTCTCAATTCTCAATCCTTTTTTCTGCCCCACGTGCCTGAGAGCATATACACTGTTCTTTCTTAGTGGAAAGGGAATCGCTGACTTAATTTCCAAAAGTATTTTGGAGATTTTTATCCTGTCACCTCTTCTCTCTCCCTTCACACTCCCCTCCCCCAAACACACACTTCTTACTTTGTGTTCCCGACCTTTTTACCTTATCCAGCATAATATGTATTTAAACTCCAGGATGTAAGAGCTAAATAATTGCCTTAATTTTTTTGGAAAAAATCAAGCAGCATTTATTTTCCCTCTGTATTCTCAAACTATTATTTATTTAACTAGCAAAAATCCCTGTAACACTGTTAGGGACCTTTGCATCACATCACAAAGTACAACCAGCCTCTTCCATCAAAGGAACATACATTTTAACTAAGGGGTTATAAAATATTTGTGAAGAAATAAAATAATAATGTCATCAGTATAAAAGATGTTCCAAGGAGGTCTTATAATTGAATGCCATAAGTCATTAGTGAGAGTAATAGCTAACATTTAAAGACATATCATTTCTACATTAGCTCATTAGATTTTATCCTGAAGACAAGTCTCTGCAGTAATTTCTAAAATTTCTATGTTAAATATAGGAAATTATAGATCACAAAAGTTAAATGACTTAGACAGGTGGGATAGTTTTTAAGTGGCAGAGATGGGAGTCTACCCAGCCTTAATGGCAGGCCCTAGATTAAATTCCTATACAGGGGTGTAAAGCTCATGGGTAGGAGTGGCTGGGAGAGGCCTCCTAGAAGATGCTGGGAAGCAATCTGGCTAGCAGATAGACTGATAAGTAGGTTCTGGTAGGAGTTAGGAAGGGGAAAAATATGGGCATCCTTGATTGGAAGAAAATTGTGAATAATGCATGTAAGTGGGAACGTAATGAGACAGTTTAGACTGAGCCAAGGATTCAAGGCAGGAACAGAGGGACATATAGTGGGGTGGAAGCCAAGGCTGTCTGGAGAGCGCCTTGCCTGCCAGAGTTGAATTTTTTCCTAGGCAACATCAGGCTTTGAATAGAGAAGTGACAGGACAAAGACTGCATTTTAGGTGGGGTAATACTGGTGTTGGAAAAGACAGAAATGGTTGTACTATGATGGAAAGATTAAATCAAAGCCCCTGGGCCAGACCCATGCTCCTCAATCAATGATTAGTTGTAGGATCTGGGCCTGTCACAGCCCTTCACTGCCACTTTCCTCAGTGTTTTTATGAGAATCAAGTCAAATAGCAGGTATGAAAGCACTTTTAAAATTAGAACATGCTACACAAACACAAAGTACTATTTCACATATTAATTTGAGCTATAGAGGGAGATTCTTAAGGGAGAGACTTTAATTGGTAAATCATCATAATAATTCAGAGAAGAGAATGAGAGTATAGAATAGGGTGATGATAGGAAAAACTTAAAAGAAGATTCAGGATTTGAAAGACATTATAAAGGAATACTAAGCAGACACTGATAGGTTATCACAAGGATCAGTGAGAAAGGAGTGTACTGATCTGTCTGAACAGAACTAGAAATAGAGTTGATCAGAGGTTGGGGGGGTGGGCAAAGGGAACAAGTTAGATCTTTGGACAAGTAAAAATGACCACCAGGCTCATAGTGGAACAAGAGAGAAAGGACAGGGCTCGGTAGAGATTTGGGGTTTGGACCTTCTTCTCTGTCCCATTTCACTCTCCCTCAGGCACCTCCTCAACATGATTTCAAGTGCTTAAAACCCTTTCAAATCTGCTCAGTATTCCACCCCTACCCCTATCGCCCCACCATCATCCCCCCTTCACCAGGACCACCCTGGTAGTCGGTCTACTGCCCTCTACACATCTCTCACTGCAGCCAACTGTGATCTTTTAAAAATGGGAATCAGACCATGTCACTCCCCTGCTTAACACCTTCCGACTGCTTTCTCCTGTGCTGAGAGCTAAGTCTAACCTCTTCACTCCAGCTGAGCAAGCTCTACACAATCTGTCCCAGCCTTCTTTTACATCATCATTTCCTACCATTTTCCAGAAACAGACTGCGTCTGTTTCTGGAACATAACAAGCTTATCCTCATCTTTGAGCCTCTGTACTAAGTATTTCCTTTACCAGGAAAAAAAAAAGTACAACTTACTGAGTGCTTACTATATACAAGCACTGTACGTGTCTGAATCCCCTTACCTTCCCATCTCTATAATGTAAATGCTAATAATATGTCCATTGACAGAGGAGGAAACGGAGTTTCAGAAAGATTAAGGAAACTCTTCCTAGGTTATAGTTAGTAAACAGCAGGACTTGGAAGTGAATCCAGTCAGTGTTGCACCAGAGACTATGTTCTGAAGTATTTTCTAACCCGAGATTCTCCTTTGCTTCGCTGACTTCTTGTACTTCAGATCTCAATGTAAATGTCAGCTCTACAGAAAGGCCATCTCTGACTTCCTAATCAAAAGTGGTCACTGAGGCCCGTGCTATTTATTATATCATCTCATCCTCAGCCATACAACAGTGCCTGTCAAATACTTGCTGAATCAATGAGGATTAGGAAAAGTGTGTTACAATGACTGGGATTTTAGAGCTGTGAGGTAGTTTCAAAATAATATATTTCAACCTTCTCTTTTATATCTAAGGAGAGTTGAAGAGATATCATCAATTCCCTAAAGTACTAAGCCACTCAGCAGTAAAGCAAGCACTTGAATACAATGCTCCTACCACCAGTTCATTTGTTAATCTTATTATTTTGCTTCCAACTTTGAGGGGCCTTTGATAGTGTATTTTCAATCAAATTTTGATGATTAAAGATTTATTTTATGCTTAATTAAGAAAAAAACCATTGGGGCACCTGGGTAGTCGTTAAGCGTCTGCCTTCGGCTCAGGTCGTGATCTCAGGGTCTTGGGATCGAGCCCCGCATCGGGCTCCCTGCTCTGCGGGAAGCCTGCTTTTCTCTCTCTCCCTCTCCCCCTGCTTGTGTTCCCTCTCTCACTGTCTCTGTCAAATAAATAAAATCTTTAATAAAAACAAAAAACAAAAAACAAAAAAACAAAACAAAAAACATTAAGAAACTAAAATATATATCATGGATATTTATATAGATTGATTTGTTTATCTCTATCTCTATCTGTATAGATATCTATATGTATACATATAACCAGCTTATTTTTTTTTTAAAGATTTTATTTATTAATTTGCTAGAGAGAGAGAGCATGGGCGAGAGTGAGCGCGAGTACAAGCAAGGGGAGCTGCAGGCACAGGGAGAAGCAGGCTTCCAGGCGAGCAGGGAGCCAGATGCAGGACTCGATCCCAGGGCCCTGGGATCATGATCTGAGCTGAAGGCAGACGCTTAACTGAATGAGCCACCCAGGCGCCCCTAACCAGCTCATTTTATCTATAGGTTTATGCTTTACTTTGTTTTTAATATTCCTACATCACTACCAACACTTGGCATTTTACCTATTTCTAATTTTGACCAGTCCTAAGGATGTGAAGTGATAGTTCTTAAAAACAATCCTCTGATTACTGAAGAGTTTGAACATCTCTTTATACACTTATTACTGTCCTATGAACTATCTGTTCATTATCCTTTGTTCAGTTTTCTTTACCATTCAGGAGTTTGGGTTTTTTTGTTTTGTATATTCTAGATATAAATCTTTTGGTAGTTTTAAACATTCCAAGTGTCTTCTCTGAGCCTGTCATTTGTCATCTTTTATTGACAAAAATCTTTAATTTTGATATAATAAAATTCATTTTTTGATTTCTCCATATGGTTTGTGCTTTGGGGATTTTATTTAAGAAGTTCTTCCCTTTCCCTAGATCACAACAGTATCCTCCTCTACTTTATTCATTTTATAATTTTTTTTTAAATTACATTTATTTATTTATTAGAGGGAGAGAGAGCACAAGCAGGGGGAAACAGCAGAGGGAGAGGGAGAAGTGGGCTCCCCACTAAGCAGGGAGCCCGACATGGGGCTCCATCCCAGGACCCCAGAATCATGACCTGAGCCAAAGGCAGACACTTAACCGACTGAGCACCCATTTTATAATTTTCCTTTTCATATTTATATGAAATTTTATAATTTTCCTTTTCATATTTTATAATTTTATATTTTTTATAATTTTATAATTTTATAATTTTATAATTTTCCTTTTCATATTTAAACCTTGAGTCTATCCAGAGTCTACCTTTGGACATGATGCTAGTTAGGTATCCCATTTCCTTTTTTCTCCATGTTAAAGAAGCCAGTTGTCCAACACCATCTACTAAAACAAGTGCATAGGTTTTGGTTTATGGGTAGGTTTACATTTTAAGTAAGTAGAATTGATAACCTAAGTACTAAAAAGGAAAAGTGCTAAGAGATTCACTAGTATTTTGTTCTTCTTTGAAGCCATTTTCAAAAAAGAAAAACTAAGTTGTAAAACTAATAACCCAATGTTGCTCTATTTTAATATTAATTAAGCTTAAAATATCCCAGTCTTTAAACTCCCAGACCACCCCATTTTCCCATCATCCAGATTGTTTGATATAGGTAAGCAAACCCCAAGTTATAAACTATATATCAGGCTTTGTACATCTGAGATTTTTATTTTATTTTTTAAAGATTTTAAATAGAGTTACCCTATGACCCAGCAATTGCACTACTGGGTATTTACCCCAAAGACACAGATGTAGTGAAAAGAAGATGTAGTGAAAGATATACTGTAATTTACCTTGGACCCCAATGTTCATAGTAACAACGTCTGCAACAGCCGAACTGTGGAAAGAGCCGAGATGCCCTTCAACAGATGAATGGATTAAGAAGATGTGGTCCATATATACAATGGAATATTACTCAGCCATCAGAAAGGATGAATACCCAACGTTTACATCAACATGGATGGGACTGGAGGAGATTATGCTAAGTGAAGTAAGTCAAGCAAAGAAAGTCAATTATCATATGGTTTCACTTATTTGTGGAACATGAGGAATAGCACGGAGGACATTAGGAGAAGGAAGGGAAAAATGAAGGGGGGGAAATCGGAGGGGGAGATGAACCATGAGAGACGATGGACTCTGAGAAACAAACTGAGGGTTCTAGAGGGGAGGGCGTGGGGGGATGGGTTAGCCTGGTGATGGGTATTAAGGAGGGCACGTATTGTATGGAGCACTGGGTGTTATATGAAAACAATGAATCGTGGGTCATTACATCAAAAACTAATGATGTATTGTACGGTGACTAACAAAATAAAATTTAAAAAAAGATTTTATTTATGTGAGAGAGAGAGAGAGAGGGAGAGCAAGTGGGGGGAGGGAGAGGGACAGGCAGCCTCTGCACTGAGCTCAGAGCCCAATGTGGGGTTTGCTCTCACAACCCTGAGATCACGACCTGAGTCAAAATCAACAGTTGGATGCTTAACTGACTGAACTACCCAGGCACCCCATCCTAGATTTTTAGTACATCAATCTAACTTAATCTAATTCTGCCATTTCTCAGGGTAAACATGAACTCTCCAGTAAGGGAAGCACTTTCATTTCTTCATGTGCACCTGATTTTATGTAGAGAGAACAAAGATGTGTACCTGATTGAGCACATGGAATAAGAAAGGGGTGAATTCAGGGCATAGCTGGAGATAAACTACTATTTCCCTGAGTCACCTTGGTTTCTCTAAGATAATTAGATTTGGAATAGGACCATTTTATCCATTAGATAGAGAGCCTAGGGCTTAAGAGTTTTTATGAGACAATAAAAATGTTTGAGATCTCAGGATTCCAAAATGTAACAACAAAACTCAAATAAAAAAACAAACAAAAATCCCTGAAGACTACAAAATTAAAATTGGTAAATACTTAAATGTCTTAAAATATAATATTGTAGCAGTTATTTAATCACAGCTCAATAGAAATCAATTTTAAAAATACATTATGATTAATATGGATTGTGGGTGCATTTTAACACATTTGAGATGATGTGGTGTGGAGCTGCCAAAAGCAAGAGAGTTTAGGACCTGGGAGAGTCTTTGAAAAGATGAAAACAAAAAAAGGTCTAGAAAAGCAATACACTGAAATAAATGAAAGGAATATTTGCCTTCTATGTTTAAAAGTATGTCTATAAGTAAGATTAATCCCCTAGATTAACTGATGCTCATGGAAATTACATTTTATGGTAGAAATTAATATTCTACCTAACTTTAATCGTACCTAACTTTATATACGTCTCTGGGCTTCTCTCTCCCCGAAGACACTGAGTTGTGTCCTATTTTAAGGATAAATTTGCCATTTTAATTCTGTCACTGATCTGAAACACCATGATGGGTAAATTTGCAAACTGAAGAGAATTTGCTTTTTTAGAAAATCACTAAGCAATAATAATATTAGTACATTCCAGGAAATGTTCCAAGTCTCACATATATTATGTAAATATATATATTCATGTATACACTCACACACATGTATTTTCATAATATCAATGACCACTATGTAAGATAGTTAGTATTTGTATCCCTAAAGAAATGAGAGGTTAAATAACTTGCCTCAAGTCTCATTCATAGAAAACAATGGAGCAAAGTTTAAAACTGAGCTAGTCTGGTGATATTGCCTTCCTTTATAAAATTATATAAAACCTGAATTGTAAATTTTGTTACATCTTGGTTTATCACAAAATTGTTCCCATGATCCAACAAAGTAATTCTCTTGGCTCATTAGGAAGGAAAAAAATTTGCTTATTAGCAACATCAAGGAGAACAAGATACTGTAAGACTAAGTCTGCTTTTAAATGTTCTATTAGTCTTTACTCATGACTGGGGTCTCTTTATTTCTAGTTGTAATAGTTAAATCTTTAAAAACCAAACTGATTTAACCTACCTGAGCCCAATCCAACACAAAAATATTCCAATCAACTATGTATACATATAGCAAACATGTTATTCAGTCAGATTCTATAAAATTCATATAAAATTAGGTCATCATTCATTTACATAGTGCTTTTGGAATCAAACTAGAAAACCTACCTTCACATTTTCCCCTTTTGCTCTCTCATGGATAACTTAGAGGTGGACTGACAAATTTAACAAAGACTGTATGAGATGGTAAAAAGTTGAGAACTTTAAGTTTAAAAATTGAGTCAGTCACAATTTATATTAATACATCTTAAATGAGTACTAATTCCAGAAACAGAAGTTTCTTTTCTGGTCCTAAAGAGTTAATTTTTTCCCCCATGTAACATTATGCTTCTTATAATATTTTCTCAATGAGTGTTATTCAGAAGATTGCTCCTTTGGAAACTGTGTGAAGTGTCACTGTGTGTCTGCAATTATTGGTTTGAATGACCTCTACATCTCCAAATCCAGGACACGTTCCTCAGTTCTCTTTTTTCTTGATCTCTTTCTATAGTTCACCCTTTCTTTGAAGTTCTGTTTTCTTTGGCTTTGGTGCTGCTACACTAGCTTATATTCCTATGATCTCTCCAACTGTTTTTTCCAATCTCTTAACTATGGACATTCTCCAGGATGCCACTGTTCTTGGAGAGTTTGTCCATTTTGTTTTCAAGAAATAAATTAGAATGACTTTTCAATACTAGCTCAGCCTCCAGATTTTCCTCTAACTTAATTACAGTTGCCTATCTCCAAATCCCTAATGGAGAGCTCTTGGGAAGTAGTAGCAACAAGCTGAGCCTCCACAAGAAATTACAAACAAAATCATTAAAGGCTTTGAATGCCGTAGGAGAGAAAAGAGATGGAGGTTTTGGAAGCAAGACAGGGGTATGATCATATTTTTTAAATATGTAATTCTAGCAATACACGTTTTTGGGGTTGAAGTGGGAAAAGGAAAACCAGAAATTATCAAAACCAGCGAAAGAAGAGATGAAGAGATCTGGCAGGGGGATGCGGAGTGCATGAAAAAGGAGGCATCTAAGTCAACTAAGTTTGAATGAAGCACAAGCAAGCCACTTCTCTGGCATACACACTCATAAATTCACATGATCAGGATCTCCATTATTCCACTGCAACACATATCACAACTGTAATTCAGTAATTATCTAAGGAATCTCCTCTTTTCCTCATATTGTATAGTTCCCTGAGGGCAGAACCATGATGTTTGGCCAACATCCGGTACATTGTCTGTTGGCACATGGTATATGCTTTAAAAATATTTAGCAAATTAATAAATTCATCAAATTAGTAAATAACAATTACAGAAAACTAAAACCATATAACAAAAATCTTACTGCTGAAAAGAAATTTACATATCTAGTAGCAAATAGTGGGTTAGAAAAATTAAGTGATTTGCTTGAAGTCATAAAGCTAGTTAATAACAGAGAAAGGAGAATTCTGTTCCTCCAAGACTGGGTCTCTACACTAAACCTCATGGGAGAAAATAAAAGACAAGTGTATATGCAGAAGGCAGACATGAAGGTGTTAGATAATAATTTCTGAAGACTATTATATAAGTGTACATACACACTCCCACAATGTTGAGTATAAATTTGCCACTGGATTTTGTCAACAGCTAAGAAACATGACTCTCCCTCCCTATCTCCCTTTCTTTCTTTCTCTCTCTCTATATATCTATATATACATATATATGTGTGTGTATGTCTATATATATATATATTTTTTTTTGCATGTATGCCAAAATTTGCCACTTGTCATCACTGGATGAGATTCAGGGAGTTTAAAAGGTCACAGCTATTTTCAAGATTATGTTGAACAAGACATATGGCACTAGTTTTAATTTTGAAGTCTTATAGACAGCAACCACACTCCATTAGTAAAATGATCTTGCTTTCACTTTTTCTTTTAGAGCCATTTAAAATAAGAAAAATAGAATTATTAGATTCCACATTTGCTGTTTTTTTCCCCAAAGAAAAGACTATTTGCTTTAAATTCTTTCATTTCTTCAAGCCTGTACTTTATACACACATGGGCCACATCAAGGCAAGTGCTACAACACAGATCATGACTGGCAAGAAAAAGTATGGTGCAGTAAACAACATCTATAATATTATCTTAAGAAAATATGTGATCTAGTAGAAAACATAGCAGGCTAGGAGTATGTAGGCACCCTATTCTTAGTCTTCCTGCTTGGTAGTTAGATAACTTGAGGCCAATTATTGACACCCACCCCCCCTCTATCAGCTACCCCATGGTACCTCATGTCAGCCTTTATAAATGAAATCATCTGGCTTGTTCTCTAAGACTGATATAAGAAATAAGCAAATCATGAATGTAGAAGTCCTTTGAAAGTATGTTAGAAAAGAAACATGCAATTTTATTTTTTAAAGTAGTATTTAGCAGAGTAGTGTTGATATCTTCTGGCTGGGCATTTCTCTTTAATAAAAAACCGACTGACTTAAAGGACCTTGAATTTATGCTGGACCATATATTTCTTCAGATGATCATTAACTGCCAGACAGATGTTACTGCTTAATCACTGCATTCCCACAGAGATTGAAGGGCTCCAGGGATTATTTTTAAAAGGATAAGAAATCTTTGACTCTGACCCCAATCAGCAATGTTCAACCACTAAGCGTGGTTATTTCTCTAGAGAGGTATATTCCAGAGAAGAGTTCACACATTTTAAAAACATTGCATCACAGTGATGTGGTAAAAGACTACAAACCACAGTGATGTGGTAAAAGACTACAAACTACAAATTTCATCTTTTCTCATATCAGCACTGACTTATAATGCACTAAACTAAGATTAGTAGGAAAAACAAAATCCCTGCTCTTTGCAATATAACAAAGTAAATTATTTCACATAAGAAAAAATGTAAATTACACTATTTATGTACTATTGGTTGTTTATTTAATTTATTACAAACAAGCAATCAATATGCTGGGCAACCACTTATAGATCTACTACCACCTCTCAAGTGAGACCAAGGTCAAAAAACATTTTTTCTGATTACTTCTGTTTGAAAAACCAAGGTTTGAAGTATCATTATTACCACTAAAGTAATACAGTTTACCCTTCACACAGAATATCAGAAGCAATACTATGTATGGTTTATATAAACTTATAAAACATCATGATTTCTGAAAAAAAATAAGTGGACATCTAATGGAAAATGTATAGTATTGTTTTCAGTATGCATATTGTAATTTCTTATGATCCAATTTCATGGTCTTAACTGATAATACTAGAAACAGACTTGAGCTTACTATTAGATTGAATTATATGAATTTCAGTATTGGACCATTTTGAATTAGAGAAATAGCAGTTTTATATGGTCAACATAATACTTTAATCTATCTGATAACAAATCCAAGGAACAATGATAATGTAGAAATCTTTCGGCACCAATTTGGTTTTTACTCTCTTTAAAAAGCAATTGATTATTCTCTTGCCTACTTCCGAGTGTCAATTGGAATGGACCAAAATATATTCTAGCAGTTCTATTTTAGCTCTGTAATCCCAGAAAATGATATTTCATATACTTCAGTTGTTTAGCCATGTAAGTATGAGACTACCAGTTATGTTTTTGGATTCCCCATGAGAAACAGATGATTGTACTTGTTGTATACACACAGAGTTTAATAAATACAAGTCTCTCATCTTCTGTATAAAAAGTCCTGGCTATCGGGGCACCTGGGTGGCTCAGCCGTTAAGCGTCTGCCTTCGGCTCAGGTCATGGTCCCAGGGTCCTGGGATCGAGTCCCACATTGGGCTCCCTGCTCAGTGGGAAGCCTGCTTCTCTCTCTCCCACTCACCCTGCTTGTGTTCCTGCTCTCGCTCTCTCTCTCTGTCAAATAAATTAAAAAAATCTTAAAAAAAAAAAAAAGGCCTGGCTATGAGCAATTAGAAAATGATGTAAACCAACAGATTTCAGTGACATGGGAGAGCTTTATAATTTAATGTTCTGTAAAAATGCAGGATTAAAAATGTATATGAAATAGAACACTGATAAAATTTTTAAAAAGTATCTATACCTGGGGGAAAAGCTGGAAGAAAATAGATAAAAAAATTTAAAGTCATTATTTTTAAGTAATACAACTAGTGGATGATTTTTCACTGTATACCTTGCAATTTTACATATTTTTTTAAGCATCTCTAATTTTATGAAACAAAAATACATAAGTAAAAACTGGACCAAATGAGGGGATATGTCCTTTTATTAAATGAATGATTCAATATTAAATATTTCAACTATACCTGAAAAAACCTAAAAGCTCATTGGGAATTTTTAGATCTAGAAAAATATGCTGAAGTTCTTTTGGGAGAAAATATGCCCATAACTAACCAGGACAATCCTGAAAAAAGGAGAATTAAATGGAAAAATACCACACATGTCATTAAAATATAAAGCTTATGATACTTGCACCAGAGAAGCAGACAGATCAGGGTAGTGGAAGAGAGCCTGGGGAAGCCAAAATATATTTAAGAACTTGATATAATGATAAAAGTGCCATTTCAAATTACTTGGCAAAGCATGAATTACTCTCTAGATACTGTGTGGTTAACAGGTTAACTATTCAGTGAAAAACTATTTCCTTAAATCATACCTCATCCCAAAATAAATTTCACTAAAATTCAGTACCTAAATGTTAAAAAATGGCATATACCCTAAGATAAAATCTATGAGAATATTTAATAACTGTTAGATTCCCATAGCATACTTGCTGTAAAACAATGTTCACATATATTCTAAGTATAAATATTAAAATACAAACCTCAAAAACACAGACAGTATTAGTAAATATTCTTATAACCTTGAGGTTGAAGGCCTTTTAAGGACAACATCAAACCCAAACAACACAAACTGACATATATAGCATTAATAAAATCTCTCAACTTCTTTATGGCAAAAGAATTATAAGGTTCTAACATGAATTATATGATTTATAATTATATAAATTATTATTATTATTAACGTGAATTATAACTATATGAAATATAAGCTGTGAGAAACATTTTCAATGTATAACAATAAATTAATAGTGATACTCAAAAGGAGCTCCTACAAATCAGTAACAACAAGAATAAAAACAACAAGAGTACCATCATAGAAAAACTGAAAAAAGAGTTAAAAGGCAATTGACAAAAAAACTATTTGGGGAAAATAGGCTTTTAAATATGTTATACCTCACAATAATCAAATAAGCAAGAATTTTAAAAAGAAATAATGTTCACTTATTATATTGGTAAACACATCAAGGTAGGATAACATCAGTGTTGGAGAATGTGGGAAAGGAGACACGGTCCTAGACTGCTGCCCACAGCATGAACTGGTACACCCATTTTTTTTTTTTTAAGACTTTATTTGACAGACAGCGAGGGAGGGAACACAAGCAGGGGGAGTGGGAGAGGGAGAAGCAGGCTTCCCGCTGAGCAGGGAGCCTGATGTGGGACTCGATCCCAGGACCCTGGGATCATGACCTGAACTGAAGGTAGACCCTTAACGACTGAGCTACCCAGGTGCCCTGGTACACCCTTTCAATGAAGAAAAAAATTGCTAATACGAGTATTCCTTGACCAGGCAAGTCTACTTCCAAAAGTACATCCAAAGAAAATAATTAGTGAAGTGTGAAAAATGTATGCTCAAGAATAGTCACTGTGATGCTCTTAATAGGGGAAACACTTACAGAGCAGTGATTAGAGTTTGGAGCTCAGGAGCCAGCCTGTCTGGATTCAAAACCCTGACTCAAACTTCTTCTTAGCCATGTGACCTTGAGCAAGTTAAAATTTCTGTGCTCCAGCTTCTTCATGTGAAAAGTAGAGATAAGAATAGTATCTGCCTCATAAGGTTTTGAGGATAAATAAGCAAATAAATAAAAAACACCTAGAACACTACCAGGAATTGAGTAAGCACTCAATAAATACTACCTGTAATTATTGCTGAGAAAAAACAACCGTGAAATGCCCCCTCTTTTTTTAAAGATTTTTATTTATTTATTTGACAGAGACAGAGACAGTGGGAGCAGGAACATAAGCAGGGGGAGTGGGAGAGGGAGAAGCAGGCTTCCCGCTGAGCACGGAGCCCGATGTGGGACTCGATCCCAGGACTCTGGGATCATGACCTGAGCCAAAGGCAGACACTTAACGACTGAGCCACCCAGGCGCCCCCATGAAATGCCCTTTATAGGGACAGCTTAAATAAAGGATATTGATCAAAGGATGAGAATGCAATACTGTCATCAGAAATGATGATGTAGAATTTTAAGTATGGAAAAAATGTCATGATAGAGGACATTAAGTTTTAAAATAAAGGTTAAAACCAGTATTTTATTACCCCATCTTTAATCAGACATCAATATAAATATACATGTGAGGATGCAAAGAATATGGAAGCACATAAGCCTAAGTGTGAATAGTGACTAGGTCTGGATAATAGAATTATGGATGATTTTCATCTTCATCCTTATTCCTGGGTTTTTTGGTTTGAAAAAAAATTTTTTTACAATGAACATATGTTACTTTTGTAATAAAAAATAAACTTACACCCATTTGGGGGGAAAAAGGCAACTGCAAAGTTAATTATCACAGTTACAAGTGACAGTGGGATAAGACAGACTTAAGGCAATGAGGTAACCACTGAAAAGTGCAGGTACAGGTTTCAGTAGAGACAGGAGGAACTTTCCAATCACCCACTCTTTAATATGCCAAAAACATGTTTATGGAGGATAGCAGCAATAAGTACAATTGTGCTAAAAATTAAATGAACAGGGTGCCTGGGTGGCTCAGTTGGTTAAGCGACTGCCTTCAGCTCAGGTCATGATCCTGGAGTCCCACATCGGGCTCCCTGCTCAGTGGGGAGTCTGCTTCTCCCTCTGACCCTCCCCATTCTCATGCTCTCTCTCAAATAAATAAAATCTTAAAAAAAAATTAAATGAACAACTTGCATTTTATAAATAGTATGTTAATGAGGTTATAAACATATGACTACATGAAACCAGGGTTGGGCTTCATTTTTAAAAAATTTCAACTATCTATATTTTTCAATCCAAATTACCAATTTTCTAAAAGTAACATTTGGGCTACAAACCAAACAAAGCTGCTTAGTAGCTATTAGCAGATAACATGATGGCAACATTATAGGCTTATCTAGTTACACATCCTGTTTGTGTCTATGAATTTAGCTGATCTCATCTAATATTTACTGATGTTGTCCAAATACCTAATTACATACACATACACTGAAAGATCATGAACTACAGGTTACAAGTTAGTGATCTGGTACCATTAACTTACCGCGTTATTTTTCTGCAAGATTTGAAGGAGCCCCAAAACAGTTTTAAAATCTTTTTTATGCTTTTTTATAAGCAAAAATGTGACATCTTGGATTAAGGCACACATTGGAGGCTTTATTCAAACTCTAAAATTCCTTTTCCTCTTTAAGCATCAGAAATAGCTAGAATATTACCCATTACCTTATTGATTAAATTGATACACAGGTTTCAAACAATAGGATTAATTTACAGATCTATAGACAAAAGGCAAAGGAAGCAAAGAAATGACACGGAATTTGATCAAAACGGATCATCATCAGTAGCAATTAGCAAATTTAATTACTGGAGATTACATTTTGATGTTACTGATGTTATTAAAAGATGGAAACTAAGTGTGCACAGTAGGTTTAATGCAAAGTGTCAAGAATATTAACAAAAAATGGGGCACCTGAGTGGCTCAGTCGGTTAGGTGTCTGCCTTTGGCTCAGGTCATAATCCCAGGGCCCTGGGATGGAGCCCCGCATCAGGCTCTCTGTTCAGCAGAGAGCCTGCTTCTCCCTCTGCCTGCCGCTCTGCCTATCTGTGCTCTCTATCTCTCTGTCAAATAAATAAATAAAATCTTGAAAAAAAAAAGAATATTAACAAAAAAAACTCAGCTAAAGGTCTTTAAGGATCTTCAGTATCTTTGTTAGTGTCATTTAACAAATACATTTTTCAATTAACTTTAAATAACAGTGGAAACAAATATGTGGTTTTTTCTAACATTCTCAACTTTTGAACACTTTTTTGTCAAAGGAAACTTTAAATTCAAAGGAGTCATATAATAGTATTGGGGAAGTATAACATTTAGAGTGGAATTGCTACTTATAGGGAATTTAGCTTCCAGTCAGCATTTGAAAAAAAAAATCATGCATAGCTAACAGTATCCTTTAAAATACTTAAAGTATAACATCTTTCATCATATCTTAAGAAAACAAATTTTCCTCCTGTACTGGAACAGTCTGCTCTCTGTAGGTGCACAGTGCCCTAAAAATTTTCAAAAAATTTTTGGGAGTCTCAAAAAAAAAAAACCCAAAAAACAAACCTGAGGCTGAGCCAAGAATAAGGATTTTGGTGCACTATTTTGGGATGGGGTATGGGACAGCATGGGTGAGGAAGGAAGGGAAGTAGGGATGTGAAACAAAGTAAAATGTCAATAGCTATTTCACAAAGAAACCCCAAGCCACACAACAGTTTGCTTGACAGATGCTTTGTTTGGCAGCCTGGAATTCACCAGGTTGGCAGCAAGAAGAAACCATGGGATAGAGAATTCCATGGGAGGGAGAAAAAAAGGATCTACCTAGTTCCCTCCTGATTTCTATTTCCCATTGCCAAGGTTCACTCAGAGGAATTTAACTGTTCTAGACTTTCAGATTACCTTATCCAGCTCCTCCGGCAACCCATCAGGAATTCAGAGCCTAGTACAGGGTCCAATGGTGGGGAAAGCCAGAAACTCCGTGCAAGTGGCTGGTTGACCCAGCTTCAAGGCAGCAGCCAAGGATAAGAATCCAGCATTCCCAAGGCAGGCAAAAGGTCAAACACTGGTGGCAGATTGGTCTGGGAAGTGGGTAATGCCAAGGCAATCTGAGGACATCATAAGACTTGTGTCTGCTACAAATACTAAAGTTGAAGAAGTTGGTCTGTATTTAGAAGCTTTATTGGACCAGAAAATTTTTCTTTAAATATTAAAAAGTATACTCAATACTGTAAGAAGCTTGTACCAAATGTAAGAATAAAGTGAAAACTAAGATAACTGAGGTAAGAAAAAAGTCATATCCCGATCTCATGTTTCTAAGGAGCCCAGTTCACTAACTGGTATGATGGACAGAATCTATAAAACCTGATCTTTCCCTTAATTTTAAATGTGTTCAGTTAAATGCACATGTTTTCCAACACTACTCTACTAATTGAGTACCATGAACCAAGACTTTCTCTTATGGTCTTAAGTTTCAAAGCAAACCTTGTATGTCGCATTTTACATAAAAAGTAACAGAAAAATAAATAAGGCAGAATATCAAACCTACCAAATGGCAGAAGACTAGATTAACTTTCTTTTATTAGGTCATACCATCCAAACCACTGAAAATCCAGTACCCATTTTAATAACTATCAAAACTTAGGGAAAGCAATTCCTATTAATCTCTAAGAATAATATTCCTTAGGAGGGCTTTTACTGGTCCTAGAAACAAGGATACTAGAAATTTCCTTAGGGCACTTGGGTGGCTTAGTTAAGTGTCTGCCTTCAGCTCAGGTCATGGTCCCAGGGTTCTGGGATCGAGTCCCACATCAGGCTCCCTGCTCAGCAGAAAGCCTACTTCTCCCTCTTCCATTCCCCCTGTTTGTGTTCCCTCTCTCACTGTGTCTCTGTCAAATAAATAAAATCTTTTAAAAAAATTTCCTTAGAAAAGTCACATATAACAAACATAGCTTACCGTCCAATGGTCGCTTCATAGAAAATATTACTGTGCCATGGTATACTATAAAAACATTATTATCACATTATAAAAATATAGTGGTTTCTGTGGAATGATATCAGATTCCCTTTTCATGTTTTATTCATTAGCCCAGCTGCTGAGAGTGTTGCCTGCTTACGGCTCATGGCTACCCCAAGATTATACCACCTTCTTAGGCACAGCTCATCTCCAGTGACTGATGGAAATGGGTTAAATGGATCAGTCTCCTTGACTCAATTTGAGATAACTCTGAAAGGCCATCTAAACTTCTAAGTAAATTGCGGACTGATTGAGGCTTTTGTTACAACTGCATGAAAGTTCAACTTCTTCTCCCTAATCCTACATTTCGCTATGGTTTATAGGAGTAACTCTAAAGAGCATTACCCAATACAACTACTGTTTGAAACCTCAGTCTCAGGGTTTATATCTTGGACAATTCAACCCATAACAAAAAGTGATACAGTGACAATGAAAGTAATGTTCTAAAATGATACTGAGAGAAAAATTCATTTTAAATGTGTTTATTAGAGGATAGAGAGGCTAAAAATAAATATAAGTTCAACAAGGAAAAAAAACCCTTAAAGACTTCACAGGAAAATGGGCAAAAGACAGGAATAAACACATCACAAGAAAGAAACGCAAATGGCCCTTAAACAGTTATTCAGTAAAGATGTCTAACTTTATTCATAATAAAATGAATGAGAATTAGAACTATGTTAGTACCACCAATGAACAAAAAACAAAATTAAGAAAACTGTATTTAGAATAGCACCCAAAAGAAATATTTAAGATTCAACAAAAGAAGTATAAAATTTGTACCCGAAAGTGATAAAACACTGTTGAAATAAATTAGAGATAAGTAAATGGAAAGATATCCCATATTTGTGGATTGGAAAATATAATATTAAGATGGCAATACTCCCTAAACTGATCTACAGATTCAACAAAATTCTTATAAAAATACTTCCAGACTTTTTTACAGAAATTTATAAGATGATCCTATATTCATTTGGAAAAACAAGGGACCTAGAATAGCTAAAACAACCTTGAAAAAAAAAAACAGCTGGAAATTGACATTTCCTGATTTGAAAACTTACTAAAAAGCTACAGTAATCAAGACAATCGGTACTGGACTAAGTATAGATGTATAGAGATCAATGGAATAAAACTGAGAGTCTAAAAATAAACCCTGGCAATCACAGTCCATTAATTTTTAAAAAGACTAAGATAATTCAATGGGAAAAATAGTACCTTCAAGAAACGGTACTAGGATAACTGCACATCACATGCAAAGGAATGAAATTGGATTCCTTCCTTACACGGCACAAAAATGAACTTGAAATGAACTTCATAATGAGAAGAGTTAAAACTATAAACCTCTCAGAGAAAATATCTTCATAAGTTAGGCAAAATCTTCTTAGATGCAACACCAAAGCATAAGCAACAGAAAAAAAAATCGATATACTGAACATCATCAAAATTTTAAAAATCATGCTTAAAAACACACAATAAAGAAACGAAAATAGTAGGGGATTGCTGGCAGATGACTGAGTAGGAGGACCCTTACCTCACCTCATACCACAGTTACAATTAGATAACACCTATATCAGTGTAAATAACCCAGAAAATGACCTGAAGCTTGGCAGAATTAACTCCATAATTAAATGTAGAGAAAAGGCTATATCAAAGAGGGTAGAAAGGGCAGAGATAGGGTCCAGAGCTAAATGGACCCAAAGGACTGTCCTCTGGAGGGAGGACACTAATGTGAAGAGGGGAGAGAAACAGACCTTCACACCAGAGAACACGCATGGGGCCAAATTTCATGACTTCTTACAACCAGTGGGACTTAAAACCTGGAATTTTAAAAATCAACAGGCTCCCTCTGGGAAAGCCAGGAAGGCAAGAAGAAATGAGTCTCCAACCTCAAGAAGACAGCACAAAAAGACCCTATAGAGATATAGCTTGGAAGCAGCAGTTTGAAAAACACCTGGGACATATGGGAGGGAGAGCTGTTTACTCCTCCCCCTACCATGGTTTAGATATATAGTGTCATACTTTACTCCTTTTATTTTGTGAGTCCCTTGACTGATTTTTATAAATCTCAGAGGGAGTCCTGGAGGGATAGAGATCAATGGGAGACTCCTCCAGGAGCAAAGGAGTTGACAGGTACCATTTCCCTCCCCTGACCCCCAGCATAAACACACAGCTACCTGCAGAAACCACCATGATGCCTATATTAGCTACCTAACTTGCTAACACCATGTCTCCCCTGCCCCCTCTTGCCAGGCTTGCCTCAGTCCCTGCATAGCAGGTCCCCTCCAAAAGAAAATCAGCACGAACCTTGCTAATACCATGCCTCTCCCCACATCACTTTGTGGATCCACCTGCACCAACCTGACTGACCTTGGTTCTGGCAGTGGCAGGTCCCTTCTTGAAGAGGACCAGCTGCAAACCTTGCTAACACTGTAAGTCCTGCCCCAACTCATTTTGGATATGCCCCCTCCAATATGCTCTTCGCCAGAGTCCATCCAAAGTGGTGTCATAAGCTAGGCAGTGTGCAAGCAGCCCTTACAGGGGCTAGCACTACTTCAAAGGGACTCCTGCCCCAGGGAGAGGGAAAGATAACCATACACACCAGTGAGACTGGCTCCAGCAGTAGGCTGGAGGCAGACATCTGGTCTGACTGCAGCTCTGCCTACAAATGAAACCTTCCCAGGGGAAAATTCAGGCAAAGCACCCTGCAGTTTGGTGTTACTGCATCTCTGACAAACGAAAAAGCAGCTCAGCCCCAACAACAGGGTACAATAAACACACATAGGAGACGCCCCTCAGGTGCCAGGTTCTAGTGAATGGGGGGATACTGCACTGCAGAGCAGGACCTCTTCTTCATAAGGCCATTACTTTCAAGAGCAAGAGACATAGATGACTTTTCTAACACACAGAAACAGACCCAGAGAGTTAGATAAAACGAGGAGACAGAGGAATATGTTCTAAATGAAAGAACAGAACAAAATTACAGCAAGACAGCCAGACAAAAAGGAGATAAGTAATTTGCCTGATAGAGAATTTAAAGTAATGATCATAAAAATACTCACTGGACTTGGAAAAAGACTGCAGGACATCAGTGAGACCCTTAACAAAGAGATAAGAAAGAATCAATCAGAGATGAAGAACACAATAAAACTAAAAATACACTAGATGGAATAAAGAGTAGATTAGAGGAAGCAGAATGAATCAGCAACCTAGAGGACAGAGGAATGGAAAGTAAGCTGAGCAGGTGAGAGAAAAAAATTATAAAAATGAGAATAGACTGAGGGAACTCAGCAACACCATCAAGTGTAATAACATGCACATTATAAGGATCTCAGAAGAGAATATGGGGCAGAAAATTTATTTTAAGAAATAATAGTTTAAAACTTCTCAAATCCGAGGAAGGAAACAGAAATCCAGATCAAGGAGGCATAGAGATCCCCCAACAAAAACAACCCAAGGAGGTCCATACCAAGAAATATAGTAATTAAAATGGCAAAAAGTAGTGATAAAGAGAGAATTTTAAAAGCAGCAAGAGAAAAGAAAACAGTTACATATGAAGGAAACCCCATAAGGCTATCAGCTGAAAGGGAGTGGGACGGTATATTCAAAGTGCTGAAAGGTAAAAACCTGCGAGCAAAAAATACACTATTCAGCAAGGCTATCATTCAGAATAAAAGCAGAGATAAAGAGTTTCCCAGCTAATAGTTAAAAACATTCATTATCAAAGAAATGTTAAAGGGGACTCTTTGGATGGAAAGGAAAGACCATACATACGAACAAGAAAAGTAGGAAGCACAAAAGGAGTGCTTATATTTATAAAAATCAGTCAAGGGACTCACAAAATAAAAGGAGGTAAAGTATGACACTATATATCTAAAACATGGTGGGGGGGAGGAGTAAAGAACAGTTTCAAACTTAAATGACCATCAACTTAAAACAGAATGCTATATGCAAAAGATGTTATATACAAACCCATGGTAACCACAAATCAAAAACCAGTAATAGATATTCAAAGAATAAAATTAAGAAATCAAGTATATCACTAAAAAGCCAAATAATGAGAGCACAAGGGAAGAAAGGAACAGAGAAAAACTACAAAATCAACCATAAAACAAGTAACAAAATGGCAATAAAAACATACTATCAGTAATTACTTTGAATGTAAATGGACTAAATCCTCCAATCAAGAAACATAGAGTGACTGAAATGGATAAAAAAAACAAGACCATCTACATGCTGCCTAGAAGAGACTCATTTGAGACCTAAAGACACCTGCAGATTGAAAGTGAGGGGATGAAGAAACATATATCCTGCAAAAGGATGTCAAAAGAAAGCCAGAGTAGCAATACTTATATCAGATGAAACAGACTTTAAAATAAACACTGTCACAAGACATGTCACTGTATAACCATAAACGGAACAATCCAACAAGAAGATATAACTGCTGTAAATATTTATGCACTAAACATGGAAACACCCAAACACATAAAGGAGTTAATAACAAACATAAAAGAACCACTTGATAGTAATACAATAACAGCAGGGGACATTAACACTCCACTCACGTCAATGCATAGATTATCCAAATAGAAAATTAACAAGAAAGCTGTGGCTTTGAATGAACCAGGTGGATGTAACAGATATATTCAAAACATTCCCTCCCCCCAAAAAATCCATCCTGAAACAGAATACACATTATTTTCAAGTGCACATAGAACATTCTCCAGAAGAGATCACATATTAGGCCACAAAACAAGTCTGAACACATTCAAAAAGATCGAAGACATACCATGCATCTTTTCTGACCACAATACTATGATATTAGAAATCAACCACAAGAAAAAATCTGGAAAGAGCACAAATACATGGAGGTTAAAGAACATGCTACTAACTAATGAATGGGTCAACCAAGAAATCAAAGAAGAAATTAAAAAGCATATGGAGATAATTGAAAATGAAAACACAACAGTCTGAAATCTTTAGGATACAGCAAAAGCTGTTCTAAGGGGGAAGTTTATAGCAATACAGGCCTACCTCAAGAAGCAATAAAAATCTCAAACAACTTAACTTTATACCTAAAGGAGCTAGAAAAACAACAAACAATACCCCTAATCAGCAGAGGGAAGGAAATAATAAAGATTAGAGTAGAAATAAATGAAATAGAAACTAAAAAAAAAAAAAAAAAAATTGAAAAACAACAAACAAAACCCCAGAACAATAGAAGAGATCAATGAAACTAGGAGCTGGTTCTTTTTTTTTTTTTTTTTAAGATTTTATCTATTTGAGAGAGAGAGAGAAAGATTGAGAGAACGAGTGGGGAGGGGGCAGAGGGAGAAGCAGGCTCCCCACTGAGCAAGGAGCCCGATGTGGGACTCGATCCCAGGACCCTGGGATCATGACCTGAACCAAAGGCAGATGCTTAACTGACTGAGCCACCCAGGCACCCAGGAGCTGGTTCTTTGAAAAGAACAAAATTGATAAGCCTTTACCAGATACATCAAAAAAAAAAAAAAAAAGGACTCAAACAAAATCACAATAAAAGAGTAGAAACAACTGATACCACAGATTTGTAAAGGACTGAAAGAGTATTATGAAAAATTATATGCCAACAAACTGGACAACCTAGGAGAAATGGTTAAATTCCCAGAAAAACATAACCTCCTAAAACTGAATCAGGAAAAATAGAAAATTTGAACAGATGGATTACTAGCAATGAAATTGAATCAGTAATTGAAAAACTCCCAATAAACAAAAGCCCAGGACCACACGTCTTCACAAGCAAATTTACCAAACATTTAAAGAAGAGTTAATACTTATTCTTCTCAAACTATTGTAAAAAACGGAAGAGGAAGGAAATCTTCCAAATTCATTCTAAAAGGCCAGCATTACCCTGATATCAAAACCAGGTGAAGACACTACAAGAAAAGAAAACTACAGGCCAGCACCTTTCATGAACACAGATGCAAAAATCTTCCACAAAATATTAGCAAACCAATTCGACAACACATTAAAAAAATCATGATCAAGTGGAATTTATTCTTGGGGAGGCAATATTCACAAAGCAATCAATGTGATACATCACAGCAATAAGAGAAAGGATAAAAACCATATGGTCATTTCATTTGATATGGAAAAAGCACTTGACAAAGCACAACATCATTCATGATAAAAATCCTCAACAAAGTAGGTTCCGAGGGAACATACCTCAACATATTGAAGGTCATATACAAAAAACTTACAGTTAACATCATACTCAATGGGGAAAAACAGAGATTTTTCTCCTAAGGTCAGGAATAAGACAAGAATGTCCATTTTCACCACTTTTATTCAACATAGTACTGGAAGTCCTAGCCAGAACAATCAAACCAGAAAAAGGAATAAAAGGCATCCATCCAAGTTGGGAAGGAAGAAGTTAAACTTTCACTATTTGCAGCTGACATGATACTATATATAAAAAACCCTAAAGACTTCAACAAAAAAACTACTAGAATGATAAATGAATTCAGTAAGGCTGCAGGATAGAAAAATCAATGTACAGAAATCTGTTGTTTTTCTATATACTAATAATGAAGCAGCAGAAAAATTGAGAAAAAAATCCCATTTACAATTGCACCAAAATAATAAAATATCTAGGAATAAACTTAACCAAAGAAGGGAAAGACCTGTACTCTGAAAACTATAAAACACTGATGAAAGAAACTGAAAATGACACAAACAAATGGAAAGATATTCCATGCTCATGGGTTGGAAGAACATTGTTAAAATGTCCATACTTCTCAAAGCAATGTATAGATTTAACGCAATCCTTATCAAAATACCAACAGCATTTTTCACAGAAGTAGAACAAACAATCCTAAAATTTGTATGGAACCACAAAAGTAGCCAAATAGCCAGAGCAATTTTGAAAAAGAAAGCTGGAGGTATCACAATTCCACACTTCAAGTTATACTACAAAGCTATAGTAATCAAAACTGATATGGTACTGGTACAAAAACAGACACATAGATCAATAGAACAGAATAGAAAATCCAGAAATACACCCACAATTACATGGTCAATTAATCTTCAACAAAGCATGAAAGAACATGCAATAGGAAAATAATAGTCTCTTCCACAAATGGTGTTGGGTAAACATGCAAAGGAATGAAACTGGATCTCTTTCTTACACCATACACAAAAATAAATTCAAAATGAATTGAGGACATAATATGAGACCTAAAACCATAAAAATCCTGGAAGAATCACAGGCAGTAATTTCTCTGACATCGGCTGTAGCAACATTTTTCTAGATATGTCTCCTGAGGTAAGGAAAACAGAAGGAAAAATAAACTATTGGGACTATATGGAAATAAAAAGCTTCTGCACAGCAAAGGAAACAACCAGCCAAACTAAAAGGCAACCTACTGAATGGGAGAAGATATTTGCAAATGACATATTTGATAAGGGGTTAGTATCCAAAATATATAAAGAACTGATACAACTCAACACCCAAAAAACAATCCAATTAAAAAGGGGACAGAAGACATGAATAGACATTTCTCCAAAGGACATACAAATGGCCAACAGACACATGAAAACATGTTCATCACTCACCATCAGGGAAATGCAAATCAAAACCACAATGTGATATCACCTTACACCTTTCAGAATGGCTAAAATAAAAACTCAGCAAACAACAAGTGTTGGTGAGGATGTGGAGAAAAAGAAGCACTTGTACACTGTTGGTGAGAATGCAAACTGGTGCAGCCACTGTAGAAGACAGTATGGAAGTTCTTCAAAAAATCAAAAACAGAACTAGCCTATGATCCTGTAATTGCACTACTGGCTATTTATCCGAAGAATATGAAACACTAATTCAAAGGGATACATGCACCCCTATATTTATTGTAGCATTATTTACAATAGCCAAATTAGGAAAGTAGCCTGTGTCCATCAATGATGAATGGATAAAGAAGATGTAGTGTGTGTGTGTGTGTGTGTGTGTGTGTGTGTGTGTGTACAAATACACACACAATGGATTATTTAGTCATAAAAGAATGAAATCTTGCCATTGACAACAACATGGATAGATCTAGAGAGTATAATGCTAAGTGAGATAAATCAAAAAAACACCATATAATTTCACTCAAATGTGGACTTTAAGAAACAAAAGAAATGAACAAAGGAAAAAAGAGACAAACAAAAAAACAGACTTTTAACTATAGAGAACAAACTGATGGTTACCAGAGGGAGGTAGGTGGGGATATGGGTGAAATAAGTGAAGGGGATTGAGGGTACACTTATCCCGATGAGAACTGAGTAACAGAATTGCTGAATCACCACACTGTACACCTGAAACTAATATAATATTGTATGTTGACTATACTGGAATTAAAATCTAAAAAAAAAGGAAATGAAAAGGCAACTCAGAATGAGAGAAAATATTTGCATATCCTATATTTAATAAGCGACTTATATCCAGAATTATGAAAGACTCTTATAACTCAATAATAAAGAAAATCTGATTAAAATATGGGTAGAGAATCTGAACAGACATTTCTCCAAAAATGTATAAATGGCCAATAAGTACATGAAAAGATATTCAACATCTGGGAAATGCAAATCAAAACAATGAGATACCAGGATGGCTGGGTGGCTCAGTTGGTTAAGCATCTGCCTTCGGCTCAGGCCATGATCTCAGGGTCCTGGGATCGAGTCCTGCATCGGGCTCCCTGCTCAGCAGGGAACCTGCTTCTCCCTCTGCCTCTGCCTCTCCTCCCTGTTCCTGCTCTCTCTTTCTCAAATAAATAAATCTTAAAAAAAAAATGAGCTACCACTTACCAGGGAAATTCCAAAATTCCTCTGAAAGAGAAAATTTGATAGAAAAATAGAGGAGCACAAGAATAAGCCATATAAAAGCCAGAAACAAACTCAGGTATGTGTGCAAAGTTAATATGTGATAGAGCTGGCACTGTAAATTAGCAAAGAGGTAATGCTGCTCAGTGTATTATTTGGCAACAATTAGCTATCTGAAGAAAATCAAACAATCTATACATGACACATGATAAATTTTAGATAAAAGTGTAAAGTTATTTATCATAAAAAAGCTATAAATATAACAAAAGAATATATATTGTAATACCTTTGTTATTAAGACAATATTACTAAGCAAGAAATAGTATTCAGATTTATTATTTAGCAAAATACAAATCCCAATAAACAGAAAGGGGAAGTGTTGACAAATTTAAGTGAATTAAAAATTTTAAAAATTTAATATAATAAATCACCATAAAGCTAAAAGGCAAACATAATAGGAACAAAGTTCTGCATTTTTTTTAGCAAAGGATTAGTGTTTAGAAAACCTAAAGAACTCCTACAAAGCAAGAAGAGCCATAAATATAAAATAAAGTAAAAAGCAATCATAAGACAGAAGCAGAAACTACAGAGAAACACAAATACTAATGCCACCCACCACATAAATCTAAAATATACACAACCTCACAATTGGGAGAGCATTTTTTCCCATTAGATCAACAAATATTTAAACATGTGTTAACACTCAGTATAGCAAGCTTACAGGGAAATGAGTATTCCTAAACACCAATGGTAGAATCATATAAATTGTTACAGCCTCATGAAGGGCACCACACATTAATTTTAAAATGTGTAAACTCCTCAGCCAAGCAATTCCACTTCTAGGTTATCTATTCTAGAGAAATAGTTGCAGATTTACATAAAGAGTTACAACATTCAACATGTTCACTGCAACTCTGTCTTAATATATAAGAATTGACACCTCAGTGCTTATCAGTACAGGGAAAATTAACCAAGTTAGGGAAAATTCATAGTATTCAAAATATTAAAGAATGAGGTATATAAGAGTGATATTAAAAGTTCTAGTGGTACTGTAAAAAAATCAAGCTTCATAATATATGCATCATGATCAGACTTATATTTAAAAAAATAAAGATCTATGGCTGTGTTCAGAAATTAGGAAGGGTATCTACCTAGTGGTTATGGATTTTATCCCTGGGAAGGAGAGGTTGGCGTGGGAGGTACTAATGGGGGATACTTTATTTTTATCCTATATACCTCTATATTATTTGAGTATTTACAATGATAATATTACATGATCATCTAAATTTAATAAACTTATAACTGGAATTACATGTTGAAAACCTATAATTAAAGAGCCACCCAAAAGCCCAGCATTCAGAGCACCATTCATCTATTGTTGGTGCATATTCTTTCATTTTATGATTATACACTTCATAGCCAATACCTTTTTATATCTGAAATTTTATGTTCTTTCAGAAGTTAACATTATTTCATGAGGATGTTCCCTTATTAAAAAAACAAACACTTTTCCTCATCTATTGACTAAGGCAATACAGTCATCTTACGTATTAAGAAAAGCATTTCCTTTGATTGTCTTTTTGTGGTTCATGTGAGAATTATCCTTGAATCATAGTCCATACATGTGATAAAGATGATCAGCGGAAAGCTAAGTGAGGTCACTGGAGTTGAAGTGTTTGCTTTTCCTTAACTTAAACAGAGGAACTTCAAGGACAACATAAACCACTTCTGCCTCTTTAGAATCAATCAGATAAATGAGACAGTATAGTACTTGGTAAGAGCTCAATAAACAGCTGTTTTAAGAAGTATACTCTATTTCTTTTTTTTAAAATTTTTTAAAAATTATACTCTATTTCAATGTGAAAAGTACCTAGTGGCAACTTCTATATTTGTAAGTTTAGAAATACGTACCAAGTTGATCACAACAATGCACATGTACTTAATGCCACTGAACTGTACACTTAAAAATGGTAAAATGGTAGATTTTGTTATGTATATTTTACCACAATACAATAAGCTTAAAAGCTATACTAATTAGTAGAGCCTATAATAAAAACTCATTACTTATTTGATATTTGATTGATTGAAGGTTACCAGAAATTCCAGATCAAGCCCAATCCAGAAAGTCAGCAACAAAGTATGGATCTGTGTGTTATAAAATAAGTGCTCTAGGTGCACCTGGGTGGCTCAGTTGGTTAAGCATCTGACTTCAGCTCAGGTCATGATCCCAGGGTCCTGGGATCAAGTCCCACATTGGCTCCTTGCTCAGTGAGGAGCCTGTTTCTCCCTCTGTGTGCCACTCCCCCTGCTTGTGCTCTATCTCTGTCTCTCTCTCTCTGACAAATAAATAAAATATTAAAAAAATAAAAATAAAAATTTGCTTTCACCTCTCTTAGAATCTAGGGTTTCAAAGTTACTGAACAGTTTTCCACTTATCTTAATTTTTTACACATAAATCACCAAGGTTTATTCTGAACGTAGGAGTAAAAAGAATAAATACAGCTTATTTCATTAACACAAAGTTCGTGAGTAAAAAGTTAGTGGAGCCTATGTTTGAGATATTTATTCATGAGACCCTAACATATCCTATGAAATGCTACTATTTAAAATTTAAATCTCAGGACACCTGGGTGGCTCAGTCAGCTAAGCATCTGCCTTCGCCTTGGGTCAGGGTCCCAGGGTCCTGGGATTGATTCCCACATCAGGTTCCTTGCTCAGCAGGAAGCCTGCTTCTCCCTCTGCCTGCCAGTCCCCCTGCTTGTGCTCCTCTCTCTCTCTCTGACAAATAAATAAAATCTTAAAAAAAAAATTAAAAAAAATTTAAATCTCTAAGGTTACAATGGGAATAGTTATTAAGGTAGAACTTCTTGGGGCACTTTGGTAGCTCAGTCGGGTAAGCGTCTGACTCTTGGTTTCAGCTCAGGTTATGATCTCAAGGATCCTGAGATTGAGCCTGCAGAGGTCTCTAAGCTAAGCAGGGAGACTACTTGAAGATTCTCTTCCTCAGCCCCACCCACCCCCACGTGCACATGCGCAAATACGCCCGCATGTGCTCTCCTCGCTCTATTTTTTTTTTTTTTTAAAGGTAGAACTTCCCACCATAGGCTGTGCATGTCCTGGAATCCTGGACTCACTGTGATCTAAGCCAGAGTTTATTTGGACAGTTATTCTGAGAACTGTAATATTACTAGTTCTGGGCTGATGAATGAGTCTATAGATTAACTGAGTAGTATAAGCAGATACACTATTTAAAAAATTGCTGAGAATTTATGAGAGCTTTAAAGTGTGAGTATATTCTTTCTCTGTCCTTATAACTAGAAGAAATGTGTTTGGTATCAGTGGAGATTAATAGGTTAATAGGAGAGTTAAAAGAAAAGTCCCTGGATTGCAAAATCATGTTTCACATATCAACAAGGAATTAACAGGGAAAAGAAAATAGGAAGTTTCACAAAAATTCTTGTGGCCAGTGCTATAGCACCCGCCAAGGAGATGAGTTTATTTCTAGTCTAGTTTATTCCTAGAAAACAAATGTAGCAAAGGTTAATTTTTCTGTCACTGACATACTGAGCCTGTATTTTTCTATTAGCAATGATTTTATCACTTTAAAAAATTATGCAATATATTACACTCCTTCCCTTTCTGCTAATCAATGTTTCACATTAAAAATTTTTAAATGCCCTTTTTAGTGAAAGTAAAACTTATTTCCAGAATTTTAAATAAAGTTGTTGGAAATATTATAAATTGTGGTTTTCATGAGAAGGTGTTACCTGCCTTCTTCAACATTGGGATGAAAAACAAGGCTAAAATGCCCAATAGCAAGCTAGAACTCCTCCACCATAAATTGGTTGACTTTTCAGTCTGAAATACGATTCTACAACCCAAGTAATTTCAGGCAGTGATAAAGAAAAAGTGGTATGTAATATTAACAGCAAAACTCCACTAACTTACTGAAAGCAATTTGGCCCAAATACAGTGGCGAGGTTGTGGATGTTCATGCGATTCTGCACATGGTGCTTGGCTACTTTTGTCAGGAACTGGCATAGGTACTTGAGGAGGCAGTAGTGGGTGTCTGGCAGCTCTTCTATTAAGTTTCTTAAGCTACTCTCCTGGGCATCATTTCTGTCATCTGGAAAGAAAAAGGATAAAAAATGCTCTCAGGCATATTTCACAGTAACAAAAACAAAAGCACAGAGGCATAATAAGGTCTAACATTTTATTCAGGAAAAAATTCCTGAAGACTTAAATCAGCCATTGGAAAAGGGGGGGGCAGTTTTGCCCTTTCTTTGATTTTAGAGCATTTAACTTTTTTTAATGTTAAAGATTTACTAACTTATTCAAGACATCCTGAAAATCATGAGCTTTACTCAGTGCATAAAATGGGTTCATATTTCACTTCTGTGTGTTCCTTACCCAAAATTAAGATAAAGGTTGGCTTTTTATCCATAGTGGAACCTCCCATTTGATTACTGTCTTCAAGTTGTTTAAAAACAAGAATCTCTTAGTTGAATAAAATTTACTACAAGAGACATTCCTGGGTCATCATGAACAAGACTAAACTTAGTTGTCAGGAAATCTGTAGCTAGAGAAAAATGAAGGAAACTTTTAATTTCTATATAGCTTTTTATCTCTCCCATGTCAGAGTTTAGAATTTGGTATGTGCCTCTCATCAAAAACCAAAAATATCTAACAGTGAGCCAAAATTCAGACATATGGAAAGTTTCCTTCAATTCTCAGATTTATGTGTTTTGTCAATATCTGAATACAGTCCTTTTAGGCACATGTCTAAGACAATGAAAACTTAATCCAGTTGCTACTAATATACATTGGGTTCCTTAATTTAGATAGGTCAGCTGCTTTAGCCAGTCAAGTGAGTAAGAAACAGTAAAGTGAGGCAGATGTGACACAAAGGAAGTGGATGAGTCAGGGGTACAAAATTTATGCAGAGCATTAGGCCATCGAAGGAAGTGCAAGTCCAGAAAACATGCACAAAGTCACAGAAAGTGTGGCTGAGTGGCTGCAGAGCAAGGATTAGGAAGGTAGGCTCAGGAGTCACTTTCTGGGTAAGGATCCTGGTTCTGCCACTATGTGACCTTAGACTCTATAGTAAACCATTTCCTCATTTATAAATGGAAATACTAACTACCTCATAGGGTTGTGATGAGGATTAAGAGTTTCAATTTGCAAAGTACTTAAAACACAGAGGTTGACACATGGTAAGCACTATGTAACTACTGTTAAACTACTGTTAAACTTCTTTTATTTTACCTTCATTAATTTGGTTTTAGGAGAACACTGAGGTTTTAATGAAATGCTTTTAATATGAGTCCATTTCACCCTTTTGAATGCTAGAATAAGGGATGCTGCCAAAAATAGCAACGCCAAAAATGTGTAGACTTCAATTATTGTTCCAATCGTTTTGGAGAACATTCTATATATGATTGGAGTAATTATTTCTCACTGATCACCAACAACGTGATCCAATAATCTATACAAGGTTTATGGAAAAACAGTTTTCTTGATATTAGAAAATTTTCACATTAAATTACTTAAAAAAAAGAAATATATACAAATACTTTGATATTCCCTAAAAATATGTGGTGTGTTGCTTATGATGGCATTATTTTCCACTGAATTATGATCTTGACTATGTAAGAAATGGAAATAATTAAGTTTGGAGTAAAAACTGAAAACTACCCATTTCTCATACCTTTATGGTTAGAAATAAATATGATCTACAAGAAAATGAGTTCTATTTTGTCTTTTTAATTTTCTTACAGTGACTAATCCAAAGTGAATCTGGATGTTTTCATGGGTGTGTACTGTCTGTTTAAAACTGTGGTTTAATTCCAGCATTTAAGGATACAGGCAACAGCATTCCAACAACCTTGATAATGGGGCCGTTTGTCTTCTGGCTCTGAAATGAAACCTCAAATCCTAAGGCAGGCAATGTGTGAAGACACCAGATTGAATAAAAGAAATATTGAAAACAGCTATGAGTGGGGCACCTGGGTGGCTCAGTCGTTAAGCGTCTGCCTTCGGCTCAGGTCGTGATCCCAGGGTCCTGGGATGGAGCCCTGCATCGGGCTCCCTGCTCAGCAGGAACCTGCTTCTCCCTCTCCCACTCCCCCTGCTTGTGTTCCTGCTCTCACTATCTCTCACTATCTCTCTCTAATAAAAAAAAAAAAAAAGAAAAGAAAACAGTTATGAATTTATGACAATAACATCTTTGAAAGAGCGGGAGTACTTTCATCATTTACTTCCAATTTTTGAAATATGATAAATAATTTTCCCAGGAAATAAAACTGACAATAGGAAGGGAGACAAATACATTCAGAGAATCTCAAACTTAAAAAAAAAACATAATTCCTTTAGAGCATGAATGGAAGAATCAACAAATATGTTCTCAAAAAGAAAAAGGAGTTGAGGAAAAAGTATCTTCCGTCTCCTATGATGGAAGACAGATTCAGTGATTCACTCACTAAGCGAGTATGTCAGTGTCCTCTACCTCAGAAGTTGTAATGGCAACACGCTCACTTTGAACCCTGAATATTCAAAATTTACCTCCCAACTCTGTTCAAATATACTGACAGTGCAGTAGAGACCTTGATTTATTAGCATAACATTTCTCATCACCTCTTTTCCTACTAATTATGTGTTAACATACTGAGAATCTGTAATTTGTGCTGTTTCTAGAAATGTGGTAAATATCACTGCTACACTCAGCCTGCAGCAATCTTACAGACAAGATTTCCAATACATGAGAATAACTGCTCAACACCTTTAAAAGAGGCTTCTAGGGGAGGCTGGGGGGCTCAGTCGGTTAAGCATCTGCCTTCAGCTCAGGTCTTGATCTCAGGGTCCTGGGATTGAGTCCTGCATCAGGTTCTCTGCTTGGTGGGGAGCCTGCTTCTCCCTCTCCCTCTGTTCTCTTTCTTTCTGTCTCTCTCCCTCTTGCTCTCTCTCAATAAATAAAATCTTTAAAAAAATGTTGAAAAAAAAACCTAAGGAGGCTTCTAGAGGTATGCCTAGCACAGCAAGTGGGGGTGGGGGTGATTGGAGGGGAAGCAGTATTGGTATAAATGTGCCTTTTGATGCCTGAGAGCAAAAGCTTATAATAATTACTTTATTATTGTTTGCATTATTTTTTGATTTGCTGATACCTAAATATAATAAACACTGCCTTGCCATTCATGTTCTTGCATTGATATTGGTAATTACAACGGCTTCAAGGTCTCATATTATTAGAAAAGCAAGCAATGCTTCTATTTTTGTGAACATTTATTCATTATACTTATGCTATGTGTGATATTTATCACAGCTTTGTGTGTGTCTGGCATTCCCTAGGGATACAGCACTGCAAACAAACTTTTATAAAAGTTATAATGGGAGAGAGACAGTAGTCTAATAATATATATGTGAGTGGTAACATAAATGCTCTGAAGAAATAGAAGGTAGGACAATGAGGAATAAAGCAGAGTGATATGGGAGTGGGAACGCTATTCCACTCAGCATGATCTGGGAAGGCCCCTCGGACATGGCGACAATTAAGCAGAGAGCTGAAGGAAAGAGGGAAGCGCATGCTAAGCAGTAGAAATGGCAAGGGTGAAGGCCAAGTGTTGGGAGAGTGGCAGGAAATGAAAACAGGAGACAGTGGAGGAAAGAGCTAGGGAAGATCATTACAGTCTTAATATAAACCATGTTCCCTCCCCTTCAACCCTGAGTGAGGAGGGTTTTGAGCTGCGAGATTTGCAAAGGACCACTCTGGTTGCTGTGTTGAGTCTGGACTGTAGGGGGCGCAGTGGAAAGCCGGCTGCTGAGCTGGGAGAGGCCAGACCCAGAGAGGCTGGTTGCCTGGAGCAGGTTGATAGCAGTGAGATGGTAATGCAGGGGCCAAATTCTGGATATAGTTTGTATCTTGTCTGTTTTACACATGGAAGTTGTTCATTTTATATATGAAAAATGCATGCATGGAATACACATTCAGTCATTCAACAACTATTTACTGAGTGGCTATTCTGTGCCTGGCACAATTCTAAGCATTTGGGATATATCCGAAAACACAAACAGAAATCCCTGCCCTCAGGGAACTTATATTCTAGTAGGTGAGACCTTAAGCAATAAAAACAGAATTCAGAGCACCGGTTGGGGTGAGGGTGGTGATTACAATATAAATAAGATTGTCAGCAAGGCCTCATTGAGAAAATATCTGATGTTTATTGGCAGTTAAAAAAAAATCCACAAACCAGCAAATGTAAGCTCATTCAGAGCTGGTTGGAGGCTGAGGTTTAAACATCTTTTAAAAGCCTTGCATATAAAAAGTGATAGTTTTAATAGACTGATACACACTTTTAAGATACACGGATAGTAACATTAACTAGTATACAAATAAAGAGACATCTATATTCCAAATATATCCTGAAGAAATAACAAATAATTTAGTCCATTTACACAACTAGCTGAGCTGAAGTGTTAAGTAGGAAGGGGATCAGAGTATTCAAATTATAACAAAAGTGTCATTTGGTGGTCAGAGGATAAGAATACTCAGCAATGAAATTCCACAGAATGGTCTCTGAAACAGAAATGAAATGTACCTCTGCAGTTGTATTAAAATATTTTAACCGTTGGGGCACCTGGGTGGCTCAGGTGGTTAAGCGTCCGTCTGCCTTCTGCTCAGGTCATGATCTCAAGGTCCTGGGATCCAGCCCCTCCTCCCACTCCCTGCTCAGTGGGGAGCCTGCTCCTCCCTCCCACTTGTGCTCTCTCTTGCTCTCTCTGGCTCTCTCTCTCTCTCTCTCTCAAATCTTTAAAAAAATATTTTTTAACTGTTATAGTTATTTCTAGAATTAAAATCAAATAAAAATTAGAATACATTATAATTTATGAGCCAAAAGGTTTAAGAAAACTTTGCAAATGGAGTAATGGTTAATAATTGAAATAGTCATCATTTTCCTTAACATTAATCTTTTCCTAGGACAAGAACTTTCTCCACTAGTGAAAGCCACTTCAAATTATACAAGTTTTCTTGAAAGCTTTCATTTGTTGTTGGCTAAATTTCACCCATTTCTCAAGCTAAAGCACAAAAATAAAACAAGCACAGTATATATGCAGAGCAAACTACTCAGACTTAAAGACTGTGCCATGAAAACTTGCATCCCAGAGTAAGTAGCAAACACTGAACCATGTGACAAGTATTTGTTCTCATTAAAAAAAGATTATGATCATAATCAGCAATGCTGAACCTATATCACAGGATGGCACTTAACTCTAATCTGGACATTTATCCTGGTGCTTGTCACGTGCTTTGATTTTTCAATGGCCATGAAGTTATACTGTACTTACAACCTTAGCCTCAAGGAGAAAAAACAAAAACAAAAACAGGCAAAATGCTAATCTCTACCATGATATATCTCAGAGCCATGAGAAGGTCAACATTAAAAGAACCAAAATATTTAGCCTCATGGCGCCAGATTTATCGAAGTAGCTTTTTATTTCCTCATTAAGTCTCACAAAGGATTTATGAAAACTTGCTAATCTGTTAGATAGAACAATAAGCTGTTGCTGACTTTGAAGATGAAGAAAGGTCACAAGCCTGAGCATGTGGACAGCCTCTTAAAGCCAAGAAGAAGCTAGCAAGAAAACAGGGATCTTGGCCTTACAACTATACGGAATGGAAAAGTGCCAAGGATCCAAGTGAGCATGGAAGCAGCTTCTCCCCTGGAACCTTCAGATAAGAACCCAGGCTGACCAACACCTTGACTTTGGCCTTGTGAACCTGGAGTAGAGACACCAGCTGAGCCCACAAACTTCTCACCCATAGAATACTGAGATAATTTGTGTGGTTTTTAAACCATTAAATTTGTGGAAATCTGTCACAGCAACAATAGGAGCCTAATATATCTCCAGTTAGAGAGGACTAGACTGAAAGAGATTAATTGACTTGTCCACGTTCACACAGTTACCAAGTAGCCAAGTTGCAATTCACATATGGCAGTCTGACCTCAGAGCATGTGATCTGATCAGTGCACTCTAACAAAGTTAGATACTGTCACTGTTACTATCATAGAGCAACTACCACACTGTCTCCTACATGTAAATGTTTAACAAATGTTTCCTGAATCAACAAATGAACAAGCAAAATTGGTAAGTGGTGGAGGTGGGAATCTTAATTCATTTATGATAAATTATAGCTTCTTAAGGTCCTGAGGTGCATATGGGGGAATGTTTTAATAAAAACCTCCATGAATGTCTGGGCACAAAATGTTTCATAGAACACATGAGAACAAAACATGAATTGTATTTCTTTCTAAATATGCAGGTGGAAAGAATGGGGAAAAATAATCATAAAATGCCAGCTACACTGGATTAGACTGGGTTTTACCCCTGCATTTCATACCCCAGGAATGGAATTACTTCTTTAGAGTGAAGAGAAGCTTATCTAAACAACATAATTATATTTTCTGGTTAATGGAATCGGTATATTTCTATATAAAAGGAAAGGTTATATGTTTACAGCTCTCTTGCAACCCTTGCCATGACAAAGTTCTCAAAGCCTTACATAAATTTCTGAAAGGACAGGATGATAAAGTAACTAATAAAATTTAATAAATTACAGTCTATTCTTAGACATTAATGAAACTGCAAATCTCATTCTGATTAGATTCTACAAATGCAGAGGTATATTTATTACCAAATTAGCCAATATCTACACTCAACTCCCGGCTCCCAGAATGAGCCGTCACTTAAAGACAAGGCCTGCAGGATGAAAAAAGAATTAGATGATACTTTACATTTCAGTCCCATAGTACTCCCAATGATACCTAAATAGTATGTCAGCAAGTCTACTCTGTGGGCTTTTATTTACTGAATGCTGAATGCTTGCTAATGGGGGCAGACTGGCATAGATAAAAATGTAAGAAACACATGAAATAGGGGCGCCTGGGTGGCTCAGTTGGTTAAGTGTCTGCCTTCGGCTCAGGTCATGATCCCAAGGTCCTGGGATCGAGCCCCGCATCGAGCCCCGCATCGGGCTCCCTGCTCAGCGGGAAGCCTGCTTCTCCCTCTCCCACTCCCCCTGCTTGTGTTCCTGCTCTCGCTGTGTCTCTGTCAAATAAATAAATAAAATCTTTAAAAAACAAAACAAAACAAAACAACGAAACACATGAAATAGCCTATCTGAAGTCAAAGCTGGGAGCTCCTATCTAGGCTAGATTAGAAACAAGCATTTACCAGCTAAAGAACCTGTTTATGTGGGAATGTCAGTACACAGGAGAATAGAAAAAACAATCATAGCACTTTGGAAGGGGAGCCTCCACAATATAATATGCTAATCTTGAACAATATTGGCAATATCCCAGCTAACAAACTTGGCTCTTTCCATAAATCTAGTGCTATATTAAATGGGCAAAGTACAGTAAGTGTATAATCTCAATGGGAATCACTTTACCACCAGTTTCCCACCCTCTAAAAGACTAGTGATTAAATGCTCAGCTGTAACGGACTTATCTGGTGTCATATGAGATAAACCATCAAACCCAGAGTTTTTAAGCCTCTTTTGAATGTTGCCTCTTTCTCCGGTAAGTCCTCAAATTGTTTATGGACTCAGTGTAAAGGTTGATTATTTCCATGGGTTTAGCAAAATACTGGTATTGAGAATACAGCTTAACAGCGTTGGGGCAGAGCTTTAGGTGACTAGCAAGCTAATCATTTGTCATCCCTTCAAATTGATATTCTTTAAACTTTCATTATTTTACATGAGTTGATTTTCTACTAATACAAATTATATATATAATACATACAAATATATACTTATACATATTAAAAATTCATTTACTAGCTGTTGTATTTCTCTTCCAGCTCAATTAAGACACTCTTCACATAAAAACATTAGTGAAAAACACGGAATTAACTGAGGATTTCATTCAATTAACAATTCATTCTAAAAATCCCTAACAGACATTATCATCTTGGCCTTTAAGCAGCTGGTCTCCTCTCTGTTTTTCCTCTTCAAGACCATAATCTTTCTACTATTAAAAATTCTATTCCCTGTACTACAAGAATAACTAAAAACACAGACAATAATAGGTGTTAGCAAGGATGTAGAAAAATTAAACCTTCATTCATTGCTGACGGGAATGGAAAACAGGACACCTATTTTGGAAAACCGTTCCTTAAAATGTTAAACAATGTCACTCTATGGTCCAGCAATTCCACTCCTAGGTAGATACCCAAGAGAAATGAAAACATATGTCCCTACAAAAATGTGTACATAAATGTTCATAACAGTATTCTTAATAGCCAAAAGGTAAAAACAACCCAACGTCCATCAATGGGTAAAGGTGATATATTCATACAACAGAGTATTAACCAGCCATAAAAAGGAAAAAAGTACTGATGTTCCAACATGGATGAACCTTGAAACACATGCTAAATGCAAAAGGTCAGTCACAAAGGACCACATATTGTGTGACTCTATTTACATGAAATGTTCCTAAATCCAGGCAAATCTATGTAGCCAGAGAGATTAGTGTATGCTGAGGGCTGGGAGAAGTGGGAGAGATGTAGAGGAAGGAATGGGAGTATCTGCTAATGGGTTTGGAGTTTCTTTTTCTTCTGGAGCGATAAAAATGTTCTAAAACTAAATAGTCATGATGGTTGTCTTCTGAAAATACTAAAAACCACTGAATTATATGCTTTAAAAGGGGCAATTTTATGTTGTATAAGTTGTATCTCAATAAATTTGTTCTAAGGAAATTCTGTTGGCTTTAAAATCAAGTATAAGAAAAAGAAAGTCAGAGGAGACCTTTTAGTTAAAGATAAGCTTATCTACTCTTCTAATACCTCACTAAAATAACAATGAAAGAATTTTTTAAAAGATTTAAGCCAACACACACACACACACACACACACACACACACACACACACACACACACACACACACTTTACAACCAGTTGTTCTAATGCAGATTAACTGCTCAACCATGGCCTCTCTATCCAAATTTGCATAATCCCACTCACTACTTGATGCTATCTCCTAGGGTCAAAAAGGAAAATAAAAGATTTATACATGGGCTCAGGAAACAAAAGATCCTAGATCTAGTTATCAGGATCTACAATCTTAGAGGTCATGGGGGGTTATAAAGACAAATAATATTTTCCTGTCACAGGGTTCTGGACGGAAGTAGAACCAACAGGAATGTCATCAAATGTATAGAGTCAGGTGTGGAAACCTCGTTTTCCTGGCACCACCTTTCCGATTTATTCCAGTGGAGGTTTTGCACATTTGACTAACTGGCTTCTTGGGCAGATATGCAGGTAGCAACCTCGAACTCTTTTCTGGGTTTAGGTCTACCCAGAAAAACAGAATAATTTATATATTTGGCATTGCTTATAGAAAACCTAAGAGGAACATACTGGAAATGGAAAGGGCTTAAATATGGAGTTTAGTATAATGATTCTGTTTTTCATAGAAACAGAGCCTGAAAGGTTTTAGAACAGACAGGGTTTTTCAGTCACTTGGATTCACTTCCCAAGTCTTTGAAATATTTGCCTCTCTTCTCGGCTGTTCTTTTTTGTCCTTGGGTGCTTATACTTTTTAAACATCTTACTGTCATTTTAGTGTATTCTGGGGTTGAATAATTTCAAAAGAAAAGGAATTTCTCAGTAAGAAGGAATTAACCCAGGGAAGTAAATATGTCGTATGCTTCCTATGGAGCTCATACTATCCAAAGAGTGATTACTTAATAACCAGTATTATAACTAGCCAAGAATTGTGTGGTACTTTTAAATTTGCAAGGCAGGGGTGTCTGGGTGGCTAAGTCATTAAGCGTCTGCCTTCGGTTCAGGTCATCATCCCAGGTCTCCCGGGATCCAGCCCCGCATCAGGCTCCCTGCTCCCACTCCCCCTGCTTGTATTCCCTCTTGTCACTGTGTCTCTCTCTGTCAAATAAATAAAATCTTAAAAAAATAAAATAAAATTTGCAAGGCAAAATTACTCAGCTAAACTCCAACAATAAAAATGGCATTATGATACATAGTATGGATAAAAGACAGGCTTAACTCAAACTTACTCTGGTGAATTCCTCACGTAATGAAGAAAAACATAACTCAATCTTAAGCACAACTCAGTTTATTAAATTAGATTTCTTTACAATTAGGCATTGTACTGATTAAAATGACCCTGTTATTAGGGTGGTTTCCTTAAAAAAAACAAAAACAAAAACAAAAACAGTTGCTGTCTAAATTATCAAATTCTCATAAGCTAAAATTCACAGGCTCTTAACTCTCACATATTGTTTGCACAGCTGCTACTATAAAATTCTGTTCCATTTAAAATCAAGTACAGGAGGAGAAAAAGGAAAGGGAGAATATCCATTTTAAGAGAAGGATTGATCACTTGCGTTCATCTAATTAAATCTTCTTCCCCAGAATCCACTAAAGTGACAGTAAGATGTTTTAAAAAGTATAAGCACCAGGACAAAAAAGAACAGCAGAGAAGAGAGAGGCAAGTATTTCAAAGACTTGGGAAGTGAATCCAAGTGACTGAAAAACGCTGTCTGTCCTAAAACCTTTCAGGCTCGGAGGAGCCCTCCACCACCCTGTGCATCCAGGCACGCATGTAGTCTGACGGCAGGAGGGGTGAGGCTTAGTCTTTGGATACTGTTAATAGATTCTTGCATGCCAGAGATAGCGAAGGGCTAGAGCAAGGAGAACAGTTGAAAATGTGAGGACTAGTGAAAATCTGCTAAGAAAGGGCCCACTAGCATAATTCCTACTTCCCTGCTCTTTAGGAACACAATGGCTGAAAAGAAAAATATGTCTACATACAGACATGTGTGGGTCCCCAAATCAAATAGGTTACATTTCCCTCCATCTATACCCACTAGATAATCCTCCTAAAGCAAAGTACACCTTTGTCCCAATATACAAATGTTTTTCTTAAATCACAATAGCCAAGACCACTTATGTTTACATGAAGAGATGCACGAAATCCCACAGACAAAACAAATATAGGGAAAAGAAAACTTAAAAACAAACCCTTGTTAGTATTCTCAGAAAGATAGGATTAGGAATAGGATGTTATAAAAAAAGAATAGAGTGCTTTGAAAAGGAAATAGCACTAATAGTTTGGATATTAACAATATAAAACTAAAATTTAAAAAATGAGGTTGGAAAATAAAGTTGAGAAAATTTCATAGAAAACAGAATTAAGAGACTGTGATAGGAGAATAAGCATTCAAGATGGTGATAGAAAATCCCAAACATATCTCCTCCCACAGATGCAACCAATCTACAGCTACAAACAGAAAAATTTCCTCTGAAAAAGACCTGAAAAATAGTGGAACAGCACCTGCATAACAAAGTATAAAAGCAGCACACTGAGATGGGCAGGAGAGGCAGAGACATGGTCTCACACACACAGAAAAACTCCACCTCAGGCATAGCAACCACAATAAAGAGGGATCTCAAAAATATGTAGCTTTTTCCTGAGAACCAAGGAGTTTGTGTCCCACATCAGGCACCCCAACTCTTGGGATCTACAATGGAGAGACAGGCTGCCAAAACATCTTGGCCTTGAAAACCAAGAGGGCTTACATGCAGAAGAACCACAGAGCTGAGGGAATGAACAGCCCACTCTCAAAGGGTGTGTAGGCGGACCCACTTGCTCCAAGACCTAGTGCACAAATAGCAGTTTCAATAGTGCCTACGTCCACTGCTAATCTTAAAGCATCTGCTGGGGAGACAGGAACCTACTGCAACTCCCTGGGGATGGAGGCACTGGCAGGTGCCATTTTTGCATTATTCTATCTTGGTTGTGCCAGTGCTGGTGGGTGTCATCTTGGTACTCTCTCTCTAACCTGCTACCACTGGTAGGTACACTGCTGCCACAGCACCATCACAGCCAACTAAGTGAATAACCTGCCTCTTGTGCCACAACTGCAGCCCCATCACAGCGGCCCAGGCAAACACCCCAGCTCCCCTTGCCACAGCAGTGACCCCACCAAAGCTGCAGGTGTATGTAGCCCACACATGGGACGTCCCTTGAGCACCTGGCTCTAGAAGCCAGGGGTGATGCACATCTGGGCCCCATGGGTCAAATCCTACACATGGCAAGTCCTTCAAGACCAGGAGAGGTACCCATTTTGCCTAATATATAGAAATTAATATACAAAATCAAATGGAATGCGGAGGCAGAGGAATATGTTTCAAAAGAACAAGATAAACCCTCAGAAAAAGACCTTAATGAAATGGAGATTAAAAAAAAAAAGTCTACCTGATAAAGAGTTCAGAGCAATAGTCATAAAGATGTTTATAAAACTTGGGAGAAGAATGGAAGAACATAGTGAGAACTTCAACAAAGAGACAGAAAACATGGCAAAAATATGAAACAGAAGTCACAGAGCAGAACAATACAATAGCTGAACTGAAAAATACACTAAAGGGGTTCAATAGCAGACTAGATTAAGTAGAGGAGTGGATCACTGACCTGAATGACAGGGCACCAAAAATCACCCAAACAGAGCAGAAAAAAGGAAAAAGAATTTTTAAAAAGGAAGATAGCTTAAGGGACCTATGGTACATCAAGCAGAACAACACCTGCATTATAAAGGACCCAGAAGGAGAAGAAAAAGAAAGGGGGCAGAAAACTTATTTGAAGAAATAACGGTTGAAAGCTTCCCTAACCTAGGGAACAAAACAGAAATTCAGGTTCAAGAAGCATAGGAGTGCCAGATAAAATAAACCCAAAGAGATCTACACCAAGACACACTATAATTAAAATATTAAACGTTAAAGAGAATCTTAAGGGGTGCCTGGGTGGCTCAGTTGGTTGGGCAACTGCCTTTGGCTCAGGTCATGATCCTGGAGTCCCTGGATCGAGTCCCGCATCGGGCTCCCTGCTTGGCAGGGAGTCTGCTTCTCCCTCTGACCCTTCCCCCGCTCATGTGCTTTCTCTCTCATTCTCTCTCAAAAATAAATAAATAAATAAAATCTTAAAAAAAATAAAAAAAAAAGAGAATCCTAAAAGTAGCAAAGGTAAAACAACTTATCACAAACAAGGGAACCTTCCTAAAACTATCAGCTGATTTTTCAGCAGAAATTTTGCAGGCCAGGAGAAAGTGGCATGATATATTCAAAGTGCTGAAAGGAAAACAAAACAAAACAAAACTTCTAACTAAAAATACTCCACTGGAAAAGCTATCATTCAGAACTGAAAGTGATTAAGAGTTTTCCAGACAAGTAAGACCTAAAGGAGCTCATTATCACTCTTCCAGCTTACAAAACATATTACAAGGACTTCTTGGAGCTGAAATGGTGCTAACTAGTAACAAGAAAGCAAAATGGCAATAAGCACATACCTATCAATAACTACTTCAAATATAAACCAACTAGATTCTCCAATACAAAGATACAGAATGGCTAAATGAATTAAACAAAAAAAACCACATCACTCATCTATAAGGAGCAAACAAGAGGCTCACTTCAGATTTAGGGAGACATACAGACTGAAAGTGAAGGGATGAAAAAAGATGTTCCATGAAAGTGGAAACAAATGGAAAGCTGGTGTAGCTATAGTTGTATCAGAGAAAATAGACTGTTGAAAAAAGACTAATAAAAGACAAAGGACTCATAATTATAAAGGGGTCAAAACAACAAGAGGATATAACATTTGTAAATATTTCTGTACTCACCATAGGAGCACCTAAATATATAAAACAAATATTAACAGACTTAAAGGGAGATATTAACAGCAATAATAGTAGGTAACCTTAACACCCAATTTATATCAATGGATAGATTATCCAGACAGAAAAATAAGGAAACATTGGCCTTAAATGACACATTAGACCAGATGGACTTAATATATACAGAACATTTCATCCAGAAGCAGAATACACATACTTCTCAAGTGAAGATTCTCCAGGATAGAACACATGTTGGGTCACCAAACAAGTCTCAAATTTAAGAAGATTAAAATCATATCAAGGATCACAAAATACACACATACATTAATGGAACAGGGTAGTGAGTCCAGAAATAAACCCATAATTTTATGGTCAATTAATCTACAACAAAGGAGGCAAGAATATATAACAAGTGTTGGTGAGGATGTGGAGAAAAAGGGACCCACATGCAGTATTGGTGGGAATGAATATTGGTGCACCTACTGTGGAAAACAGTATGGAGATTCTTCTAAAATGTAAAAATAGAAATATTATATGATCCAGTAATTCCACTACTGGTATTTACCAAAGAAAATGTCAACACTAATTTGAAAAGATATATGCATCCCTATGTTTATGGCAGCATTATTTACAATAGCCAAGATATGGAAGCAACTCAAGTATCCATCAATAGATGAATGGACAAAGAAGATATACTATGAAATATTATTCAGCCATAAAAAAGAATGAAATCTTGCCATTTGCAACAACATGGATGGACCTAGAAGGCATAATACTGAGTGAAATAAGTCAGACAGAAAAAGACAAATACCATATGATTTCATGGACATGTGGAATGTAAGAAACAAAACAACCAACGAACAACAAAAGACTCTTAAACACAGAGAATAAACTGGTGGTTACCAGAAGAGGTGAGTAGGAGGATGGGTGAAATAGAGGGGATTGAGAATACATTTATCTTGATCAGCAATGAGAAATGTATAGAGTTGCTGAATCATATTGTATACCTGAAATTAATATAACACTATATTAATTTTACTTGAATTAAAAAAAGAAACCATATCAAGCATCTTTTCCAATAACAATGGTATGAAACTAGAAATCAATTATAAGAAGAAAACTGGGGGGGGGGATCAAATATCAAAAAGGTACTACAACAGTTCAAAAATGTATGGAATGGGGGCGCCTGGGTGGCTCAGTCGTTAAGCGTCTGCCTTTGGCTCGGGTCGTGATCCCAGGGTCCTGGGTTCGAGCCCCACATCGGGCTCCTTGCTCGGCGGGAGGCCTGCTTCTCCCTCTCCCACTCCCCCTGCCTGTGTTCCCTCTCTCGCTGTGTCTCTATCTGTCAAATAAATAAATAAAATCTATAAAAAACAAAAAACAAAAAACAAAAATGTATGGGATGCAGCAAAGCAGTACTAATAGGGAAATTTATAGCAATACAGGCCTACCACAAGAAAAAAAATCTGAAATACATAATCTAACTTTACACCTAAGCAGCTAGAAAAAAATAAATGAAACCCAAATTAGAAGGAAGGAAACAAAAATCAGAGCAGAAATAGATGAAACAGAAAATAAAAGGACAATAGAAAAGATCAATAAAACTAAGAGCTGATCTTTGAAAATATAAACCAAACTGACAAACCTTTAGTTAGACTCACCAAGAACAAAAAAGCACCCAAAATCAGAAATGAAAGGGAGAAAAGTTACAAGTGATATCATAGAAATTTAAAGATCATAAGAGACCACTATGAACAACTATATGCCAACCAGTGTCATAACACAGAAAAAAATTGATCAATTCCTAGAAACATGCGATATTCTAAGACTGAATCATGAAAAACAGAATATCTGAATAGACTGATTACTAGTGAGGAAACTGAATCAACAGTGAAAAAAAAATCCCAACAGATGTCCAGGACCAGATAGCTTCACAGGTGAACTCTACCAAACATTTAAAGATTTAATACCTATCCTTCACAAATTCTTCCAAAAACTGAAGAGAAAGGAATCCTTCCAAACTGATATTATAAGGCCAGAATTACCCTGATCCCAAAACCAGACAAGGACACTACAAAATTACAAGCTAATATCCCTGATAAACATACTTGTAAAAATTCTCAGCAAAATATTAGCAAACCCAATTCAACAATACATTAAAAGGATCATACACCCTAATCAAGTTGTTCCAGGAATTCAAGAATGGTTTAACATCTGCAAATCAATCAACGTGATATACCATATTAACAAAATGAAGGATAAAAATCATATGATCATCTCAATCGGTGCAGTAAAAACATTTGACAAAATTAAATATTCATTTATGATAAAAACTTTTAACCAAGTGGGTATAAAGGGAATGTATCTCAATATAATAAAGGCCATATATAAAAACCTACAGTTAGCATCATACTCAAGGGTAAAAAGTTGAAAGCTTTTTTTCTAAGATCAGGTAAGACAAGGATGGCCACTCTCACCACTTTTATGCAATATAGTATTAGAAATCCTAGCCCCAGCAATTAGGCAAGAAAAAGAAGTAAAAGCATTCAAATTGGAAAAGGAAAAGTAAAACTGTCACTATTCACAGATGACATAATACCATATAACAAAAACCTTAAAGACTTCACCAATTAACAGTTAGAATAAATGAATTCAGTAAAGTTGCAAGATACAACGTATCAGTGTAAATATCTGTTAGGTATCTAAACACTAATAACAAACTATAAAAAAGAGAAATTAAGAAAATAATCCCATTTACAATTATATAAAAAGAATACCTAGGAATAAATTTAAACCAGGAAGTGAAAGACCTGTACACTGACGACTACAAGACATTATTTAAAGAAATTGAAGAAGACACAAATAAATGGAAAGGTATTCCATGCTCATGGATCAGAAGAATTAACATTATTAAAATGTCCATACTACCCAAGGCAATCTATAGATTCAATGCAATCCCTATCACAATTCCATTGGCATTTTTCACAGAAGTAGAACAAATAATCCTAAAATGTGTATGGAACCACAAAAGCCTTGAATAGCCAAAGCAATCTTGAGAAACAACAATGACGGTGGTATCATGCTTCCCGATTTCAAATTATACTGCAAAGCTACAGTAATCAAAAACAATATAGTATTAGCATAAATATAGACACAGAGATCAATGGAACATAAACAGAAAGCCCAGAAATAAACCCATGCATATATAGCCAAGTAATTTTCAACAAAGGAGCCAAGAACATAGAATGGGAAAGGACAGTTTACTTTTTTTTTCTTGAACATCTTTAAAAATGTGTGTGTTTTTTTTTAAATCAGTTGGGTACAAAGTGTTTCACAGGTTTTAATTCTCCAAACAAATACTCAACCCTTTGCCCATGGCACCCCGTTTCAATGGTCTTTCCGGTAATCCACCATCTTCCCCTTACAGAAAGTTAATGGCTCAGAATAGACTCTCCTACAGAATTTACCAACACTAACAGATTGCTTAGAATAGAGACCTAGAGAAACGAAGAAGCAAGGTTCCTTCTCAGTGAGGATAATAAGAATCCCTCTAATGGCAGTAGACTTCCCATAGATACCACAACAAAGCACCATCAATTGCTGAAAACTAGAAAATAAATATTATTTCCAATAGTATTTCATTTTCTATTGGAAAAGTCTTCAAATTACATTAAATAAGTCTCTCTTCCCCTAAAGAAACAGTCTAGCTCTTATTAGGATGCCTGTAAAAAGTAAGTAACAGCAAGCACACAAAGTTAGTTTAACAGCACAGGGCAATGAATTGTATCCACTCACTCCCTAGAACCAAACTGATAAACTGTGCCACACCTGATTATATATAGCAGCATGACTGAAATAACCAAGCAAAAGATGATACATTCACAACTTATATTTAGGTGATGATCACAGGTTTATGAGAGTAGATCAGTCCAATAAAACAGTAACATAACAAACAGGGCAAGACAGATACCAACATTTCCCTATCCCTTTGCCAGAAGAGTTTTGATCCATATTGCAACAGTGCAAACAGAACATGTGACATTATATGTTAGACACTGCAGAAAAGTAACATTTAGGGAACAAAGCTTTTTAGTAGTAAATACTTCAAGTTGCCTTCTTCCCCAGTGACAGCAAATAGCTGATATTAAGCGTTTATTTTAAACTGGTACTAAAGGAATGGAAATGCAAAATTTTTAAATCAATGGTTTGTACCTTGGAATTGAAATTTCTTGAACTAGAAAAAGTGATTACTACATCATTTTATAAAAGTCTATGAAATAAAGTTAACTGTAAACAGATTCTTTTTTCATATCCAGACATTGTTTCCATCTATGTACAACAAAGTATACTTGGCTTCAACCCTTCCCTGCCTGAATCCATCTTAAATCTTTAAAGCAGTAAAATGCTTTATTTCTGGTGTTGCTACAAGTACTATATTACCATACTCCTATTACAGAGTTTTAGAAGCTCAAATCAGGCAGACACTTATAGCCAAGATCTGCTTTTCACAGTTGAAAACAGAGCTACCCTCCGACCCAGCAAATGCTCCACTGGGTATTTACCTCAAAGATACAAATGTAGTGATCTGAAGGGATACCTGCACCCCAATGTTTACAGCAGCAATGTCATGTCCACAATAGCCAAACTATGGAAAGAGCCCAGATGTCCATCGACAGATGAATGGATAAAGAGGATGTGGTATAGGGGCGCCTGGGTGGCTCAGTTGGTTGAGTGGCTACCTTCAGCTCAGGTCATGATTCGAGGGTCCTGGGATCAAGCCCCACATTGGGCTCCCTGCTCATTGGGGAACCTGTTTCTCCCTCTCCCTCTGCCCACAGCTCCCTCTGCTTGTGTGCACGCTCTCTCTCTCTCTGTCAAATAAAGAAATAAAAATCTTAAAAAAAAATGATGATGATGATGTGGTACATATATATACAATGGAATACTACTCAGCCATCAAAAACAATGAAATCTTGCCATTTGCAACGATGCGGATGGAACTAGAGGGTATTATACTAAGTGAAATAAGTCAATCAGAGAAAGACAAATACCATATGATCTCACTGATAATGTCAAATTTAAGTAACAAACAGAGGATCATAGGGGAAGAGAGGAAAAAATAAAACAGGATGACATCAGAGAGGGAGACAATCCATCGAAGACTCTTAATCATAGGAAACAAACTGAGGGTTGCTGGAGGGGAAGGGGTAAGGGGATGGGTAAGTGGGTGATGGACATTAAGGAGGGCAGGTGATGTAATGAGCACCGGGTATTATATAAGACTGACAAATCACTGACCTCTACCTCTGAAACTAGTAATACACTATATGCTAATTGAATTTAAATTTAAAAAAAAATCTGTTTTACATGTCCATAAACTTATTAATAAGCAGCCTAAACAGTAACACAATATACTGCATTCTGTAGTGTATAAATAAGCAATATCCACTTTAACTGCCAATTCTGTCTTATAGATACTTTAAAAAATTATTTTTGCATAGTTTTAAGTGCTACCAACAATCACAAATGTGAAATGCTTCCAAAAAGAAAAAAAAAGTCAGGGACAATCTCTTTAATAAATGATGCTGGGAAAACTGGACATGTGTCAAGAAATGGAACTAGACCACTATCTTACAACGTACAGGAGAATCAACCAAAGTAGATTAAAGACTTGAATGTAAGACGTGAAACCATAAAACATCTAGAAGAAAACATAGGTGGTAACTTCTTGACACTGATCTTGGTATTGAATTTTTCGATCTGACTCTTTAAGACAACCAAAAGCAAAAATAAGTGGGACTACATCAAACTAAAAAGCTTCTGCATAGAAAGAAAATAAAAAGGTAACCTACTAAATGGGAGAAAGTATTTACAAACTATATATTTGATAAGGAATATCCAAAATATATAAAGAACTCAAGCATCTCAACAGCAAAACAAAACAAACAAAAATCAAAACAATCTGATTTAAAAATGGGCAGAGGATCTAAACAGACATTTTTCCAAAGACATACCGATGACCAACATACACATGAAATGTTCAATATCACCATTATCAGGGAAATGTAAATCAAAACCACAATGAGATATCATCTCATACCTGTTAGAATGGCTATTATCCAAAAGACAAAAAAGATGTATTGGAGAGGATGTGGAGAAAAGGGAACCTCCATACACTGCTGGTGGGAATGTAAACTGGTGCAGCAACTATGAAAAACAGTATGGAGGTTCCTCAAAAAATTAAGAATAGAATTACTATATGATCCAACCATACCACTTCTAGGTATTTATCTGAGGATGACAAAAACACAAATTTGAGAAGATATATGCATCCCTACAGCATTATTTACAGTACCAAGGTATGGAAACAACCTAAAGGTCTGTTGATGGATGCATAGATAAAGATACATACAATGCAAAATATTACTCATCCATAAAAGAGGGAAATCTTATGATTTATAACAATGTGGATGGACCTTGAAGATATTATGCTAAATGAAATAAGTCGTACATACAAAGACAAATACGATTTATACAAAGACAAATATGATTTCACTTATATGTGGAATATAAAAAGTAAAACAAACCAAGCTCATAGATACAGAGAGTTAGACTGGTGGTTATCAGAAGTGAAAGGGTTCAGGGGTGGAAGAAATGGGTGAAGGGGGTTGATTGTATGGTAACAGATGGTAACTAGACTTATTGTGATGATCATTTTGTAGTATATACAAAGATTAAATTATTATTTGTACACCTAAAGCTAATAAAATGTTATACACCAATTTTATCTCAAAAAAGGGGGGGGAAAAGGCAGTGAAAGACACTTGAAGGAAAATAAGAAAGATAATACAGGAAAATTTCCAAGACCAAAATACAGTATTTTCCAGATTGAAGGGACTTACTAAGTGCCTGACGAAATAGATGAAAAAAGACTCCAGGAAAGAGCAGGTCCAGGAAAAAATACTGGTGAGAGAATCTCAGAATCAGCACTGCTACCAAATTAGGTGGGAGAAGAAAAAGGGCCAAAGAGGAACGCCCCCAGATATAAAGAATTGATAAATTATTTGAAAAATTTTTGAAAGGTTAGTGGATTTACTGGAAAAAATTTGCAGTTTGAAAAAAAATCTACAGATATGTTTTCACTCACATAATTTTCTATAAACCTAAGACACTATTTTTTTTTTAAAGATTTTATTTGACAGACACAGTGAGAGAGGGAACACAAACAGGGGCAGTGGGAGAGGGAGAAGCAGGCTTCCCGCTGAGCAGGGAGCCCGATGCGGGGCTCGATCCCAGGACCTTGAGATCATGACCTGAGCCGAAGGCAGACGCTTAACGACTGAGCCACCCAGGCGCCCCAAACCTAAGACACATATTAACATTAAGTAGTACATCACACACACACACACACACTTATGTAGTCATAACAAGTCAAACATTAATTAGGATATCAGCTAAACTTGTCATATAACACTACTGGAAGAAATTGTTTGGAGTAAGTTACATTGTCACTTACTAGAGCTAATTCTACATACTTCATAAGCAGAAGTATACTTGGCTTCAACCCTTCCCTGCCTGAATCCATCTTAAATCTTTAAAGCAGTAAAATGCTTTATTTCTGGTGTTGCTACAAGTACTATATTACTTGTATGATGAGATAATGTCTACAAGAAATTAAGATATAACATTATAAGAGTATTATCAAATGGAAGCAAATACCAAAGAACAGCTAAATAAATGACATCCGATTTCCTCTAGGAAAGAATTGAGGGCTGCCAAAGGGTGTGTAGGGGTCAGCTAATTTTCTTTAGGAGTCTTAATTTTATTTGATTTTTTAAAAGACTATATGCATCTATTACATAAAATACTTTCTTTAAATAGAGGAAAAATATGTCCAAGGCAATGAAGTTGCATTTTATTGAGAGTAATAAGATTACTTAAGAATGGCCATTTCACTGTTTGATTAATTTTACTGAAAGATGACCTAATCCAACTGTACTTACACCCCAGCCAACACATACCCTGTGCTTACTGTTGAAATCATGTGCCTGTGTTTTCCAGACACCTTTGTTCCTGTAATCCTCTCTTCCTAGAGTGCATACTACCTGTGGGAATTCTAGCAGTCCTCCAAAGCCCAGCTGAAGTAATGGCTTCCTCCTCCACAAAGTCCTGATCATCTGTCTTACAAAGGGCTTCTCCCTTTCAACCCTACTCAAATCTGTGGATCCTGACTTGCTATGTATACATTCTATTCCCAAACAAAACTGCAAGCTCACTGCTGGCAAAATACCCTAATGTTTTATGTAAGCAATAAAATACTAAAGCTAATGCCTTCACCTCAAATTAATAATTGGAAAGGAATTTTTTAATCACCAATTTCATACACATAACAGGCAATGTTCATTTTGCATGCTTCAATTTTCATTAAAATCATACAAAATATTAAAAATTAATAACTTGCAGCCGATACAAAAATATTCCCAAGTCCATCTTGTGTCATTTGCCAACTCAACCAATAATAAAAAATTCAAAGAGTTTCAATTAATTGGGACAAGAATTTTGAAATCTTTATCCTAACTTCAAATTTCTCTTTTCCTCTTTCTTAATCATTAGTCAGGAAGTGCACTTATTCTTCTCTAACTCTTTTGTAATTTTTTTAAAAAGAGATGGCAAAGTTAGGATACAGAAAAGGTAAAGAGACAAGTTTTAAGCTTGAAAGTAAAAACGTGGAGGGAATTGCACTAAATGGTTTGCCTTCTTATAAACAAGAAAACAAGGGGCAGAGGTGTGGGCTGAGGAGGAACTGGGACATAAGCACAGCAAAGGAAGACTGCATTAAAAATGTGAATTGCAGGGTGCCTGAGTGGCACAGTTGGTTAAGCATCCAACTCTTGGTTTTGGCTCAGGTTGTGATCTTAGGGTCATGAGATCGAGCCCCACGTTGGGCTCCACGCTCAGGGTGGAGTCTGCTTCAGACTCTCTCTCCCTCTACCCCTCCCCCCCCTCAGATAGATAGATAGATAATGCGGATTCCTACATCCCATCTCTATAGAGGATGATTTAATTGGCATGTGATAGGGCTTGATCTCTGGGCTGCCACAGTTGAGAAGCACTGGCTTAACCTTTATTAAATATTTATTTTTGTTCTAAGTGTTTGCATGGATAAACTCAGTTTACCCAATGAGCTCAGGAAGTACACAATACTACGATCTCCATTTAACAGTTAGGGAAACTAAGAGTGGTGGTTTTAAAATGTCCACAAAGCCTGACACTTCTCCCTTCAAAAGAGGGCACCAAATTCCCTTCCCCTTGAATATAAGCCAGATTATTGACTTGATCTTCATGAATAGAATGTGGTACACAAGATGCTATTTGCCTTCTGGGGCTCAGTCATTAAAAGGATAGCTTTCATCTCTCTCGAGTTGCTCATGCTGAGAAAAGCCAGCCAGCAGCCAACTGGAGAGACCTGTATAGAAGAGACCTGTGGCCTCCTGCCAAGAACCAGCACTGAATTGGAGCCATATAAGTGAACCACCTTGGAAGCACATCTTCTAGCTCCAGTTAAGCCTTCAGATAATTGCAGCCCTTGACATTTCTTGATAACTTGACAGACCCTGAACCAGTACTGCCCAGCTAATCTACACCTAAATTTCAAACCCACAGAAACTGTGAAAGAAAATAAGTGTTTACCATAGTTTTAAGCCACTCCATTTTTTAAAAAGATTTTATTTATTTATTTGTCAGAGAGAGAGAGAGAGCACAAGCAAGGGGAATAGTAGGCAGAGGGAGAAGCAGGCTTCCTGCTGAACAAGGAGCCCAATGTGGGACTCGATCCCAGTACCCTGGGATCATGACCTGAGCTGAAGGCAGACGCTTAACCGACTGAGCCCTCCAGGTATCCCTAAGCCACTACATTTTGGAGTAATTGTTATGTAGCAATAGATAGTTAACACACTGAGACACAAAAAGGTTAAGTAATTTGATCATATTAATGCAGCTAACAAATGGCAAATGGAGATTTGAAAATAGTCAGAATGGATCCAGATCCTCTGCTCTAACCTAATTCTTCAAAAATGAAGATTATCCTGCCTATACCTTATTAGTGCTGGGGCTGGGATGAAAAGAAATGATATAAATATCTGCTAGCTATTGAACTAGAGAGTCAGTAGTTATTTAGCATCTATTATTAACACTAAAAGGCATAAGTTCTTAAAGAGAATATTAAAATAGAAACAAAAAACATAAGAAATTATCAATACAAATTAAGAAAACACACCCCAGTAAAAAATTTCCCCACAGAAAATCATTTATTTTAAATTCATTTTGTTACTTCCAGCTACGCCAGTCATTTAAGATTTCTAATACAAAAACATCAATTTTGTAATTTCTCACCAATTTAATTAGTATCCACCATAGGTTTTTGCTATTTTTTACCCATACATTCATTAAATTGTGATACATTTTTAAAAACACAGTGTTATGGACTAAATTTTGTCCATAAAAAAGTCACAGGTTGAAGCCTTAACCCCCAGTGTGACTCCATTTGGAGATAGGGCCTTAATGGAAGGTAATTAAGGTTAGATGAGGCCATAAAGGTAGGACCCTAGTCCAATGCACTGGTGTCCTTATAAGAAAGAAAAGAAACACCGGGAGAGCTCACACACAGAAAAGGCCATGTGAGAACACAGTGAGAAGGTACCATCTGCAAGCCAAGGAGAGAGGTCTTATCAGAAACCACCCCTGCCAGCACTTTGATCTTGGACTTCCAGCTTCCAGAACTATGAGAAAACAAATTTCTGTTGTTCAGATGAGTCGACATAGAGGACTATGAAATTCAAATCTTTACCTTTCATCCCTTTCTCCTAAGCACTGACAGTCATTTTAGTCATCTATTTAAAATGAGGTCCTCTTCATGGCCTCATAATTACCTTCCCCTCGTGACTTCCATTATTTATATTAATGGACCAACTGTCAAGATGCCACATCGGGATCTCTCTTCCTTCCTCAATAGCAATAGCAGGATCTGAGAAAGATGACTAATAAAGCCCCACAAAGAGATCATCAGACCCTACCAAGCTAATAGCATGTGAGACTTTGGCTTAAGTCCCAGATTCACCTGAGGACAGGTAAAGGAGCATTAGCGAGCTGTGAAAGTTCATGACTGTGCTTCTTCCTTTCCTGACAAAAGATCAGGTCTGACAGCCTAAAGCATTTGAATAAGTAAAGGCCCCACCCTAGGTACAGACTGAAAAGATATGAATTACTATAGACAAAAAAAACAACAGTTGCCTCAGGTCTCCTCAAAGCACTAAATTAGCAGGGAGCTCTCCCTGGTGCTACTTCCACTTTATCTTAAAACGTTCTTCCTGATTTATTAGTTTCTACTCACAACAGTGTGACAAACTGGTCTTCTGGCAGCACGGCCCTCCCCAAACATATGGACATCAGGGTTGGGCCACCACACTACTCCCCTCCCTAACCCACTGTTCTTCAAGTCACATAAACTCAAAACTGTAGAGTCATCTCTGACTCCTTTCTTACTCTCATTAACTACTGGCCACCTGTAATGTTTATGTTTTCTTTAAAATTCCATTACCAGTTTCTGTTGGGATGCTGAGAAAGTTCTGGAGATGGATAGTGGTGATGGCTGTACAAAAGTATGAAGTGCTTAATGCCACTGAGGTGTGTACTTAAAAGTGGTTAAAATAGTCCATTTTATGTTACATACACTTTACTACAATTTAAAAAAATTCCACTGCCAATTATTTGTCAGATGCAGGTCCTTAGGACCAAGACCTAGGTTTCTGTGGGTCTTCTAGAGGTTCTCCCTGCACCTTCCCATCCATCCATCTTACAGAGCACCGCTAAAAATATTGCTTCCATCCTAGGACTTCTTTCTTCAAAAATGGACTGTTTGTAGGTCAATATTAATTCCTTAACCTAACATTCAAAATGCTCTATCATCTAGTCTCAGCCTACATTTATTTATTGTTTGTTTTGAAGAGAGCACGAGCATGTGAGGGGGGAGGGGCAGAGGGAAAGGGAGAGAGAGAATCTTATGCAGGCTCCTCGCCCAGCGCAGAGCCTGACTCAGGGCTTGGGGCTCTCAAGATGGAGATCCTCCATCCTGAGATCATGACCTGAGCCAAAATCAAGAGTTGGATGCTTATCCCACTGAGCCACCCAGGTGCCCCTCAGCCTACTTTTAAAGTTATTCCATTTGCTAATTTCCTGTAGCTATGCACAGCTCTGTTAGACATTTCTGTCTCACACTGACAGTTTGCTCATGCCCTTTTCCTTGCCTATATGATTTTCCTCTCCATCCAAAGTCATGTGTCCCATTTTACTTTTTCCACAAAGTGTTCTCTGACCACCATAATCCAGACTGATTTCCCTCTCTCCTTGTTACCACTGACTGGATGTCCTTACTACTCATTTGAAGTACTGTAGAATGTACACCACACACATTCCAACTCCTCAATTAAATCACACACTCCTTAAAGTCAGAATGTTTAATCTTTTATTTCTTGGTATCATCCTGCGTCTAAGTAGGAGGGGCTAAATAAATAATGATGGACTGATCCAATTCCAATTCATCAAGTAACAACAAAAAACATTCATTGTGAGATGGGCATACTTGCATTTATATTACAGAAGATTTTCAATAGGGAACATTCAAATAAAGGAATTTCTAGTTAATCCTAAATGAAATGAATGGTATCCTAAAATCTTTTTATTGCTTATAATCCACATCTATTCCCAAAACATAACTGAGACTGTTAAAATAAAAAAGTGGATAGGGCGCCTGGGTGGCTCAGTTGGTTAAGTGACTGCCTTCGGCTCAGGTCATGATCCTGGAGTCCCGCAGGATCGAGTCCCGCATCGGGCTCCCTGCTCAGCAGGGAGTCTGCTTCTCCCTCTGACCCTCTTCCCTCTCGTGCTCTCTCTCTATCTCATTCTCTCTCTCAAATAAATAAATAAAATCTATAAAAAAAAAATTAAAAAATAAAAAAGTGGATATGTTATTGGCCCACCTAGGTAAGGATAAGAGATCAAAAATCATGAAATACTGCCAAGCTGAGACAATTATCCTGGAAACCTCAGTCAAGAAAGGCAAGTTGTTGCAGTCAGAGGTAAGTTTAACAAGACCACGGGAAAGGATGATCGCACAAGTCCTTTAGAGACTCTCTTAAATACGAACTGTCTAAACCAGGGCTGTGCCTCAAGCAAAAGGTTCTGGCAGACATCAACTTTAGATGGAAGTTTTTGATAAATACCTGGTATGCAGAAATATTGGTATGCGAACTCAAGATACAATCTCAGAACTTTAGACACCAGTCAAGTCTAAAATTGATAATCTGTTATACAAGAGAAAGAATCTAAATGGTGTTCTTCACACAGAGGGTCATTGTTGATCTGCATGATCAAAGGATGATCTAGAACTGCAGGAATGCTTACAGGCAACAGACTGTCCTCAATGGAAGTTTTGGTTTAGCTTAAATGTCTGAAAAAATACTTAGTTGAGGCTCTACAGTTCTATCCTATAAAGCATGGAAGAGAGGATCCTGATGTGAAAAATTATGAAATACTCTGCTCTTTACACAGGATAGAATTTGAAGGCCCTTAATATTTAAAAAAAAAAAAAAAGAAATCTAGCATAGGATTGTGACAAAATATAAAAGCTATTTAATCCGTTATGATGAGGATTGAAATATAAAAGTAGGGTAATCTTTTTTATCAAAACACTTTTATTACATATTTATTGCATTTTAATGCCCAAGTGTAACATCTGCCTTTAGTGAGTCTGGAAAGAGCCTTGCCACTTCCAGCTTTCGAGTGACCAGCTGAGCGTGTACCCTCCACTCTAAGAGTACCACATACAGCATAAACCAAGAGAAGCACCATAGCTCTTTTCCACCTGAATTATTAAAGAGAAATTTATTTTCAAGAGGCCGTACTATCTGATAGCTAAAAGCATACTTTATTTCCTTCCGTCACTTAGCAGCCTGCAACTAGTAGTGTACTTCCATTAATAGCTCCTTTATTGAACATCTCAGATCTAGCCCTGAAGGTTTTTAGGAAGTGAGAGAATACTACTACTGTGGCAAAAGTCAGTATCTCCGCCCCATTTAGAATTTGTTATTTGTGCATAATCACACAACCCCTTAGGTTGCGTATATAACCAGCTTTACTTTTAGAATGATACCACTTGCTTTTGATGATGCAAACCAGTTTTTCTGGCTACCAGGGAGAAAGGTCATAAATGAGAAGATAATTTACAAAGAAGAGCTAAAGTATAACAAAATATTACTATAATGTAACAAAAATAAAACACTGCATTCCCTTTATCAAATGAAAGCTATTCTAAGAAACCTGATAAAACCTTTTAAAATTCACAAGTATTCACAAATATTAATATAGTATCATTAATATTAGTATCTTTTTTTTAAAGATTTTATTTATTTGTTAAATATATAGAGAGAAACAGCATGAGAGTGGTGAGGGTCAGAGGGGGAAGCAGGCTCCCCGCTGAGCCGGGAGCCCGATGCGGGACTCGATCCCGGGACTCCGGGATCATGACCTGAGCCGAAGGCAGTCGCTTAACCAACTGAGCCACCCAGGCGCCCAATATTAGTATCTTAAAATTAAGACATATTAATAATAAAGATTCTTAGCAATACTAAGTATTTGATTACTAAATATTTTGTATGAAGGACATATTTAAATCTTCAACTAGCTTTTGTAGCAATTATTTTAAAATGATTTTCAGAAATTTATCTTAAAATTTAACATCTCCGTGACAAGGATAAAATAATATTCTTAGAAGAATCAGTTAAGGAGCAATGGCTACCTCCTTCAGATCCTCATAGATATAAACACGAAAAAGTTCAGTTTCTAATGAACAAGCCTCAAATAGGTCACTTACTATCACTTACCGATATGGAAATCTTTATTAAAAGCACTTAGATCACCCGAACAAATGGTTCTGCAATTTTTGCTTTCATATTTGATCACTATTTTTCAGTAGACTACAACATACAATGTTGTAGTTGGCTTTCTCACTTACCCATTCTTTAGCATACTTACTACATATGAATAATTACACCACTGCTTTAAAGGAATGTGGTTTTAAGCAACATCCTTTTTAACCTGGCAATTAGCACTCTTAAAAATATATGTTCTCTTTTTCACTCTAACATGGCACAAATCAGGAAAGAAATGGCTTTTCAAGACTAAATCATTTCTCTTACTATATTTGAGAGGGAGAACTAAATAATGATCATGCCTATAATTACTACCTTTAAATGTGAAGTTTCTTCATTCAAAATCACTTCATAATGCAATCAAAAACCAATTTTCCTCCAGTTGTGTAAAATGAACACAATTATTTTAGGAATCAGTTTTGCTTGTGAGAGAAAGACAGCACACTACTGACCATTCAGTCTCAAAAGGTCACTAACCAAATACAATTTAATTAATACTTCCAACTTAATGCCTTATTGTCACTCCTTCTAGGAGAGCCACTAGTCAGAAAAGAATTTCTCTGGCCCACAAATATTAAGGCTTTTCAATATTAAGTATTCATCTGCCAACAGTCTCAGAGATTACACTTAATAGTGGTATTTCATAACCAGTTTAGTATTATTTTAGGGTAGATAATGGGGCCCTAGAGTAACTAAAATAGAAAGATGGTGGTGATAGAGAGACCACTAATATTTAAAAGCTTAGCTTAATATTTAAAATTTAGGTGTTTAATATGTAAAGGCTTACTTTTAGCTGAAAAATAAAACTGGTTGAAGTGCTAGAAGGATTTAACCGCACTAACCCCGAAAGAGCTGAATGAATCGAGGGTGCAACGCGGAGGTGACCACACTCTCCGGCAGCTCCCTCAGGAAGAGCTTCAACAGACTGGCTGCTGAGCAGACGTCCCCGTCTCTCCCAAGCTCCACTGGGGCTCCACTCTCGAACTTGCATCGGAGCTGTTCCACCACCTTCACGTTGCCATTCACTCTAAAAAGGCCTTCCTGGGTGAGTCCTGGAGCAGGGGAGCAGACACGTAGAAAATAAACGGAGATCTCGCACAGACACTAACTCTAGAGAACAGTAACCACAAAATAAATAAATCTCACTACAGGATTTTCTAAAGGATTATCCAGTTCTGGAAAATGTTCACATTTTGCAAAAAACATTTTCCTACAGTAATCAATTTTCACACCTACTATGTATCAACTAAAATGATCATACAGGATTGTTCTAAAAGCTGACCTCGAAGAATAAGGTTAGGACACATATAAACATAAAACAGATTCTTCTACAAAGAAACTGCATTCATATAATCTGTAGTACATTACAGGAAACTTACCCTGGGCTCCAACAGTGGCTCAGCATTTTGAAAACTATTGAAAAGAAAAACTAATAGGTATGTAGGGAACTTCTTAACTGTATGTGATTATATTTGTAATAATTAAGAAATATTCTCTAGTGATCACTGAATTCCAAGGGTAAGACTCTATGAGATTAAAAAAGTAGCATAAGACAAGTTCGTTGCCTTCAGCCAGTTGACAGGGGATGTTACTGTTGGCTGGGGTCAGCACAGAAGGCTCCACAAAGGTGCCTTTGGGTGCTCTGCACCATCTCTGACTGAAGCATTGGGACGATGGGAAGACAGGCTGATGCACTGTGAAGCTAATGCAGTTTAAGCCTCAGGGCCCTGTCATTTATTTAGGCCCTTTCCAATGCTTGTCCCTAATTCTTATTCTTAATTTTGTATTCTTTTTCTTGAAAAGGGCCACCAGAGGGTTAAGTAGCAGGTCACATAAAACCCTGATTTATCCCCAACAAAGAGGAACAAATATATGAATTAAGAGGCAGAGACAAGGCAGCATAAAGGAAGATAAACACATGGAAATGTGGAGTGTTTAGGTCAAAAGCAATGGGGTAATAAAATGGAAGAAATGGGAGAGGGCCACAAATGTCAAGTTCAACAGTGAAGACCTGGGGTGCCCAGCGGGCTCAGTCTGTAGAGTATGCAACTCTTGATCTCAGGGTCGTGAGTTTGAGCCCCATGTTGGGCATGGAGCTTACTTAAAAACAAAAAGGGAAGACTTTATCATGGGAGCGTTAAGGGGAAGGGGGAACACAATATAATCAAGCATTAAGAACATCCTGCTAGCTGAGAAGAGAATGGAGAGGGCAGAAAGCCTGCCTTAGGGAACCACATTCTACCCTAAGACAGTAAGACAGAGATTCCAGGGGGAAGGGTGAAAAGCAGAGAAAAAAAGATGCTTGGGTAACTTAGTACAAAAAGGAAGTAAGGAAGAAGAGTTGAAAGGTAATTTTAAGGTTTAAAAACTAGTAAGGTTTAAAAACTAGGAATCCAGGAAAAAGCACTGTTAAAGGATAAGGTGAAGTGGGGATGAGGGATGGTAGCTGGTTTAGGGGAAAGGTAATGATTCCCAGCTGGGTTCAAGGAGACAGAACACAATATAAGGCGGCCAGCCAGCTTGTGGAGGCATGCTGAAGGTACAAGGAACAATCTTTCTAGTAAAGAGCAACCCAAGGATTCAACCAGCCACTCTTCCTTTGAGAGCCTAATAGTGAAATTCAGCAATGATATAGGCATTGAAGCCCATGAGAATTATTTAGATGGGGGGGGGTTTGTTTATATCAGCCTTTGCTTCTTTCTCTTACCTGCTAATTGTAACGCTCTTTCTAAAGAAAAAGAAGAATGCTAATTTCATTTTAATTTGTAATTTGATAAAACATTTTATGAACCCTTCAATTCAATAAATATGTAATAAGTACCTGGCACTGTGTTAAGAAACTTAAAAAAAAAATTCAAACACTACCATTATCCTTATGGAGTTTGTAGACTGATAAGATGTTTGCATATAAACTTTGGATGTGAAGAACATGAATATCAAAAGTTGATGAGAATTTTAGCTCCAATTTTGATAAAAGTTTGTGAAACCAGTGAGGATATTAAAAGTATTTCACCAACCAGTGTGACCAGGGCAGATAAGGAGATAAGAGTCAGCGTGTGTGGTAGGCAGCTTCTCAAATGGCCCTAATGATCCCCATTCTCCTGGTATCCACACTCATGTGTAATCCCTTCCCCTAGCATGTGGTCTGGATCTAGTGCCTTGCTTCTAACCAGGAGAATATAACAAAATTATGTGATTAGGTTCTAATCTTGCTTTTGAGATTAGACTATACAAGATCGATGTTCATCTACTTGTTTATTTCTCTCTGGCTTTGCAGGCTTGCTCACTCTGATGAATCAGATGCTTTTTATTTGGTTAGCTATCTTATGAGCGGTCCACGTGGCAAGGAACAGAGGGTGGTTTCTGGAACACCAGTCAGTGAGTAACTAGTGAGTAACTGAGACCCTCAGGTCAACAGCCCACAAGGAACTGAATCCTGCTAACAACCACATGAATGAGCTTGGAAGTGAACCTTCCCCCAGTCAAGTACTGTTATGACTGCAGCCTTATAAGGGACCCTAAGATAGAAGACACAACTAGATTGTGCCCAGATTCCTGACCCACAGAAACTATGAGACGATAAACACTGTTGTTTTAAACTACTATGTTTTGGGGCAATCTGTTACACAGCAACAAACATGATGCCATTCCCTTTAATACTGCAGAATCTCAGTTATTGAGAGACTTCCCGTTTAACTCATTTTTAAAGCTTTCAAGGTCTATTTCCTCCATTCTACAAGCTTTATCTGTAACTTCAGAAATGTGTACTGCCTTCAACAGACAGCACCCAAAAAAAGGCACCCATCTCTGGTCAAGGCCCAAATCATGAAAATTTAGAATTCTGCATCTCAGTCCTATATCTACCCAGCTCCTAAGCCTGTTTTTGGCCAGCAAACGCCTCATGGACCTGATTTCACAGTGTTTTTCTAGCTTTGACCTTAGGTTTTCTTTTCCAACTAGGCTTTTGGACCCTTCCCTCAAATAAATATTTCCAGTTATTCCAAAATAACTACCTAGCTCTAAGAACTGGCTTTGGTCCTTGAAGGTCCCTGATCCCACTGTCCTTTATTGGCAGAGAGATAAGGTATAAATGGGAGTCATTGAGGTTCATGCTTCTTCTCGACTGTTTGTTCGCCCCTATTCCATTTATTTAACTCTCTTCCCTCAAAAATATATCTCACCCAAACAATTCTTATGATATCCAGTGATTTTCAACTAGGGGCAATTTCCCCCTGGCTGTATTATAGTTTGGGGGAAAAAAACCCATACAATTTTTTAAAGCCCCTTACAAGTTTATAATATATCCAATACCCATATGAGGCTTACCAGACTGTCATCTCTCAATTTTCCTACTCCAAATTCTTAGGAAAAAGAAATGTTCAGAGGACGGAAATGCTTAGAAGGCTTTGTGAAGTTATTCTCGCATATTTCTGAGATTCTCTTATATTTGACTTCAGGAGGTACAGGTTAATCAACACAGAACAGCAACTTAATAATTGGTTTAAAAATGAAAAAATTATATAAATGAAATAACATCTACCCCATTGACAGTCACTTTCCTGCACAATTAAGATTTATTTCAAAACAGTATGAATACATTGTTAGAAACTGAAAATGCCAGAAGTCAGAATTCGCTTAACTGGCACACTTTGGCCCAGAAAGTAGTAATTACTCAAAGTAATAAATGAGCATATTCTGACACCTGGTGGTAAGTGGAGAGCTCTACACTATTAAAATGGTATATCCCATAGGATCTTCACTCTAAAGAGAAGGAATCCAGTAACACTGTCAGCAAGATTTTTAAAACAGTATAAAGATGATCTAGATTATAACTTGTAAGATTTTCCTTCAAATGGGAAAAATTACATATTTTTCCTTCTTTTTTAGGAAAATAAGTTCAAAGTCTTTTTAAAAGACCTTCATATTGTCTTAACCCTTTCTGTCCTAAAATTCTTTCATAATGTAGAGTTTTCCCTCAAGTCGTTAAAGGTCTACATGGACTGTGATCATACTTTAATGTTTAATGTAACTACCTAGGGTTAAATAATATGACCAATCATCCCTACCTCTGATACCTGACAGAGGGCCTACTGGATTGTGCACAGTAGGTGCACAATAAGGAGAGGCACAATAAATACTTGTTGACTTAAAAAAATACAAAATAATTAATGAAACTAATTGATGTATCTCTCCCACAAACTTCATTCCACCCTTCAGACTTACACAAAGTTTTTGGTTTATTAACATGATAGTTTCAGACATAGTACGGAACTTCTAGTTGTCTCCACAGTAATTAACTACACAGCCTTTCAAAATACAGGATAGGTGCCCTACCCACCTTAACTTGCCAAGCCAAGATTCAATCTGATTCCGTTGGTCTGAAATATCACCAATGGATAGGTATTCTGAAAAGATTCCACTACTGATTCTACTTCACATTTCTAGTTAAGGATAACTGATTTTCTATTTTACATCTCTAGTTAAGAAGGACTGATTTAGCCCATGAAAATATTTAGTTCGCATTACCTGAATATACCTGACTAAACGATAAGTATGGGTAAGAAGAGACAGAAGAAAACCAATACCTAACTCAGATTTTGCCAAAAAGTTCATAGAATGATGTTGTGAATTTAACTGGTTCAACTCCTGCAGAATTGATTATAAATGCACATATCCTTGACCCAGGGCTACAGATAAAACCACAGTGCTTGAAATGAACCGTGTGAAAGGCTGGTCACTGAATCATTGCTTACAGATCGCAGAAGACTACCTACAACTCAGTATTCATCAGCATGTGACTGCTTAAAGAAATGATACATGTATATAGTCAGTGTGTAAGGGAAAAAAGGATCACATGGGTAAAGATTTTTATGCAATATGGAAAGATCTCCACAAATACTGCTAAATGACTTTTTAAAAAGATTTTGTAACTGTGAAATGCTGTTTTATATTCAAGGGGAAAAAAGAACATATGCATATATGATTATATATATTCATAAATTATCTTGGTAAGACTGTATCAGACACCGGTAAAGTAATGTTTTGGGAGGGGAAATGAATAATCGGGGGACAGGTTTTGGAGGGAAAGATTTTTCAGTGCATATCCAGTATCTTGCACCACATAAAGATACTAACTAGTCAATAATTTTTTTTTTTAAGATTTTATTTATTTGACAGAGAGAGAGAGAGACAGCGAGAGAGGGAACACAAGCAGGGGGAGTGGCAGAGGGAGAAGCAGGCTTCCCGCGGAGCAGGGAGCCCGATGCAGGGCTCGATCCCAGGACCCTGGATCATGACCTGAGCCGAAGGCAGACGCTTAATGACTGAGCCACCCAGGCACCCCTAATTTTTTAAAACTTAAAAATGAAAATGATTTTACATAAGAGTAACCCCAAGAGGCTATTAGTCATTATTAGGTAAAAGATTAGAACACTGACTATAACAAAACCAAAATATTTTAGGTAGTCACACTTTGGTATCCAAATGAATACTACTGAACAACCCTATTTAAGAGATTAAATGAATTACCTAGAGATCCATTTATATCTAAATCAGGATACAGTTTTACTCAATACTGAATGTTTCTGAGTCCTTTAAAGCTCTAACAATTTGATGTGGCTTCAAGATCCTATAGGCCAACGTCCCATCTTCCTGCCATTCTGTATACCACACCTTTTTTGTTTAACCTGTTTAATGTATTTGAATAAACCCAGAGCTATTCTCTAAGAATCTTTCCTGTCTGCAGCTTATCATCCTCTAAAGATACGGGGATATCTCCTATGAAGTAAGAGTGCAAGACTGGCTCTTCAGTTTTCAGAACAAAATATCATTTTGTCATCTACATACCTAGGAACCTGAGCAAATAGTTGCTTTTTCAGTTAACACAAAACACCTGACCTTCTGAGGGCTGAACTACGTGCCATACCCTTCCTGTCACAAGCTGACTCACATTCCTACAGAGTAACAGATGCACTGTGCTTCTCACGTATTTCCAATAAAGGATTGTTCTTAGTGGGGGGCAGGGGGGGAATGGACTCGTAATCATGGGAAGATAAGGAAACAAACTGCACAAAGTACAGAATGCCTCTGAAGTCTCAAGTTCTCCCTTTAAAAATTCCTAATTTTAAACCCTATTCTGCAATGAGTCTTTTGTGTAGAAATGTTGTTTCCCTATAGAAAACAATGAAAATTCCAAGCTTTTCCCTCACAAGATTTCCTTCCCAAACCTGCTAAAGTTTACTGATATTTATTATGTAGTTTGGGGTTTTCCTATCATATTGCCCTAGTTTGAACAACATGAATATAGGGGATATGGAAGAATTTTCTCTCTACTTATCCAGGTTTTTAAGACCCATTTTAATTAAAATCATTAAAAAAAGCTGTAAAGTAGCTCTCAATAACAGAGATTTATCTTTTTATCATTCAATGAACTGTGTTATTCTCCAATTGTTTTACATGCTTAATTGTATCACTTCAAAAGCAAATGACCCCCATAATAGGCGCTATACCATACTTTTTTTTTTAGTATCCCCACCGAGTTTATGAAACCAATCAAGGCATCCAGTAAGTTCAGGATTGAACTCAGCTGAAAAAGATACGCCAAAAGTGTTGTTACACTAAACATTACTCTCAGTTGGAATTTAATGAATCAAGAGAAGTCACTATTGTTAGAACATGTATTTTATTTTTAAGATTTATTTGAGAGAGAGAAAGAGTGCGCACGCACACATGCATGAGCAGGGAGAACGACAGTGATGCAGAGGGAGAAGCAGGCTCCCCACTGAGCAAGGAGCCCAATTCAGGACTTGATCCCAGGACCCTGGGATCATGACCTGAGCCCAAGGCAGATGCTTAACCAACTGAGCCACCGAGGCGCCCTGGAACAGTGTATTTTAGAACTCAAAACTAGGAATCATTCCAAACTAGAAACTTCAATGATTAAATTGGCCCGTGGTAAACTGAACAGTAGTGTCAAAATAACATTACACAGTAATAGTGCTCTTAATGTCCTTTTTAAAAGAAAAGGTATATTACATAATTTGATATTCTACTTAAGGTGTTTTAGGGAATATTCTAACACATCGTGAAGTAGGTCACACAGAAACCTTCTTGTATGCAGGAACGGTAAGCAAAACAGAGTGAAACCACGACTTACCATGCTTCACCAAGTACTCCACGATAGTCCCCACTATAGCTGGAATGCCGTTCTCCGTGAGCCCCTGCTGCTGAAGGTCTTGGAGGCTGACTCCAAATAACTTCTTATAGGTTGAATTCCTCTGCTCATTTAGTGGCACTGCCACTATCTTTTTCATGTCTTCTTTCAGCCGAACCGCTGCTTTACTTTGCTTAAAAAAACATAAGAAAAAAGAGCAGTCAGTCATATTTACCACAGGAGGTTGCATGGTTACCTGAATTGAAATGTAGGCATCTGGAGACCCGTAGGAGTGGTCTTTACTAGTTTTTACTTCCACTCAAGTCAAAACTATTAACATCTCTCACAGGTTGCTCAGTGTCATGAATGGCACATACTGATAGAATAGTTAAAAGAATGAAAAATGAGAAACCTAAAGCCACAACTTAACTGTAGCTAAGGGAGGGAGCAATACACTTCAGTATCTAAGATAGATTATTACAGTAACCAAGGGGTGTGACTCAGAAGTACCTGGTTAACAGGAAAAGAAAACATTTATAAGATCTGAAACTCCATGCAGATCCTAGAACAAGAGGTTTCTGAAGATGAAAATGTATCTAGATGCCATTTTAAGGTAGCTTTAATTTGGAGTCTTAGAAAAAATATATTTAAGTAGAGTGAACATTGGTTTCTCTGATTTAATTACATCTGTGAATATCTCATCACTATTTTGGCACATAAAATCAGTTCAATTCTCACTGAAGTTCAAAATATTCTATCTCTGAAACAGCAACATTTCATGTAGTCACAATTTAAACATTTTCACAAGATTGTACATATTATAAGTAAAAAGTGCAGCTTATATTTAATTCAAATTATCACAATGAAAAATCCACACAAATGTTTCTTCCTTTTAATAGAAATTTGTACCCCAAGGAAGTACTACATTAAACCATATTAAAATTTATCTTTTATAACTAAATGAGGGATTTTCTTTTTGAAGCATGTGTACTATATACATGTTATGTATTTATGAGTCTAAACACTGAGAAGCTGGAAAAATACAAACCATTTTATCTGGGGACAGAGGCAGTGGATTGGGGGAAACTTTCACTCTTTGAGAATGAATGTAGCAACCAACTGAAGTGTAAATATTGTAAGTACAAACTCATGTAGCTATTACCATCTAAAAGTAGACACCTTACCTCCAGTTTAGAATTGAGGAAACAAAGATCAGAGTTAAGTAATTTAGCAAAAGTCACAGAACTGATAGGTTTCATCCTCCTCTAGGTCCATGTTCCTCTTCTTAAAGTTAGATTTATATTTAAGTCCTAGTGCAGTTTGTATGTAATTATAGTAACACACTACAATCAACTCTATATATGACCTGAGAAAATGACAAAGTTAATTCTACAATCTTGATTTTGAGTATGGTCCCTGTATTCTCAACTTGATTTTGAATCTTATAATCTACAGAATCACACCAACTTCCATTGAGATGTTTACATATTTTGGTAGGTCATATTTAAAAGCCAGATTTTTCTAGTGAAAATTCAGCAAATGTAAAGTTACAATACAGATTTAGTATCTACTATTATTTTACCTATAGTATCTATAGATATTATTTATGATAATATATAGTATTATCATAGTGTTAGTAACTACAGAGTAGTAGTATGGGCAGTAACTATGATCTGTTGCTATGGAAATTATGAATTAAGCAAAATTTATAATAGCTAATAATTTTTAGTGGGGGTTAAAAACCTATCAATCTCCTTCCAACTGAACATAGGAGAAATTTCAGTCAACCAGGTGTATCTGGTGAGCAAGAAGCCAAAAAGTAACCAGTATAAATGATACGTTGAAAATACTCTCAAAATGTAGCACTAAAAACAGCTGACAATATAAGGTTAAATCCTACACATTTTATCTTACTTTTGTTTTATCTTCTTACAGGGACAATACAGCATAGTGTTTTGGAGCACAGAACCAGGCTTCTTGTTTCAAGTTTCATTCTGCTCTAATTAGCTGTGAACCTTGGACAAGTCACTTGACTTCTGTGTGCCTATTTCCCTATCTGTGAAACAGTGATACTAAGAGTTCCTCTCTCATGTGGATGGATATAGGAGACTGCAATGAATTCACATACATAAAGGAATGAGAAGAACACTTGGCACACTGATTATGGATTGTTACAAATCATTACAACCATCATCATCATCATTATTCTTCCAGGAAATAATTCTGATTTCTTCTTCAAAAAATGGAGATACAATTATTTCTATACTCAATGTGTGTCTATAAAGTTTGCCTTTTCTTTTTTAAGATTTATTTATTTGACAGAGAGAGAGACACACACACACAGAGCGAGGGAACGCAAGCAGGGGGCAGTGGGAGAGGGAGAAGCAGGCCTCCCGCTGAGCAGGGAGCCCAGTGTGGGGCTCGATCCCAGGACACTGGGACCATGACCTGAGCCGAAGGCAGATGCTTAACGACTAAGCCACCCAGGCGCCCCTAAAGTTTGCTTTTTTAGAAGGCATCATGGTCAAGACATGTTTGGTTGGTAGTCTGATGATCTAATTATCCTCTATATATCTCTAATCTCCTAAAATATATAAGAATGACTTCTGAATGATAAAGATAAAACAATATTGTATATACATATCAGAATTCCCTAAATTATTAGAAAGTCAAGGTTTCCTTGGAAATGCTTGAGTTTAAATTAGTGGTCTTTCTGCTAACACCCCTAATCTTCATTATGTCCTTTAGTCAGAATTGCAGACAGCAGTTTGTGTCTCCTGTTAGTAGACAGTGTAGATAAGCAATCCTGGTGTTATGGATTAGAAAGTTTTCAAGGAAGAGCCAGGCAATGGACCTCATAGACTTTGAAGTGACTACAAATTAAATTAGCTGTTTACTCAATTTAGAGCCACACTACACAGAAAATTTATATGTAATCATAATAAAAGAACCTCTGTTTTTAACTGGTAATGTAATTCAGGTTAACATTTTAAAAATAAATATTGTTTAAAAAAACACAATGAAACAAAACAACTATTTCCTGAGTCATCACAATGAATTTGTCAGTGACCACAAATATAAAAGTCTAGCCTGGTTAATGAAGAAATCAGCTAGCAGGAAGCAATGAGATGTTACCACCTAAACTACTATACTACTTCAGTAGTTTATACCTAAATTATTTTTTTTAAAGATTTTATTTATTTATTTGACAGAGAGATAGCACAAGCAGGCAGAGAGGCAGGCAGAGAGAGAGGGAGGGAGAAGCAGGCCCTCCACCGAGCAGGGAGCCCGATGCGGGACTCGATCCCAGGACTCCGGGACCACGACCAGAGCCGAAGGCAGCCGCCCAAACAACTGAGCCACTCAGGTGCCCCTATAGCTAAATTATTAAAAAAAAATATACAGCAGCTTACAGCAAATATAATGACCCCTCTGGTAAGTAATAAATATTCAATAGTCCTTTAGTCATGGAAAAATAACTGTAGAAATAAAGTCATTTATGATTAATTCTACTTAAACTGAAATTATTTTCTACTCTTAGACAATGATATATCATTACTTCTTTATGTCAATATCTATGTAATTTTACCTTTTCAAACATATATCTTACCTTGATTTAAAATAAGCTAAAAATGACTAATTGAGATATTTTGAGTCAAACTTAACTCTTTAAACTTTGCTTTGTGTATATTCCCATTCATCAAGTATTTGTTGGTTTGGGGTCACCTCATCTCCACTTCCCCTTTTTCTTCTAGTAACATATCCTGTCTTTTGGGGAATGACTATACCCTTGTTGTTAATAACGTCGTAGGGACTGCCACTGAAAAGGACCACCCTTTCACAAGAACTGTCCTCAGGCTCCCTACCAGGTACATCAGACCCTTCTCTCTTGCAGGCCACTGACGCTTGAGTGGATGGTCACAAGCACAGAAAAAGGCTGGAGCTAACTGGTTCCAGCTGCAGTGTTCCCACAAGCCATTAATTAACCATTAGATTAACTCTTGCCACCTGCATTGTTGGAGCTACTATGGTTCTTGAGCCGCCCTGACATTGGTGTTTCAACTGTTCTTTCATGTGGTGATCCACTCCGTAACTTGCTACTGAAGTTTCTTTGGGCTTAAGGTAGCCAGAATCCATTTCTGTTCTGAGATAGACAGATAGACAGATAGACAGACAGACAGACACACACACACACACACACACACACACACAACTGATAAAAGTCCTTTGAAAAAAATAAAATAATAATCAGAGCATATAGAAAACCAGGACTTTAGAAGAGATATAATCAGAAGGATAATGATGGCTGACTTATATGAAGTCAGCTGACTATGTCATGGCTTCAGATACTTCAGATGGTTTCACTTGTTAAACCCCAGAAAAGAAATACTAGGAAGGAAGAGCCTTCTGTGATCCCCATTTTACAGAGGCACAGAGGATCTGAGTAATGCGCTCTAGGTTGCATCAAGGATGTGGTGCAGCCAAGAGTCACACTAAGGCAATCTGACTCCAGAGGGCAGATGCTTAATTCTGCCTCCACAAAAGATGTGGTGAGAACAAAAAGCATACGCTGCGCAGTCCACTGCCCTTGTTAGAAATGAGAAAAGTCCTATTTTTGTGAAACAGGAAAATAGGATTATTTACAAGTTTCTTGGTCACCTTAAAGTCAGATATGCTCAGAAGCAACATCAATATTTCTGCTGTTAAAACCTGAAAAGAGAATACTTCCATCAATCTTGTAAATGGGATGAGTTTCAGAAGCCTTGAGTTTTTTAATAGCTAACATTTACTGGGTGCTGATTTGTGCCAGCTCTGTTGTAAGTACTTTAAAATTAACATCTCTAAATTTTAAAACAACCTTATCAGTAGGCATGTTTACTATTCCCACCGGGACAAGTAAACTAAGGCACAAAGAAAAAGGAACTTGCCTAAGTTTACACAACTAGTAAGTTTTATAGAGTATAACCCCCAGGTGCTCTGGCTCTGGCACTTGGGCTCTTAAAGAACCTTTAATATTGGTGGTTCTACATAGGCCCAAGAAAGACAACACTACATGCAGCTCTTTGTCTTCAGAGCTTAATACAAAAATCAATTTGTGACTACTGAAATCAATAGCTTGTATTTCCTTAAGGCAATCCTCCAAGAATTTAAGTACCAGCATTTTAAGGTACTTTGAAGAACAATCAGATTACATTGCCAGTTAAATTCAGAACTGCGAGCCTTAAAACTCTCTGGAATTGGGACTAGAACTAATACATTTAACCAGGAATGTGGAGAGTAGCAAGCCACTCCACCACCAAATAAAAAGAGTGCAAGGAAAGCGCAAGATAAACCTGAGACTTCTTGTTCCAGAAAGCGAGGAAATGGTCAAGGACTAATGGGATGTGTCAAGAAGACCTGTGGGCCAGATTAAACGGGCTCCTATGGCCAAATCTGGAATAGGTAGACCACCAGGAGTAACAACAACTGTAAGTAATTATAATATACTGTGTAAATAAAAAAGAGATTTGGAAGAGAAGGGGATTTTAGTAAAGGTCCTCCATGCAGAAAATCCTGCAGCCAAATGTAGGAAAAATAGCAGAATCAAAAAATCTCCAGCTTCCACAAATCATTTAACAAATGACCCAAACAAGGATTATCAAGACACTAAAATGTCACGTGAAAAGCTGATGGAGAACAGGCTCTTCACAGCATCAAAGATCACAGTTTTTGCAAGGGAAAAAAACTGCCCTTACAATTGATATCTGGGTATATTCACTTTATCTAAAAAAAAAATCAAATTTATCATCATTTATCATGAGAAGACTTGACATTATGTTCTCCTGATGTAATGTAACATGCAGAACACCTCATTTACAAAGTATTCTTGCCAGAAATGTTTAAACTGATGCAAATCTAGCCTCTAAATCTAACTGATAGTCTACAGGAAATACAACAGCTAAAAGAATAAAGTGGAAGAGACCATGAGAAAACAGTCAATCTAGACAAACCCAAAATGAGGGATATTCTAACAAACTGGCCTGGACTCTTCAAAATATCAGTATCATGAAGGAAAGACTGATTCTAGATTTAAAAGGAATTAAAATACACAAACTTTAAATGTAATATATGAATCTTGATTGGTTCTTGGTTTAAAAAAAGCCTTGTCTCTGAGACAATTGGGGAAATCGAAGTATGTGTTGCATATTAGATGAATTTTCTATAAATGTTTTTAAGTATAACAACATTGTGTAAGTTCTAGTTCTAATTTATCTCACCTGTAGAGTGTTCCTTATTCTTATGAGGTGCATGCTAAAGCAGGGGTATGGTGTCAAGTCTTCAAATACTTTAAAATTGAATATAAAGTATATTCATGTATATGTATATATTTATATATATGCCATGTATATACACACAGAGAAAGAGTGGGCATAGAGTAGAAAGCAAATTTTTTAATTTGAGTGGACAATATATGAAATGTTCATTTTACTATCCTTTTAACTTTTATGAATGCTTGGGTTTTTTTATTGATAAAAATTGGGAAAAATAGGAACCTCTCAAAGAGACTCCCTACTAACAAAAAGTAACACCATTTTGACAGCACAATTAGGAGGGAGAGGAACATATTCTCTTCAAATTCCAATTAAAAAAATAATAATTGTGGGATTATTCCTACACAGAGACCTAGAGAATCATATTAACTTGGATAGGTTTGGATCACTGGGAAGGCACTCCATTGGAAATTAGGGTACCTGGGTTTGAAAACCTGTTTTGCCACTGACTTGTGTATTCTCAATAGGAATGCCAGCCTCTGGTCAAATGTGCAGCTTTGGAGAGGGGCAAAGGCAACAATAAGAATGACCCATGGTCTCTGTCCAGCTATTAACAGCTGAGTCAACTTAGGGGTCACCGGGAGGGCAAGTACTGCAGCCAAATCATCATCACTTTCAGCCTGTTGAGCTTATAAAATATTTCATCTACCCCAAGACTGGGTCTTCATCTTATAAAAATTTTCCATCTACACCAAGATTGGGTCTTCATCTAATAAATGCAGTAACGCCACCTACTTTAAAGTGTTATGAAAGTTTAATAAGAATGCATGTTCAAGTTTACCTATCACATAACCAGAAGAGAGTCAGTGATGAAAAATGTTAAGAATTTCTTTGGGGTAACCAATTCTTTGAAAAGACACTGAAGCAGAGTTTGTAATTGCTTACTAATGGGTCATTTTTTTCTTCTTCCCCATTAACAGAACTCTGATTTTGTTTGATAGGAGGAGGAACAAAGTACCCAGTTAAAATATACCACCTTCCTTGCAGATATGGATGGCCATATACCTAAGTTTGGCCAATGAGATGTAAATGGAAATTGTTAGGACCACCCAAAAAAACTCCTTTTATTAAATGGGAGGACAACCCATTCTGATCCCCATATCCTTGTTCCCTGCTGAGATCACAGGTATGAGGCCTGGTAGCCCTGTGACTATGTAGCAATCCAGAAACTAGAAGCTAAGCTCTCGTACAGTAAAGTAGAAAAAAAAGGGGGGGACTTGCACCTTGGTAACATCATAGAGTTCACTCAGAATACTTATCTATAGACATTTTTTTTTTACATGAAACGGGGAAAATCCAGTTTCAAATAACGCTGTCAGAATTTCAACATTTATTGAACATTTATTGTTAAGAAAATAAGAAGCATTCTATAAATCAGTTTTTTCCAAATTTAGTTCATTAATTTTAAAAATCAAAGCAGGTTAGGGGTATCTTATTAGTTATCCTTAGGCAAACATGTTGTAGCATCTATCAATATCTACATGCTTTGTAAATCTAAATAATGGTTCTTAAGCTAGAATCCATGGGTAATGAATTCAACAAAGTACATGAAACATTCTATCTTTAGAAAGGATAAAGTTGACACAAATGAATATAAAGATAACCCATGCTCATGTATCAGAAGGATGTTGTTAAAGTGTCCATACTACCCAAAGCAATCTACAGATTCAATGCAATCCCTATCAAAATTCCAATAGCATTTTTCATGGAAATAAAATAATTCTAAAATTTGTATGCAACTACAAAAGGCCCAAATAACCAAAGCAATCTTGAGGAAGAAGAAAGCTATATTACAAAGCTATAGTAATCAAAATAGTGTGGTATTGACACTATTAAAAACACATAGATCAATCTAATAGACTAGAGAGCCCAGAAATAAATCTACACATATTTGGTGAATTAATTTACAACAAAGGAGCCAAGAATATACAATGGGAAAGGACAGTTTCTTCAATAAGTGATGCTGGAAAAACTAGACAGTCACATGCAAAAGAATGAAACTAGACCACTATTTTATACAATGCACAAAAATTAACTCAAAATGGATTAAAGGCTTGAACATAAAACCTGAAACCATAAAACTCCTAGGAGAAAACATAGGCACTAAGCTCCTTGACATCACTCTTGGCAATAATTTGTTTGGATTTGATACCAAAAGCAAAGGCAACAAAAGCAAAAATAAGTAAGTGGGACTACACCAAACTAAAAAGCTTCTGCACAGCAAAGGAAACCATTAACAAAATAAAAAAGCAACCTAATTAATGAGAGAAGATATTTGCAAATCATATCTGAAAAGAGGTTAATATCTAAAATGTATGAAGACTTCATACAACTCAGTAGCAAAAACAGAAAAACAAAAAGATCTCATTAAAAAATGGACTAAAGATCTGAATAGACATTTTTCCAAAAAAGACAAACCAAGAGCCAACAGGTGTATGAAGAGATGCTCAACATCATAATCAGAGAAATGAAAATCAAAACCACAATGAGCTATCACCTCACAGCTGTTAGAGTGGCTCTTATAAAATAGAAATAACAAGTGCTGGCAAAAATGTGAAAAGGTAAGCCTTGTTCACTTTTAGGGGGAATTTAAATTGGTGCAGCCACTATGGAAAAGAGTATAGAGGTTCCTCAAAACTAAAAATAGAACTACCATTTGATCCAGCAATTCTACTTCTGGGTATTTATCTAAAGACAAAAACACTAATTCAAAAAGATATGTGCACCCCATGTTCACTGAAGCATTATTTGCAATAGCCAAGACATGGAAACAATCTTGTGTCCATCGAAGAATGAATGGATAAAAAAAAGTGGTATGTGTATATATATGTATATCTATACATACACATATACACACATATTTACACATACACACACACATACACAAAGGAATATTAATTAGCCATAAGAATAAACAAAACCTTTCCATCTTTGACAATATGGATGGACCCTGAGGGCATTATGGTAAATAAGGCAGAAGGAAAAAGATAAATACTATGTGATTTTACTTTTACATGGAATCTAAACAAACAAGCAACTGAGCACACAGATACAGAGAATACACTGGTGGTTGCTAGAGGCGGGTGGAGAGGTGGGCCAAATGGGTGAAGATCAAACAGTACAAATCCAGCTATAAAATAATTAAGTCATAGGGATGTGAAGTACAGCATGGTGGCTACAATTACTAATACTGTACTGCATATTTGAAAGTTGCTAAGAGATTTAATTACAAAATTTTTTTGTGATGAGAATTTTTAAGTATGGTGACAGATGTAAACTAGACTTACTGCAGTGATCACTTTGCAAAGTATGCAAATACTGAATCATTCCATTGTATACCTGAAACTAATATCCTATATATCAATTATACCTCAAATAAAAAATTAATCTCCAAGGAAGTCTATGATGGGAAAAATAAAGATTTAAGAATCTTTAAACATTTATAGAAAAGTTAGAAAATCAAGAGAAAAACTTTTTAAAGATCTGATTTCTCTATGCAAATAAACATACTTAAAAAGATCTTAGATCATCTTGTATTTCACAAGGAAATTCAACTAATGTCTACAATTTAGACTAAAAAAATTAAAAAGGTAAGTCCGTATATTATCTAGTATTATTGAAATGTTTAAGAAACTAGTAAAAACAAACCCAGTAAAAATCTTGTGAATTTTATCACTTCTCCTGAAACCACACAGATTAAGAAGAGGATGAAGAAAAGTAACAGAAAACAGAAAAATGGAGGTGCCTGGGTGGTTCAGATGGTTAAGCGTCTGCCTTCAGCTCAGGTCATGATCCCAGGGTCCTGGGATCAAGCCCCCCTGCTCAGCAGGGAGCCTCTTCTCCCTCTCCTTCTACTGCTCCACCAGCTTCTGCTCTCTTGCTCTGTCAAATAAATATATAAAATCTTAAAAAAAAAAAAAAGACAGAAAAACAGTCAACTCCAATTTTTATATAAGTACTGCTAAAGGTGAAGGTGGGGCAGAAAGCTTACAGCAGACATCACCGCAGCACTGTGAGGAGTCTGGAGAGAGCTGGTAGGGACACAGCAGTGAAAGGTCTTTAAACTCTCTTACAATTTTTTTTTAAAAGATAGAATACACTTTGAGAGGGAGCTGAATGGGGCTTAATTGCTTAAAGGAAGAAGAGAAAGAAGGTGCAGAAAGTAGAGACAAAGGGCAGATATCAATCAGGAAGCACCAGGAAAATACACCACCTATATCACCATAGGTTTCATTCCCTTGGAGAGCAAATTTATGAAGAAAAGACAATAGAGCCCTCCTGACTCAGGTTCACTTATGAGAGGCAAAGGAGAGATGGGCAAACAGGGGCCATGCCTAAGAAAATAGTCCTTTTGGTAGCAATAGAGGGAGTCCCAGGGCTGTGTAACTTGAAAAGCTGTGTTGGCCCCCCCATCACTACACCCCACAGGAACCTCTTGCTACTGATATTACAAAAATCCATCTCACTGAAATAAGAAAAAAGGAACATTACCAGCAACTATATGGAGACAATTCTTTAAAAAAGTATAAAAAGGCATCATGACTTTCCTAAAATAACTCATCACAAACCCTTACCAAGAAGCAGATGGAAACTGTAACCTAACAAACAGAACTAATAAAACTGAATAAGGAAATGACACCAAAAGACAGGCAATAACAAAATAAATTTGATTTTATCAAAATTAACAACTTTTATGCATCAGAAGACACCATCAACAGAGCGCAAAGAACCCACATAATAGGAGAAAATATTTGCAAATCTTATATGTGATAAGGAATTAATATCCAGAATATGTGAATTTCTACCACTCAACAACCAAAAAAACCAAACAACCCACTTCAAAAATGGACAAAGAAGTTGAACAGATATTTCTTTAAAGACAACATACAAATGTTCAATAAGCACATGAAAAGATGCTCAATATCACTAGTCATTAGGGAAATGTCAATCAAAACCACAGTGATCACAAGCAGTAACCTCTTTGACATCAGCCATAGCAACTTCTTTCTAGATATGTCTCCTGAGGCAAGGGAAACAAAAGCAAAAATAAACTATTGGGATTTCGTCAAAATAAAAAGCTTCTGCACCGTGAAGGAAATGATCAACAAAATTTAAAGGCAACCTACAGAATGGGAGAAGATATTTGCAAATGACATATCTGATAAAGAATTAGTATCAAAGTCTATAAAGAACTTATCAAACTCAACACCTCAAAAAAGGAATAATCTAAAAATGGGCGGAAGACATGAATAGACATTTTTCCAAAGAAAACATACAATGGCCAACAGACACATGAAAAGATGCTCAACATCACTATCATCGGGGAAATGCAAATCAAAACTATGAGATATCACCTCACTCTTGTCAGAATGGCTAAAATCAACAACACAAGAAACAGGTTTTGGTGAGGATGTGGAGAAAGGGGAACCCTCTAGTACTGTTGGTGGGAATGCAAACTGGTGCAGCTCTGGAAAACAGTATGAAAGTTCCTCAAAAAGTTAAAAATAGAATTATCCTATGATCCAGCAATTGCACTCTAGGTATTTACCCAAAGAATACAAACATAATAATTCAAAGGGATACATGCACCCCAATGTTTATAGCAGCATTATCTACAATAGCCAAATTATGGAAACACTACCAGTGTCCGTTGACTAATGAGTGGATAAAAAAGTGATATATATATATATATAATGGAATATTACTCAACCATAGAAAAGAATGAAATCTTGCCATTTGCAATGACATGGATAGAACTAGAGTGTTATGCTAAGTGAAATAAGCCATATGGAGAAAGACAAATACCATATGATTTCACTCATATGTGGAATTTGAAAAACAAGACAAATGAGCAAAGGGAAAAAAAGAGAGAAAGGCAAACCAAAAAACAAATTCTTAACTATAGTGAACAAACTAATAGTTACTGGAGGGGAGGTGGGGGGGTGAGGGTTAAATAGGTGATGGAGATTAAGGAGGGCACTTGTAAGGAGTATGGGGTATTGTATGGAAGTAATGAATCACTATTGTACACCTGAAACTAATATAACACTGTATGTTAACTGGAATTTAAATAAAAACTTTTAAAAAAGATATAACATTAAAGAAAAAGACAAAACCACATCAGAATCATTATGCAGTTTAACGAAAACAAAACCACAGTGAGATACTGCTTTACATCCAGTAAGATGGCTATTAAAAAAACAAAACAAAAGCAAAAAAGCAAAAGAAACAGAAAACAAGTGCTGACTAGGATGTGGAAAACCTGGAGCCTTCATTCATTGCTGGTGGCAATGTAACAATTGTACACTATGAAAAACAGGTGGTTCCTCAAAAAGTTAAATATAAAACATCCATGTGATCCAGCAATTTCGCTTTTGGGTATATTCCTTAAAGCCAAGGACCCGGATACTTATAAACCTATGTTCATAGCAGCATTATTCACAACAGCCAAAAAGTAAAAACAATCCAAATGTCCATCAACAGACCAACAAAATGTGGTATTATATACACACTGGAATATTATTAGCTTTATAAAGGAATGAAATTCTGACATGCTATAACATCGATGAAGCTTGAAAACAGTATCAAAGTGAAATAAACCAGACACAAAAAGACAAAAATTACATGTTTCTACTTGTGAGATATCCAGGATAGGCAGATTCATAGAAACTGGAAATAGAACAATGGGTACCAGGGCCCGGGGGTGGGGCAGAGGAGGGAATGGGCAGTTATTTAATGGGTACAAAGTTCATGTTGGAGATGATGCAAAGTTCTGGAAGTGGATAATCGTAATTGTTACACAACATCGTGAATGTACTAATGCCACTGAATTGTGGATCAAAAAATGGTTAAAATGGTAAGTTTTATGTTATGTATATTTTGCCACAATTAAAATAAAAGTTAATGAATTGATTACAATGAAAAGATACCACAAAGCTGAAATGTACAAATTTAGGGAAGAGATACTCAGTCCATAGAGAATGTGAAATGGAAACTGGCAGAATCATGAAAGGAAGAAAAGGAAAAGACAAAACCATTTCAGAAATGAAGACTAAATTATCAAGAGCACAGAGAACAGCTATTAACAGCCCAGTAAGGGACGCAGAGGACATAAATGAGAAAAGTAGACATAATGAAACATTAAGAAAAGAATGACAAGGGTTTAAGAGATAACTACAGAAATCAGTTTAATGAGCTCCAATATATATGTTATTGGAGTCTCCAAAGAAGAAAACCAAATAATGGAGTAGTACTTTTAAAGATGTAATTCACAAAAACTTTGTTTCAACAGAAGCCCTGAATCTACAAACTGAAAAGACACACCTTAGACTCAGAACAGTCTATGTGAAGATCTATTCTAGGGAAATTATTAGACTAACAATAAAGAAGAGTCCTTTGGGCAGCCAGGCAAAAATCATGTCATAATACGGAAAGAAAATGAGTAGCCTCAAACTTACAGATTGCAGTATTTAATGTAGGAAGACAACAGAATAAGACTTAAAAAATATTTAAAGAAAGACTGCATGAGCCAAATTTAATAACCAGTCCAGCTGTCCTTCATCTATAAAAGCTATAGTTTAAATATGGAAAGGCTAAGAAAATATTGTATACTTGAACCTTCCTTGAGAAGATTACCAGAGAACAAACTTTAACCAATTCATAAATGGCTGCAGAGACTTTGAAGTGATAAGCAAAGAAATTTTTAAAATTTAAACTTAAAAAATTTAAAATTTAAAACAATTTAAAGATTAATCATTTAAAAAATGAACCATGTTATGTGAGGAAGGAATGAGGAACCTGCTATAATTACACTCAAACAGGAAGATTTGGGGTTGAAACACTTCCAGATTTTAAAAGAGCAGCCATGTGGTTCAGAGGACAAAACCAGAAAGTGAAGGGTAATTATCTGAAAACAGATTTTAAGACATATGAAGAAGAAATGATAATCACTTCTAAAGATAGAATAGATTTTCTCAGGAGGTGGTGAAGATCGTAGTAGTCAAAGGTAGGCAAAAACAACGTAATGCTATTTGTCATCCTTTCTACTCATGGAAAATTTTTTGAAAAGAAAAAAATTGGTAAGAAGCAGTGGATGTAAATGGATTAAAATTTCTGGAGGACAATTTGGCAACACCTAAGAAAAACTGGGGCTTCTTCCCAGGCTGTCCTCTTTTAGTCTGGTCTCCAAACACAGGGGAGGGGTAATAACAGTGAGCAAGACTACTATCTTATACAAATGGGACCTCTAGATATTCATAATATACTGTTATTTGGGGGGGGGAGATTACTACAAAACTAATGTCAAGTCTAATCTGTTTTTATTAGTTTTTATAAGTTTATAGACTTATAGAAAAACTATAGGACGTAAGCAAACATAGTACATGTTTATTTCTGTGTTATGGAATCTTATTATTTTCTCCTTTTTATTTATTTCCTAAATTTTATACACTAGACATGTATTACTATTATTGCAAGAAAAATGAAAGGTTATTATAAAAAGTTAAATTTTCTATATAAAATGAAGTCAAGACCTACTGCTGACTTCCAGTGATAGAGTACAGGGTTCTACAAATCCTCTCCTAAACAAAACAATACAAACCTGGACAAAATCGTCAAAACAATCATTTCAGGGATCTAGAAACTGACCAAAGGCAAAAAAACACATTGAGAGACACTTATTCGTGAAAAGATGATGAAATTTAGTGATGAGTAATCGGAGTTTGTGGCACACTTGCCTGGGTCTACTTCCAACCCCTCCTACTCCCTTGGTGGGGTTGGCACAACAGTAATGAAACCAGTAGCTTTGGTTTTGGCTGAATTGATCTGAAAGACAGGACAAAACCCCCATTCCCAGTGGGTCATGTATCTGAAAAAGGACTTGTATCCATACTATGTAAAAAGAACTCAACACAATAAGAACCAACAACCCAATAAAAAAATGGGCAAAAGACATGGACAGACATATAACCAAAGGAGATATACAAATGGGTAATAGGTCTATGAAAAATGCCTAACATCACCAGTCATTAAGTAACAGCACTACAAATTCACTAGAATGGCTATAATAATAAAAGAGTAACAATACCATATGCTGACAAGGATGTGGAGAAATTGGGATTCTCATATTGATAATGGGCATGTAAAACGATGCAATCATTTTGGAAAATATTTGGCAGTTTCTTAAAACATTAAACATAAATTTAGCATATGATCCAGCAATTCCACTTGTAGGTACCTATCCAAATGCAGCATTATTCTTAATAGTAGGAAATAGCCTGTGACGTATCAAATAAAGGGCTAGTATCCAAGATCTATAAAGAACTTATCAAACTCAACACCCAAAGTCAAGAAATGGGCAGAAGACATGAACAGACATTTCTCCAAAGACATACAAATGGCTAACAGACACATTAAAAAATGCTCCATATCACTTGGCATCAGGGAAATACAAATCAAAACCACAATGAGATACCACTTCATACCAGTCAGAATGGCCAAAATTAACAAGACAGGAAACAACAAGTGTTGGTGAGGATGTGGAGAAAGGGGAATCCTCTTACACTGTTAGTGGGAATGCAAGCTGGTACAGCCACTCTGGAAAACAGTATGGAGATTCCTCAAGGAGTTAAAAATAGAGCTACCCTATGACCCAGTAATTGTACTACTGGGTATTTACCCCAAAGATACAAATGTAGTGATCCGAAGGGGCATCTGCACCCCAATGTTCATAGCAGCAATGTCCATCCACAATAACCAAACTGTGGAAAGAGCCCAGATGCCCATTGACAGATGAATGGATAAAGATGTGGTATATATACACAATGGAATATTACTCAGCCATCAGAAAGGATGCTTACCATTTACATCAACGTGGATGGAACTGGAGGGTATTATGCCGAGCAAAATAAGCCAATCAAAGACAATTATCCTACGGTTTCACTCATATGTGGAATATAAGAAACAGTACAGAGGATCATAGGGAAAGGGAAGGAAAACTGAATGGGAAGTCATTGGGGAAGGAGAAAAACCATGAGAGACTCTTAACTACAGGAAATGAACTGAGGGTTGCTGGAGGGGAGGTGAGTGAGGGGATGGGGTAATTGGGTGACGGGCATTAAGGAGGGCACGTGATATGATGAGCACTGGGTTTTCTTTTCTTTTCTTTATTTTATTTGACAGAGAGATACACAGGGAGAGAAGGAACACAAGCAGGGGGAGTGGGAGAGGGAGAAGCAGGCTTCCGGCTGAGCAGGGAGCCTGATGTGGGGCTCGATCCCAGGACCCTGGGATCATGACCTGAGCCGAAGGCAGACACTTAACGACTGAGCCACCCAGGCGCCCCAGCACTGGGTGTTCTACGCAACAATGATAAATTATTGAACATTACATCTGAAACTAGTGATGTAACCAATGACATGTTGGCTAATTGACTTTAAGTTAAAAAAAAAAAAAAGAAAAAAGGAAATAGCCCAAATGTCTATCAACTAACAAATGAGTAAACAAAATGTGATATATAATAGAATACAGCAATAAAAGCAATCATGGCAATTAAAAAGGAATGAAATACTGATGCATGCTGCAACATGGATGAGCCTCAAGAATGAGCTAAGTGAAATAAGCCAGTCACAGAACATATACTGTATGATTCCACTGATATCAGATGGCCAGGAAAGGTAAATGTACAGAAACATTCAGTTAACTTTCAGAAAATAGTAAATTAGTGATTGTCTGAGGTTTGGGGGATGGGGGAGGGACAGATTGTAGGAATGAAACTAATCGTAAATGGGCACATGGGATCTTATTGAGGTGACAGAATGTTCTAAAACTAGATGGTGGACAATCATCCAATCCTCCACATAAAGGAAGCCCTGAAGGAAGTACGGGGGTAAAGAGACTTATGTATGCTAAATTTCCAACAGTCTAACAAATTGACGGAAAGCTACCAATTTTGGGAAGTACACATCAATTCAGAGAATCCTAGAACACTGCAAGGACATCTCATCTTTAACTCTAATTCCATGAATTGCCTTTGACAAGTCCACCCACCATTACTTATCTGCCTCTTTCTTACTTGTGGTGATGGAGTGCCAACCACCTCATGAGACAACCAGCTCAATTTTTAGATACTAGAATCTTCAGACACTTCTTTCTTCTTGGTAGGACATGTTGCATTACATGATACCCAGCTCTAAGTTTGCCTTAGGAAATGCGCAGGGAAAGTCTATATCCTTGTATATATTAGACAATTTCAAGTAATTTATACATTTCAAAGTGTATTTGTAAAAGTATTATAGACATTCAAATACAATATTCAGTGCCTTCATTATTATAAACTAATCATTTCTTCTAGACAGTGTTACCAGTCCATTGAGTATTCTTTATTTTTAGAAATTTAATATATGCATTTCATCAAAACTCAAACGTGAGAGTTTAAACTGGAAAGGCTCCCTATCCCAACTTCAATTACTGTGTTTCCTTGCAGAAATTTTCTATGGATAACTAAGCATATCTACATATGTATAATATTTTTAAAAAGGCAAATATAACTATACTGTTGTGTATTTATGCCCATTTTTTTTGCTACTTGATCAATTTTGGAGGCCCTTCCATATTGGCAGATATAGCTGTTTAATATTACATTGTATAGAACTACAATTGATTTAACCAATCTTATTTACTGATGTTTAAGTTAGTTATGGTTCTTGCTATTACAAGTATTTCAGCAATGAACATTCTTGCCAGCATTTTTACATAATTGTACAAGTACCTGTAATATAAATTGCTAGAGGTGAGATTGCTAGATCAACAGGTATACAAATTATACATTCTGACACACACTGCCACACTGCCCTGCAAAGATGCTCCGCTGCTTTACAGCTTGATCAACAGCATGTGAGGGTACCTGCTTCCGATTCTTCTGACATCCCTGGATAATACAAAAATTTTAAAGTTTGCCCATATTTAACTGTGAATGAGACTGAGCAATTTTCTTATGTTTATTAGTACTTGTATTATTTGTGAACCTCATTGCTCATAAGCTTTGATTCATTTTCTAATAGCTAGTTTTATTTTTCTTACTGATTGTATGAATTTTGCTATATTAAAAAGAGTAATTTTTTAGTCATGTGTGTTGTAAATATCTTTACTAGTTTTCTTTTGGAATTTTGTTTATGCAATTTGGGATTGTGCAGACATTTTAGTTATTTGTCTGAAAAATTCACCAATCTTTTTCTTTAGGGTTTCTCACTTGGTTCTTCTTTACAAAGACATTCCTCGATCCCAAATTATTGTTTTATGGTTTCACTTTGGTATTTATATTTTTGTTCCATCTATAGTTTTTTTTTTTTTTTAAGATTTTATTTATTTGACAGAGAAAGACAGAGAGAGAGAGAGAACGAAGCAGGCTTCCCACTGAGCAGGGAGCCCGATGCGGGGCTCGATCCCAGGACCTTGGGATCATGACCTGAGCTGAAGGCAGATGCTTAACCAACTGAGCCACCCAGGGGCCCCCCATATATAGTTTAAAGAATAAAGAAGAAATCCAGTAATAATTTTTCTCCAAGTGGCTAGCCATTATTATTAAATGGTTTTAATTTCTGTTAATTAACTACCAATATGGTAGACCCTCCAACCTTAACAGTCTTAAAGAAGTAGCTGTTAATAATTCGAAATTATACAATCTTTTCCCATAAACCAAGCATTTTGAATGATGAATTTTTAAAAATCTCCAATCTAACTGCTAGTTACACAAACTCATATTTAGTTAGATAACTTAAATAAACTTAATTATGCTATTACTTGCTACAGTACCTCCTTATAAACCAGTGGAAAGCCACAGTTACAGGTAAAAACTCAAGTAGGCTTTCTTATAGTTGCTATTTCAGAAACTACTGGACACAAATTTATTATCTCAGCAAAGTCTCTTTACCCAGTTACTCCATTCTTTCACTATATTTATATGCTACTTCATGCTCCTTTGCACTGTCACTAAAGCTTACAGTCTTCTGCAGAGGGACATTAAACGAATATACACAACCAACTGTGCTTCGGAGAAACTGACCCTGAAATAAGCAACCTAGATACTAGAGACTTTACCCATACTCATATTAATCTTGACCATGTTTTCTTTGATTTTTGAAGTCTGTATTGCAGAAATGAAAATTCTTCTGTAATACATTCAGATTTGCATAGGAAAATTTACATGCCTTTGTTTGCTTATTATTAATCTTGTCTTCCTGTAACACCTCATTGGTTTATTGTAGAAAAATGCAAAACAAAGTTTAATCCTGTTTAAAATTTGGTCTAAATCCAATAATATCAACAGCCCTTTCAGATCACAGAATTCCTTTCATTTTAAAGAAATAAAATCCACCGGTAATGACAGTATTACAGAAACCACCTTAAGACATAAAATAGGCTGCCACATAACAAAGGTAATTATTTTTATGAAGTTTTCGATGTATTTTTACATTATTGTTTTATTTGATTCTCACAACAATCCAATTTAGGCTATTATCCTTCTTTAGTAGGTAAGGAAAGACAGAGGTTAAGGATCTTGCCCAGGGTCACATAACAAGTGGTTGAGCCAAGATTCAAAGCCATGTGTCCTGCCTTCAAATCCTGCTTCATTCCAGTTCATGACAAGCTTCCTAAAACCACTGCACAGCAAGCCATTGCATGATGAAGTGTATCACTTAAGATGTTTTGACTGCAAGTAATTGAAATTCTAGTTCAAACTGGCTAAAATAATAAGGACATTTATTATCCCATTATACTAATACAAAGGAGTTCAGGGGAAGGAAAGATTCTGAGCTGGTAGATTCAGTGGCTCATAAACGTCACCACTCTTCTGCCATTCACTGATGTATTAAGTTATCCTAAGGCTACCTTCCCTCTTGATCCATAGATTAGATACCTGTCAGCAGCACCTGGGGTGCATAATTCCTTGTTTACATTCAGTAGGGGAATTAGAGACAGACTGCTTTATCCCAATCATGGAGCATACATTTTTCTCTCTATTTAAGCAATTTAAGTTATGGGCTAGAGATAGGGTTTATAAATATTCCATGAAATACTTTTCTACACTTCCAAACCACCTTTGTTTACATGGGCATATATGACTAGTTCAAAGCAATGAACTTTGAGGAGAGAAATGAATCACTTCCAGAATGAGGCAGATAAAAGCATGCGTGCCTCCTCCATCTCCTTTCTTCCCTGATATAAACTAGGGGATATGTAGTCACATGCTGAAATAGCAAATATCTCCTAGAATGGAGGCAGCCCGAATATTAGAGTCACCAAACGGAGGAGAGATTCTGTCAATTTGCATCAGACTTTGAGTAATCTACAAATTGATCTGTTTCCCTGAGCTACTGAGGTATCTTTCAGGATTTTCCTGTTGGGACACTCGGTGTTAATTACCCTGATTAAAGAAGATTACATGCCCACCTGAGGGAAAGATATGCCCTGACCAGCCTACACATCATCTGAGATGGAAAGATGTGCTGAGTTACTTGCGTTGACTGCATGCAGCTTTATAGTAAGAGAATTCATGTGCTGTTCAGTTGGAGACTCAGAAGTACAAAATACTTAAAATTATACTGCTCATTCCCATAAATGGAAAATTGTGCCATTATCACAAAAAGCACCATCAAAGACAGAATGCCTTTGCAGACACGCCTTTAGCTTTTGGAGAGTCTTTAAAAGACCCATTTAAAAATAAAATATGCTTGGGGCACCTGGGTGGCTCAGTTGGTTAAGCATCTGCCTTTGGCTCAGGTTATGATCCCAGGATCCAGGGATCGAGCCCCACTTGGGCTCCCTGCTCAGCGGGGGCTTGAGTCAACTCACCAAAGTGACATTTAAAACCTGCTTGTGCTCATGTGCTCTGTGTCAAATAAATAAAATCTTTTATTATTATTATTTTTAAAGATTTTATTTATTTGACAGAGAGAGAGACAGCAAGAGCAGGAACACAAGCAGGGGGAGTAGGAGAGGGAGAAGCAGGTTTCCTGCCAAGCAGGGAGCCCGATGCGGGGCTCGATCCCAGGACCCTGGGATCATGACCTGAGCTGAAGGCAGACGCTTAACGACTGAGCCACCCAGGGGCCTCTAAAATCTTTTAAAAAAATAAAATACACTTAGGTCATGCATAGCACAGAAAAGAGAGGTGAAACTGCAAAACCTAACATTTATTGAACAACTACTACTGCCTAGCCCTGAAAATAGGTAAGAGATACAAATAAGATAATGACACTTTGTGTCTAAACTTTACTGTCTGCTAGTGAGACATCAGTATATGTCAAGGAAGCTGAACAAATGGCAAAAGCTCTTTAAAACAAACCATCAAGAAAGCATACTGCTTAATAATGTCTAAGGTCAGAGTACATAACCAAGATTTAAGCTCAGGTCTGCCTGGCTCCAAACAAAGCCCATATTCTTTCTAAACTCAAAACAGAACAAAGCAAAGAGAAGAAAACACAGGAGGCGAAAAAAAAAATGAAGAAACTCATCATGGCATGTGGAATGAATTTGGTACCAAACATCAAACTAGAAACAACAAAGATAACCATGATGGGTTTGGAACTTGAACTTAAATAATACAACAAACAAATATTAGGCAAGAAAATTCAGTTTGGCTAAATAGAGAACAAAGAGAAACTAACCATGAGGAGAAGTATTAACAATACATAAGGAGATAATGTGGTAAACATAGTCGACACAGATAACTAAATAGAGATGGAAGAACCAAGTTTGGCACCCAACATTTATGAGACACCACCAAATATTCAAGTCTTAAATGAGTCACCCATTGATTATCTCCACGCTGGCCCCATGTGTTGTCTGCCTGAGATATGCAGATAAAAATCCAAAGCTGTTCAGGAGTATAGTAGCAAGTTACAACTACACCTAGGCACACTTGTCTCTGATGATAAAGCAAACTGTGTTGGCTCCAGGCACGTTCCATCTGCTGAGGCCCCTTGCTCCCATTCAACACTGGTCCTCGTAAAACCCACCGTGATCAGGAAAGGTTGATGTGGTAGAGAAGATGAAAGATAGGATAGATGTATATTATGTAACACAGGACTCAGAATGTGGGCCTTTCATCCCACTGAAACCCTTTTTACATAGGCAAGCCTACCAGATCTTTCCCTCCTTGCTTTGTGCTGTGTTTTAAATTGATTCAATAAATCTGTGACCAGAATATCTTAATATGGTTTGTGAGCCTTTCTGCACTGAGACCACAGCTCCTGCCTGCATGATGGGATACGTAAGTAGCTGCGGATACAGGGTGTCAAGGCTACAGGAGTGGAGGTGCTCAAGTTAGGGACAAAGGCTACAAGGCTCGGGATATCCTTGGAATTGTTCCCAGCACCAGCAAAAGTTGGGGCTGTCAGGAGGAGTGGACTGCAGGGCCCTGATGATACCAATAGAACTTGTCCACCAATTCACCAAAGATTTGATACCTGAACTCACCACAGACAGAATATCCAGAGTGTAAGAGTCAACAGACAGGTATTCTAGGCCCCTCTTTCTTCAGCCATTAGAATATGCCAGCTTCGACTCTCCACCCACCTGCCTCGAAATACCCAGATGCCACGATGGACAGAACAGCAGGAGGTGCAAGAGGTCTGAAAGACTCAAGATTCCTAAGAGAGCTTGAGTCATCTCACTAAAGTGACATTTAAAACTAGAAGAGACTAATACAATATTAACTGGCAGGCATGGTTCTCATTTGCCTGGGTGTGGTTTACTGAGGAAAAAATAAGATGTCAATAGTGAAGAAGCTACAACTTCTTTGTAAATATGAGTAGTAATATAAATAAAATGTTGAGCCCATTATGGTTTTATTAGCACTAGTAATATGGAAGAGATAAAAGGAATGAGAAAAAAAAGGTGGTTAATCAATGGACATTGAAATGATTTGTCTTTGAAATAGCCTGTCCCATGTCAATATACATACACATGCACGTGCACACACACACACACACACACACCCAAATATCTGATTACTCTATTGTTTTGTCTAAAGAACTATCTTCTGTAATATGTGTACACACACACACACACACACACACACACACACACACACACAGAGGAATATTACTCAGCCATCAAAAAAATGAAATCTTGCCATTTGCAATGATGTGGATAGAACTCGAGGGTATTATGCTAAGTGAAATAAGTCAAGCAGAGAAAGACAATTGTATGATTTCACTCATATGTGGAATATAAGAAACAGCACAGAGGAATATAGAGGGAGGGAAAAATAAGATGAAATCTGAGAGGGAGACAAACCATAAGAGACTATTAACTATAGGAAACAAGCTGAGGGTTGCTGGAGGGCAGGTGGGGGGATGAGGAAATTGGGTGATGGGCATTAAGGAGGGCATCTGATGTATGTAATGAGCACTGGGTATTACATGCAACTGATGAATCTCTGAACTCTACCTCTGAACTAATACTACACTATATGTTAATTAATTGAATTTAAATAAAATAAATTTAAAAAAAGGAACAACTATCTTCAGTAGCAGGATACCTGAGCAGTTGCTAACATATATGTCTAGGTAAAAAGTCCCAAACTAAAAAAAAGTATGCCAGCCCCTTTGCTTATATTTATGTGTGATTAGCTCTCACTTTTCTGCCACAAACATTCAAAAAAGTATTTTGTTCTCCAATAGCTATGTTTTTCCAGAAATACTATGCTAAAACTTCTAAAAACATAAACATTTCCTCCTAAGTATAACTGGGATAGAGCTCAAAGGCTAACCTGAAGTTCAAGAATAGGAATGACCGAGAACTGCTCCTCTCCTACAGTGAATAATCTTTTAAACGGTATGATTTTTACGTCAACCTTACAGGAAATTTTGTATATACTTTGGATTAAACTAAGGAAAAATATAGAGTTTCCTACTTGGGTCAGTCTGTGTTTCAGCCAACGTAGAAATTAATGCATGCAGGCCAAGGGCAAGGAGTAAGGATCTAATCAGAGATGACTGCAAATCTCATAACATTTCAGTCGATCTGCTGCCTCACATGCTACACATTTCCAGTCCTGAAGTATTTTATAAAGCTGGAAAGATAACCGGCTGGGCACCTGGATGCTACAAGCCTAAAAGGGCAAGAGACACCAAGACAGGCACACGGGATACCGAAAAGTTCCAAGCACAGAAGTGAGGGAGTTTTGCTAAGAAAACTCAATCCATGGGGCTGATATACCATCTGGCGACCATTTGAAGCATATGGGTAAAAAACTGTCCAGATATTTCTATATATTTTAGGATGCCATCAAAACCTACAACAAATTGCAGCCATTTCTGAAACTTAAAAAAAGGAGGGGGGCAGGGAACCTGACCCAATGTGATGATACAAAAGTGAGCAGTTAAGTTGGTAATAAAGAATAAGATATTTCTCACTTAGCTCATTTAGAGATAAATAAAATGCTCCCTTGGAATGGAATACCAGCTTGAAATGTAAGTATGCTAAATATGTGTGCATTTTCTATATACTGAAATACAAATTTAAATCACAGCATTCTGTGATTTGTATAATTGATAATATCTGGTTATTGCAAAAGGTTACATATAAGCACCAACAGAACTGCTTTTGAAATCCATTAATTCAGCCCTAGAAATATACACCATTTCCCATGGACTTTACACCAGTGTTATTTACTGATGCTACTGTATTATAACAACCAGAAATCTCTACAGTCGATTAAGGATTCACAAACATTTATCGAACAAGCTCTTTCCCCGTCACTTTCAGCAACCATGCTGAAACAAATTCTAGCATTACTAACTGAAAACAAAAATGTGAATAGAAAAAGGTCATACACATACTCAGAAGTAACAAATTAATAGTTATCTTAATTCTTTCTCAATCTAGCCACTAGATTTTTCCAGCAACTGCAATTAAGCACTTGTATTTAACTCATTCAGAACAAAGTCTGAAAGGCTTGAGAGTGCTCTAACGAATAAACTGCCACAGGCAGGCATCTCCCTTCATCTTTTTTTGGAAAGGCAAGTAGACAAAAATGCTGAAAGCTGCCCAAAACACTGCTTAATGTCCATTTGAATAGATAGGAATTTAAGTAATGAACCTTCCCCCACCTCCCAGAAAGTAAAGACAAAAAAATCGCATAAACATCTCATCAGAGCCAGGAGGGCACAGGCCTCTCCTCAGCCCCGCGGTGCATAAACATCTCATCGGAACCAGGAGGGCATAGGCCTCTCCTCAGCCCCGTGGTGTCCACAGGAGACAGGGGCGGCCTGTACTCACACAGATGGCCAGAGCGCCTGCCCCCATTCTCGCAGGAAGTGCCTGGTAGAAGTGATGAAGACCAGATGAAAACATCAAAATGACAGCGAAATACTGAAATTCCATTCACTAGATAGGCTCTCATTTGAAAAACCGCTCCTGATCCAGAGGCCTCACAGCAAGCGAAGCGCAGCTCCTAACATTTTCCGAAGTGTGGCTTTGCTTCTCATTCGGCTGAACCCACATGGCTGGCAGGACTGCCTGGAGTTGAAATCTGATCCAGAGCGTCTAGTATTGGCAAGTAGAGGATGTCATGTGACATGGGCCTTAAGCTGCTGACATCTTTTTCTTAAACCTGACTTGCCAGATACTACAAACAGGCTTTCTCTGTTCAGAAAACGCCGATCATCTGGTGGCATTCTTTAATAGGACTTAGTGCAAAACGTGAAAATGCAAACTTGCTTCCTTGTTGCTACTCCGAAGAAAACCTCACATATTCACACTCAGGTTGCAAACTGCAGGCACATTCCTCACTTTTCTGAGGCACTTTTCACTTCCAATTCCCCTTAGAAACCAGTGAAATTCTATCAAAATGTTCTTCCCTCCACTTTGATTCTATCAGAATTGTTCTAAATGAAAATACTCTTATGTAGCTGTTAACCACTTCTAATTACTTTTGAATTATCTTATTCACAATATAACGGTGAGAAACATAAAACAACATGTTTCTAGACCTCCACAATTCAACATGTGTGATTTATAGTCTGGAAAATTAGCCTCTAGTTGACCTTTCAGTAATGTCCTACTTCATATGCTGTGTCATTAGAAAATGTGACAGACTTCACAATTTCCAAATATTTGAACTGATAGCTAAAATATCCATTTCATATAAGCCAGAAGGAAACTGTCTGATTTTTTTATTATCACTTTTTTTCCCGTCAAATCTTTTCTAGTGGCACATTTAAGAGAATGCTGGGGGGCGCCTGGGTGGCTCAGTCGTTAAGCGTCTGCTTTCAGCTCAGGTCATGATCCCAGGGTCCTGGGATGGAGCTCCGCATCGGGCTCTCTGCTCAGCGGAGAGCCTGCTTCTCCCTCTCCCACTCCCCCTGCTTGTGTTCCCTCTTTTGCTGTGTCTCTATCAAATAAATAAATCTTAAAAAAAAGAATGCTGGCTAATACTGCATGAGGAGTTTCACTTTTCCCAGTTTTAAAAGACTTAAATTGCCCTCCATAACAAAACATAATGAAGTTATATCTTAAGGGGATGGGGTGGGAAGACAAGGGAAAGCCCAAATCAGCTCTCCATTTAATATTTCCCTTCAAATCTAGTATACTTTGTTTATTTCTTATCAACTAACAGTATCCACAGCAAAGCCAGGATAGGAAATTGTGATAAGCCAGCCATAGGACATGACAAAGTACATTTTGTTTCTATGCATGCATATAGAACATTGTAAAGACTACCTCCACCAGGCAGAATAACACAATCCCATACAATAGAATGGGAGTGGGGGAATGGACATAATCTTCTCCACTGAAAAATAAAACTTTTTTCTACTTCCACCTAATCTAGGTTTTATCACTTGTTTTCCATTCACCCATTAGAAAACTAGGCAGTTAAAGAAAATTATAAAACTTTTTCTAATACATTAAAAATGCATCTTCTTTTTGTGATTGTATAAGTATTGCCTGTCTTTGGTGAAAAATGAAAGCCTGAAGATTAGGTCACCTATAGGCTCATCACCCAACATTACCCAATCAACATTTATTACCATACAAAATACAATGGTGTAAGGCACTATACTATACAAAATACAATGATAAGAAAGACCTAGTACCTTCCTTCATGGATCATCCAATGGGAGGAGGGAGGAATGAAAATAAGTAAATAAAGCTTTTTGATTAGTAATTGCAGAGGCGCTAATAAAGAAGCAGAGATGAGGTAGTGAAAGAGAATAACAGAACACCTAGAAACATTTAGCATATTACCATTCTTTCATGTTTTTAAAAAACATGATTTAAATCTAGTTTGATAGTTTTATGTTGTTTTTCACTTAACACTGTATCACACAAACATAGTATCACAAGCTTGCTCCCATACCGTTAACAGTGTAAACAATTTTCATCACTTACAATATTACATTCTGTATAAAAGTTTGAGTCATTCTCCCATTTTCAGACATTTACATGGTCTCTGATTTTATGTGTGTATGTAAGTAATGCTCTATCCTCATTCTGATTATTTTCTAGTCAAGACTCCAGAAAGTGAAGTTTCTGGATCACAGAGAATATTAACATGTGCTAAGGCTCTTGACATATATTAACTCTGGCAGTTTACATTCTACAATTCATGCTACCCAAGTTTGAATATTTTAAAAAATATTTCCTAATAAATGAAAAGGATTTCTCATTCTAAAACTTGTGTTTCTTTTTATTATTAAAGATATGAAAATTCCTCATTATTCATTTGTATTTTCTGTTCTGTGTGTTGCTTTGTCCATTTCCCAAATGGAAGCTTACCAAGTCTCTTTTATAAGCTCATTTTAAGGATTAAATGATACAATCTATAAAAAGCACTTAGTGTAGTACCTGGAAAATGGTAATAAAAGTAACAATTTTGGATGCTTATCATATGGTTGGATTATAGATCTCTTTGGAAATTTTTTTGAAATATAGTGAAAAATGACGATCTAAATTGATTCAGTTTTTTTTTTGCATGTAACTACCGTGGCTCACACTGTCAACTCTCTCCAGTATGCAATCTCTCTTTCTGATACTATTCGAGCTTCTTCTCCTTCTTAGTTGGGGCTGAGCCCATAGTTGTGCACCCAGAGACTACATTTCCCAACCTTTCATACCAGTAGATAGCGCCATATGACCATGCTACTCATTAACAGAGTGTGAGTGGATAGGATATGTACGGCTTCTGTGTCACATGCTTCACAGGAAATCTCTTACTCCGCATTTACTCTCCTTCCTCTCCATCACAGGCTGGAATGCGCGTGCACCTCACTTCCACCATGGAGAGGAGAGAATCCCAGGCGAGGAAAGAGTGAGTAGATGGAAGGAACCTAGACCTTGTGGAATATGGCTACATTAACAAGTCTATATCAATTAAACTCTTACATGAGAAAGAAATAAAACTCTCAGATATGCTACTGTATTTGAAAGTCCTGTGTGTGTATAAAACAAGTTATCTTTAATATACTAACCAAATGACTCTGCCCCATTTATTGGGCAAGTTTTTCATTCCCATATATGATACTATCCATACTACATATTAAATTCAGATATACATACACACACATGCACAACCAGAGTCTTTTTCAGGCTAATATATTCTATCTAGGTTTTTCTTTCTTTCATAGTCTGTCTAGTTTTATTCCACTTCCATAATATTTGAATAGCGATATCTTTATAATTTACTTAAATAGCTGATAAAGATAGCCTTCTCTCATTTTTTTTTAAAGATTTTATTTATTTATTTGACACAGAGAGAGCGAGAGAGGGAGACAGAGAGAGAGAGCACACGCACAAGCAGGGGGAACAGCAGAGGCAGAGGCAGAAGCAGGCCTCCCGCGGAGCAGGGAGCCCAATGTGGGACCGATCCCAGGACCCCTGGGATTACGACCCGAGCCGAAGGCGGATGCTTAATGACTGAGCCACCCAGACGCCTTCTCATTATCTTTTTCAAAAATTTTTTGCTCCTTTCCAATTTTTCATGATGGATTTCAAAAACATTCAGTAATGTTAGAACAAGTTAGAGTATCAAAATATTATACCTTGTGTTATTTTTTCTAACACATTTAAACATCTTCTTTCTATTTTAGATAATACTACATAAGGATGACAAAAAATCTAATCCTAATTTTTACGAGCACTTACACACTATTATAAGGTGAAATTAGTACCATGGCAAATGTTTATCCTTATTCTTGGTAAGGACTACATTTCACTGCAAAAACAAACAAAAACAAAAAACCCTAAATATGCCATTTAAAAAAAGGTACTAAAGACATTCTTCACATCAAACAATGTTTCTCCATAGAATGTATCTGAAATTAGAGTCTCAACTATTTCCTTCCCCCCCCCCACCATAGATGCAAGTGATAGTAGAGTCCAATTCCAGTAAGTTCTCTGAGCTGGCAAATATATATATTCCTAAGTATTGATTTACAAAGAATCTTAAAATACATAAGCCGCGGCCAAAATATGAGCTTTCCCCCCCCCCCCCGCCCCCAGAAAGAATAAAGGAACTGTAAAAAGTACTTTCAGAATAGTTCGCTCTGGTGGGCTAATTCCATGACTACTCCCAGAAATGCTGAAATACAGGTCAGGACAAAGTAGGTCCTATTTTCAAGATCTGTGGGCTCCCTGAGGAAGAAGTCAAGGGGACTTCACAACTGATGGTCAGGCCCCTCGGACGCTGTCATTCAAATGACCCTCTAACCTGGGGAAGGTTAATGAAGGAAGCTAAAAAAGACAGGTTATCCTGTAGCCTCCAAAAATCTAAAAATGCTTCAAAGTCGAGCTCTCTGATGGTAACTGGCAGAACTTTCAGTTTTCAAAAGACAAAATCTCTTCAGCTGGAGTAGCAATAACAGTTGTCAGAAGAACAGCAGTGGTCAGCAGAAATAGTACTTCTGGCCATGTAGCAGAGACCAGCAAGTATCATGGGGTGTGGTGGTGGCAGCACTAACAGCATCAACCACCTGATGCCCACTGGAAATGTGACGTCAGAGGCTTTTTCCCCTAAATGCCGTCTGTCTATACTCCAGCTCTACTTCTATCTCAGCTGTTTCTCCAGGAGTATCCTAGCCTGGGCCAGAATCAAAGGCATCCAAATAGATAGGGTATCAGAAGTCAGTTAGTCATCAGCTATTGATTATTTATGTACTCTCTCTTAACCAGAGAGGTTCAGATATTTTGGGTTTTGATTCCCTAGCAGTTAGAACAAGATTACTTTTTCTAGGTCAGGAGTCAGCAAACTATAGCCTGCGAGTTGCATGTGGCCACCACAGGTCCAATCTACTCTAGACCAACTCTGGTTGCACCCATCTCTCTACATATGGATGGCTGCATTGGTACTACAGGGACCAAGGTTAGTAACTGCAACAGAGACTGAATCTATGGTCCACAAGGCTTAAAACATTTACTATCTCACCCTTTACAGAAAAAGTTTGCTGACCCTTGCTCTGGGCTATTCTGTAACATTACTGGGCATGAAAATCCTCATATATCCATAGAAAGACTATTCTTAGGCCTTGGTTCCTTGAAAAGTAATAGGAAGTCGGTCTTTCTTGGGTTTATTTGTCTACTTTGTTATGACTGCCTCACTACCTGGCCTTGGGCCTATTCTTAACTTCTCCTAATTATTTTCTGAAGGATTTTCCAGAAAGAGGTCCAGTTCATAATCTGATGCTCATATTTCTTCTCTGAAATCTAGATGCATTCTCATCCCACTTGAGGAAAAAAAAATTACCATCCTCTCAGGAAAAGATCGATTGTTCTGTAGCCATGGAAACAAAGAGCCAACATAATTTATTTTAAACCTGGTTTAATCAATCAGCATCTTGCCTCAGCAAACCAAGTGGTTTTGCAAGCCAACCAATCAGTAAAAGCCCAATCAAGAAGGGGCTCACTCTAGTAAGCATGACTTTGAATGTCAACCAATTAATAATTCTCATTTGAGTAACCAGTCTTCTTCCAATGATGTCACACTAAACACCCACCAATTCTAATTCCCCACTTTCCAAAAACCCTATGTAATTTTCAGTCTGCTCTGCTCAGAAAGACCAGCAGAACTTTCCCCCACCATGATAGTCAATAAATTTAGCTTTGTCTTTTTGTCAGGTACATAGTGTTGGTCTTGTCATTCTTTGACATGCCTCTAGCTTAGACATCCCAATTCCGTGGGTCATTATTTAAGCCCCACTGTTTGGGGGCTTATTTAAGCCCCACTTTTAAGCCTCATATTTAAGCCCCACTATTTAAGCCCCACCTGCATCTATTACTTCCTCACTAACTTGCCTAATGTCCCTTTTTCCAGCCCTACTAATGGCCCCACCTTAACTCTTGGCATGCCTCTTGGCTGAGGCTAGACTACTGGATACCATTCCCTATTCTTCCCTGGAGCCAAAGCAGGTCCACTTTGCCAGTGACCATGGAAGGACAGAATCAGGCCCAGTCCTGTAAGAAGTGGGCAAGAGCGATGATGGGAATGGGAAGGTCCATTCCTCAGGCCTGGGAAACAAGACAAGAGCAGCACTTTCTTTTGAAGACAATTTATTTTTCCATTAAGTTTGCTAAAACCCTAATTTAACTTCTAAATTTCATAAGCACTTAATGTACAATGTGCACCTATTACTATTCTAATTATGGCTAAGAGGAGATATGAAGAATGGTGTATTACTTGAGCTATGAAGTACATGGAAAAAAAATTTTAGGGCACAATTTGCAAATCTTGAGAAGAACTTCTTTTTGGCCATTTTGTCTCACCTGCCTAGTGATTTGAAAGACCATGTACCTAGGTGGGAATTACTATTACTAGGAATAGGAATCAACACAAACACTTTAATACCCATTGTTCCTTGCTCTAGTTCACAGTTTATGATTACCTCATGGCCCCTGAAGGTACTTGAGTCTTAATCCTTCAATTAGTAAATATAATACACTAAATTGTATCATCAAATTTGAAATGTGTGCCCTTAGTACTTAAGAATTTGAAGACAGGAAAAAATGTGATGGAAAGAAGTGACTGGAACTAGAGCTTCAGGCACTAGGTGTTGAGCTGACTTCTACAGAAGTCATTAGGATGGCAGGAGAAGGGGAGGGCATTCTATTTTTTTTTTTTTAAGATTTTATTTATTTGAGACAGAGAGAGAGAGAGAGCACAAGGAGGGGGAGCAGCAGAGGGAGAGGGAGAAGCAGGCTCCCCTCTGAGCAGGGAGCCTGATGTGGGGCTCGATCCCAGCACCCTGGGATCATGACCTGAGCGGAACGAAGGCAGATGCTTAACGGACTGAGCCACCCAGGCGCCCCTGAGAGAGGGCATTCTAATGCGGGTCTGTGTGGTGTGCAAAAAGACATCAGCATGAAAAGAGACTTTAAACAGAAGAATAAGAAATCTAGGCAGGATCTCAAACAATCTGGAACCTCTGTAGGTTCTTAAATAGAAAATAGGTTTGACAAAAGTAGTGCCAGGTTAATCTGAGGTCTGACTAAAATGTGCTAGAATAAGAAGGAAACTTCTTATAAATAAATGGACCCTGTTAACAATTGCCCAGCTGAGAGGACAATAGCTTGAATTTAGATGCTGAAAAATGAATCACAAACTTTGTAGAAAGAACTTATAAGACAACTGACTTTACAGAGGAGGCAAAAGAGGTGTCATGTAGTCAAAAAAAGCACGAAGGATGATTCTAATGTTTGTTTTCCAGGACAATGAAATACTGCCTAATAAATAGGGTATCTTAAACTCTAGTCTGCCTGGCAAAGTTCCAATTTATGCTTGTTGATTCAGTGCAATTGTTAATAGCATCCTCTTTCACTCTTAAAAGTATTTTTGGAAAAGCTGAGGCTAAGGGAGGTGACAGCAAAGGGTGCGGCCAGGGCATCAGAAGGACCCCCTCTACCAGGATCCTAAGAAGGGAGAAATCAAGACTTCCATCTTTATACGTGGAATCTTAAAAATAAAAACACACAGAAAGAAGAAAAGAATCTCAGTCATGTGGAGAATAATATCATATAGTCTAATTAGAGTCCTAGAAGGAGATTAGAGTGAGAATTGGACTAAAAAATTTTTTTCAAAGAGCTGAATTTTTTCAAAATTGGTAACAAACATTAACCCTCAGCTCTACAAACCTTTAGAAGAATAAAGAAAACCACACATATTTTCAACAGTGCTAACAATGAGAGTTAAAGGAAAAAAACCTTAAAAGTAAACCAGAGAAAGATACTTACCTTTAATCGAACAATAGGAGTGACAATTTGGTTCTCATAGGAAATACTAGAGACCAGAAAATAATGGACTGATACATATGAAGTGTGTTTGAAAGGGTGGGGGGAGGCAAAGAAACTCTTACAAAACTAAAATTACATATCCAGAGAAAACATTCTTCAAAAAATGAAGGTGAAATAAAAACATTTTCAGATAGACGAAAGCTGAGTGAATTTGTCATCAGTAAATTCACACTATAAGAAATGCTAAAAGGCATTCTTTGGGTAAAGGGAGTGATACCAGATGGAAAAATTGGATCTACTAAAAGGAATGAGGAATGTTGTAAGTGGTAAATATGTGGAGGCAGGTTTGATTTGGAGCAGATGCTGTGGGTGACTTATGTGATTTGCTGTGATTCTGTGGGACACTGGCAACCAGAGACATCAATGATGGTCTGTTGGTGCCATGAAGGGACGTTGGGCAGCCTCATCATCAAGCTTCAGCATCTCCTAAAAAAGCTATAGGAGATTCTGGGAGCTGAAAACATGAACTTCCAGTCCTCATCACTTCAGATTTCCTTGGGGGATGAAGGCATGGTCAATGATCCTTGGATTTTGTATTGTTCTCTCATCTAAGGCTGAAGTTTCCTCTCATTAATATCAACTCCATAAAGAAGAAAAAGCAAAGTGTACACTTTACCAAAATATCTGAAATGTAAAATTCTTAAAGTTTAACTACCTTAGAGAAAGTAGGATAGATAACCTAGAATCATCCTTCAGAGAGAACAGCCTTCCTGAGAAGTGATCAAGAATGGCAAGAAGGGAGGCAATGGGTAAAAAGCTAAATGGATCCAATTTTGTACTTGAGGGCGAAATACATTTTAAAGAAAAAGAACTAGCAGAAGAAAAATCTAAATATTCAGACCTAGATGAATTGATCTTTAACTTTACAAAAAGGACAATACCGCTAGAACACAAATCAAAGTCCATGATATCACTAGGGTCTTTTCCAAATACCACTCCCAGCAGATGGCATTTGGATACGGTCCTTCACTAAAAAGTCTCTCTTCATTGGAAAGATCTTTTTACTGCCTGCCCCATGCATTTTCACCTTGGCAACCAGGCTTCATTCCTCTACCTCTAACTCCTGTGCAAGGTCCTGTGTGCCAGTTTATGAGATGAGGACCAGAGAAGGCCAATGTTGACCATCTCAAAATACTCCACCAGGAGATATTCTGGACCACCACATCCTATAAGGGAAGCTTTATAGAAATATAAAGTTTAGGTCTTATAAATAAGTTTTGTAAGTTTTATTTGAATATCTTAAAAAATGGTTATTTAAAAATCACTGTCCCAGTTCAGACTATGTATTATATGGTTATCCTAATAGAAGGAATTGATTAGTTGGGCAACAGAACATGTTTGAATAGAAAGTTGCATTCGATTTCAGGGAGACTCCAGAAATCAGTCACACAGTGGGAGGAAATTTCAGTAGGAAGTATACACTAGGAGCCTTTTCATAAACATCTCAAAGCCTGCTGCAGCCTTCCCTGGCTTCTTTAATCATCATAGCCTATTTATTCTATCTCTGAAAAATTTTTTAATTCAATTTCCTCTCAGTTCTTGCAGCCATTTTTTAATATATGTGCTGCCGAAGCGAGCACAGCCATTTTTTTAAATTAAAGAATTTTTAAATGTTGTGCCTCACCAGCATTCCTTTGGTACAACTACACCACTAACTACACTTCTGAAACAGATTTGATTATGTTACTTTCCTGCTTGTTTTCTTTCTCTTTAGGTCTAAAGGCTCAATATCTTAGCTTCAAGGGATCTGTGATCATCCAAATAGTTATATTTGAATTTTGAGTGTGTACATATGGAATTGAGCATCTTCATATTTTTAATTTTTTTAAAGAATAAAAACTGCTGGCCTATAGATTAAGTTCCAAACTCCTTAGCATGGCTTTCAGAGTTTTTCAAAATCGAGTTCCATACTAGCTTTATCCCCGTTATATGCCTTAAATTCTAGCCTTCTTGCTTGTGGTGGGCTGGAGAATGGCCCCCAAAGATGTCCACTTCCTAGTTCCCAGAACTTGTGACTGTGTCATTTTGCACGGCAAATGGGGTTTTGCAGATATATTTAAGTTACAGATCTTGAGATGGGAAGATTATCCTGGATTATTTGGGCTCAATCTCATCATATGGGTCCTTAGAGGGTCAGAGGTAGAGGAACTGCCATGATACAAATGGCAATTGTCATCAGAGAAATTTAAAGATGCAAAACTGCTGGCCTGAAGATGGAGGAAGAGGCCATAAGCTAAGGAATAAAGATGGCCTCTAGAAGCTGGAAAATGTAAGAACTCACCTAGAATACCAAGAAGAACCCTGATTTTAGTCCAGTGAAACTGAATTAAGATTTCTGATCTCCAGAACAGTAAGATAAGAAAGTTGTGTTATATATAAGTCACTAAGTTTCTGGTAATTTGTTACAGCACCAATAGGAAACAAATACATTGTTGTTCTTCAAATTAAATAAGGTGTACACTGTCCCACTTCAGAACCTTTATGATCTTGTATTTGCCAGAAATGTCTTTGCTTTCCTCTTCTTACTTGGGAGACATATACACACACACATATATATACCTCAATGCCCAGCACCAATGTCACTAGCATTCCTGACTAACACAGCTCTTCTGTATGAACATATGCCTGGTTTAAACCACTAGTAAAATATTTACCCATGGCATTGTTATAGTTTGCAAATCTATCTTTCTAGATTGAAATCTTTTGAGGACGGAGTAATACCTTATTGTATTTCCTTCCAAGCCTCACAACAAATATTTGTGCAATTAATGCATTAAATGTGTGGTGATTGAATCTTTGGTTGTTACTGGAAGCACTTGAAGACTCAGTTAAAAGTCAGGACAAGAAATAGGGATCCCATGAGCATCATCAGTAAAAGAATTGAAATGTGTGATCATAGATATGATTTGTAAGGGATTTTAGAGAAAAAAATCCAGAGATCTGAAAAAAAGAAAAAGAGTAAAAAAAAAAAGTGTGGAAAAACAGGTGAAAGTAACTTGCATTTATAAGATGAATAAGTCCTGAAAATGTAATGTTCAGCATAGTGACTATAGTTAATACTGTACTGTATATTTGAAAGCTACTGAGTAGATCTTAAAAGTTATCAACACAAGAAAAAAAATTTGTAAGTAAAGGGATGTGAGATGATGGATGCTAACTAAACTTACCGTGGTGATCCTTTAGCAATATATAATCAAATATTGTACATCTAAAATTTGTCATGTGTCCATTTTCTTAATAAAATGGAAGAAAAAATGATATAAAGATTTTTATTCCTATAAGAAGTTTGAATTATAAACTATAATTACATTAACATAAAATCTGTGAGAGAAAAGGAATAGGCAGAAGTATAATGCTCATGGAAACATAGGTTTGTAGCCCAAATATTTGAGTTCTTCATTTTCAACATTTTTTTACCAAGAAGATTTCACTAAATTTTTTCAAATCCTACCTCAGAATAAAGGTTAAGTTGAAATTCTTGAGGTACTTTTGACTTTTTAAATAAAAATCTACTCTTAAAATAATCATGTATGACTTATGGCTGGCATAGACCCTGACCCATTGCAAGACTGTAATAAATAATATAGTTTATATTTTTTAAAAAATCCAGAAAGTAAAAAACAAAACCCCTTTTGCTATATATAATACATATTAATAGATTATAATTCATATATATATGAACAAATAAGAAAATATTCCTATTAACTGAATAACAATTCCCAGAACTAGAATTAAAAGATGTTTAACCTCATGTAGGGGGTGTAGGGAGGAGTTACTAATAATTGTTTATTGCCAAAGGCTTTCACATATGTTCTCATTTAGTTATGACAATTCCACAGCATACATATTATTTATGTTTGTCAAATGAGACTGAGGCTCGAGGGAGGTTCAGACTTACGCAGACAATAATGGACAAAGCTAGGCTTCAAAACTATGCTGAGACCTAGGTTTTCACAAATGCATTAAATTAAGAAAGGTCAAGCCCTGTTTGGAATGCACCTGGTTTCCAATTGTGACTAGGCTAAGGGTAATGACATGAACATCACTGCCAATTACAAGGTATAAATAGTAAGCCGATATTCTAACTGAGAAAAATATTAGAACAAAAGAGGTACCTTGAGAGTTTTTTTTAAATATTATTAAACACATGTACCTATATTATCTCATTCAATCAACATGAAAAAAAGCTAGGATATAAAGGCCACATTCCTGTTTTACAACAAAAAAATTTTGGAAACTCAGAAACCAAACTACTTGCCCCATCACACAGCTGGTAAGATGTACATACAAACAGAAACTCAAGACTTCACTTATTTACTTATTTAACAATCAAATATTTACTAAGATAATACCATGTGCCATGTACTATTGCAGACTATTTTCTCTCCAGTGGATTATTTTTAATGGTTATAACTTATATTCCTGGAAGCCTTAAAACTCATATGAGTTGTAATATGCTAGGCTGTCATGGACTATTAGGAAAGATGGAGGGGGTGCTGCTATAGGATTGCTGTGCATTCACATGGCAATTAACTATTTAATAATATCTCACATGACTATAGCTGTGATAGTTTATTATTTACAGACATGAATTGATGCTACACCTCAAATTTATATATAACAATGTTCTTCGTTGGACTATAGCAAAACTCCTACTGATCAAGCACTTAACTACTGCAACCTGAGATAAATTAATTTCCTAATCACTTACATCAAAGAGCCTCAAACTAGGGAGGCTGGGAAGATGGCAGAGTTAGAGGACCCCAAGCTCTCCTCATCTCACAGATATTGAAAGATAATATGTACATCAGTATAAATAACCCAGAAAATGACCTGAAGACTGGCAGAACAAACTCCACAAATACAGGCAGAGAAGAGGCCACATCAAAGAGGGTCAGAAGAGTGGAGACACAGTGGGAAGTGAAATGGACCAGGGCTGTTCGGGGATGGGGGGTTGGGGGGCACACAGGCATGGAGAAGGGCAAGAAACACGCTATCACATCTGGGAGCCTGCACAGGGAAAATGAATCCCCATGACATTTGGCTTTGAAAGCCAGAGGGACCCAATTTCATGAGTTCTTAACAACCAGCAGGACTTAAATCCTGGAATTTAAAAAATCAGCGGCTTGGTTCTGGGAAAGCTGGGAGGGCAACAGGAAGTCCAGTCCCTGCCCTTAAAGAGACAGCACCACAAAGAGCCCTCTGATGATACAGCAGAGAAGCAGCAGTTTGAAAAATTCCCCGGGACATACGGGAGAAAGAGCTCTTTACTGATCTCAGAGTGTGTTCTGAAGGGGCTGAGATCCCAAGAAGACTCCTCCAAGAACAAAGAAGTCGGCAGGCACCAATTCCCTCTTCTGCCCCTCAGCATAAACACACAGCCACCTGTGGGAACCAGCGTGCTGACATTCACTACCTAACTTGCTTACATGAAGCCCTGCTCCCCCACACTTCAGTAGATCAGCCATTTCCAGTCACACTTGCCTCAGTCCTATTGCCATGGACTCCCCCCAGCCCAGAAGACCTGTGCAAACCTTGCCAATACCATGTCTCCTGATAAGCATGCTTTATGAGGCCTTGGTTCAGGTGGTGGTGGTGTGGCAGCAGGCCCTGCAGACGCCCACGGCACACCTTGCTAAAATTGCACCTGCCCCCCCAACCCACACCCAGCCCTGGAGCTGGTGGCAGCAGGTGTCATTTCACAAGCAGACTGGCACACATGTTTTAAAAACTGTGCACCCAGGCCAGGTACCAAACCCTGCCACAACAGGCAAAGAGAGACTCTGCAGGAGACTAGACTGCAGGCAAAAGCAGCCGGGACGCAACAGCAGGGCACACGCCACACACATAGGAGACACTCCCTGAAATGCCAGGTTCTGGGGAACAGGGAACACTGCACTGCAAGGCACAATAGGACCTCTTCTTCATTAAGCCATTACTTTCAAAAGCAGGAAGCTTAACTGAGATTCCTCACACACAGAAACAGAGTTGGACAAAATGAGAAGACAGAGGAATATGTCCCAAATAAAAGAACAGGACAAAATCAGAGCAAGAGACCTAAGTGAAACGGAGATAAGTAATATGTCAGAGAATTTAAAGTAATGATCATAAAGACACTGTACTTGAAAAAAGAGTGGAGGACATTAGTGAGACTCTTAAAGAGATACAAAAGAACATATCAGAGAAGAATACAATAAATGAAATTAAAAATACACAAGATGAAATAAATAGCAGGCTAGAGGAAGCAAAAGAATGAATCAGTGATCTGGAGGACAGAGTAATGAAATGTAATCAAGCTGAGCAGGTGAGAGAAAAAAAATTATGCAAAATGAGAATAGATTTAGGGAACTCAGTGACTCCATCAAGTGTAATAACATTCACATTATTGGGATCCCAGAAGAATAAGAGAGGGAAAAGGGGTCAGAAAATTTGAAGAAATAACAGCTGAAAACTTTCCTAATCTGGGGAAGGAAACAGATATTCAGATCCAGAATGCACAAACAGTCCCCAACAAAATCAACCCTAGGAGATCCACACCAAGACACATAATAATTAAAATGGTAAAAAATAGTGATAAAAAGATTATTTTAAAAGCAGCAAGAGAAAAGAGAATTACATACAAGGGAACCCCCATAAGCCTATCAGCAAATGTTTCAGCAGAAACTTTGCAAGCCAGAAGAGAGAAGCATGATATATTCAAAATGCCAAAAGGGAAAAATATGCAGCCAAGAATACTCTAACCACAATGCTAATATTCAGAATAGAAGTAGAGAAAAAGGGGTTCTCAGACAAATGAAATCTGAAGGAGCTCATGATCACCAAACTAGCCCTCCCTCCAAAAAAGGAGGATTCTGAGTAGAAAGACCATGAGTATGAAAAGTGGGAAACACAAAACAGTAAAAATAAGTGTATCTGTAAAAGTCAAAGGACTCACAAAATAAATAGATGTAAAATATTACACCATGTCCCTAAAATGTGGGGTGGAGAGGAGTAAAGAATGGGGTTAAAATTAACTTAATATACACTGCTATATGCAAGAGATATTATATACAAACCTAATTGTAACAAATCAAAAACCAATAATAGATATGCAAAGAATAAAGAGAAAGGAATCAAGTATATCACTAAAGAAAGCCAACAAACTATGAAAGAGAGTAAGTGAAGAAAGAATCAGAGAAAAACTACAAAAATGACCACAAAACAAGTAACAGTCTGGCAACAAATACATATCTATCAATAATTACCTTGAATGTAAGTGGACTAAATGATCCAATCAAAAGACACAGGGTGATGGAATGGATAAAAAAAAGCAAGACCCATCTACATGCTGCCTACAAGAGACTCATTTCAGACCTAAAGAAACCTGCAGATTGAAAGTGAGGGGATGGAGAAATATTTATCATGCAAATGGATGTCAAAAAAAAAAAAAAGAAGCCAAGGTAATAATACTTATATCAGGCAAAATAGACTTTAAAACAAAGACTATCCACAAGAGACAAAAAAGGACACAATCCAATAAGAAGATAAAAATTGTAAATATTTATGCACCCAACAAGGGAGCACTCAAATACATAAAATAGTTAATAAAAACATAAAAGAACCATTCGATAGTAACACAATAGTAGGGGACTTTAACACCCCACTTACAATGGACAGATAATCTAAATAGTAAACCAACAAGGAAACAATGGCTTTGAAAGACACACTGGACCAGATAGACTTAACAGATGATATATTAGGAATATTCCATCCTAAAACAGCAGAATACACATTCAAGTGTACATAGAACATTCTCCAGAATAGATCAGCTATTGGGCCATAAAACAAGTCTCAACAAATTTAAAAAGATTTAAAATTTGGGGGATGCAGCAAAAGCTGTCCTAAGAGGGAAGTTTATAGCAATACAGGCCTACCACAACAAGCAAGGAAAATCACAAAAAAACCTAACCTTCCACCTAAATGAGCTAGAAAAAGAACAAACAAAACCCAAAAATGAGCAGAGGGAAGGAAGAATAAAGATTATGAAATAAATGACAGAGAAACTAAAAAAAACAAACAAAACAAAAAACCCGTGAGAACAGATCAATGAAACAAGGAGCTGGTTCTTTGAAAAGTCAACAAAATTGATAAAACTCTAACCATACCCATCCAAAGAGAAAGAGAGAGAGGGAGAGAGGACTCAAAAAAATCACAGGTGAAAAGAGAAATAAGAACTGACACCACAGAAATACAAACGATTGTTAGAGAATATTACAAAAAATTATATGCCAACAAATTGGACAACCTAGAAAAAAATGGATAAATTTCTAGAAAGATACAACCTACCAAAACTGAAGCAGGAAGAAATAAAAATTTGAACTGATTATTAGCAAAGAAACTGAATCAATAATCAAACTCCCAAGCTCAGGACCACACAGCTTCACAGGCAAATTCTATGAAACATTTAAAGAAGAGTTGATACCTATTCTTCTCAAAAAATGGAAGAGGAAGGAAAACTTCCAAATTCATTCTATGAGGCCAGTGTTACCCTGATACCAAAACCAGATGAAGACACCACAAAAAAAGGAGCATTACAGGCCAATCTGATGAACATAGATGCAAAAATCCTCCACAAAATATTAGCAAACTGAATCCAACAACACACACACACAAAAATCATTCAACATGATCAAGTGTCATGTGTTCCTGGGATGCAAGAATGGTTCAACATTCACAAATCAATCAAACATGATACATCACATCCACAAGAGAAAGGATAAAAACCATATGATTGTTTCAACAGATGCAGAAAAACATCTGACGAAGTACAACATCCAATCATGATAAAAACCCTCAACAAAGTAGGTTTAAAGGGAACATACTTCAACAAAATAAAGACCTTACATGAAAAACCCACAGCTAACATCATACTCAATGAGGAAAACCTGAGAGCTTTTCCTCTGATGTCAGGAACAAGACAACAATGTCTATTACCACTTTTATTCGACATTGTACTAGAAGTCCTAGCCAGAACAATCAGACAACAAAAAGAAAAAAAGGCATCCAAATTGTGGATGTAAGGAAGAAGTAAAACTTTCACTATCTGCATATGACATGATACAATATACAGAAAACCCAAAGACTCCAGCAAAAAACTGTTAGAGTTGATACACAAATTCAGTAAAGTTGCAGGGTACAAAAATCAATGTAGAGAAATCTGTTGCATTCCCATACACTAATAATGAAGAAAAAGAAAGTGAAAATAAGAAAACAATCCCATTTACAACTGCACCAAAAAAGAATAAAATACCTAGGAATAAACTTAACCAAAGAGATGAAAGACCTGTGCTCTGAAAACTATAAAACATTAATAAAAAAAAAATTTAAGACAATGAAAAGAAATGGAAAGATGTTCCATGCTCACGGGTTGGAAAAACAAATATTGTTACAATGTCTATACTACCCAAAGCAATTACAGATTTAATGCAATGCCTATCAAAATACCAACAGTATTTTTCACAGACCTAGAACAATCCTAAAATTTGTATGAAACCAAAAGACTCCAAATAGCCAAAGCAATCTCAAAAACAAAAACAAAACAAAACAACCATGGAGGAACCATAATCCAGGCTTCAAGTTATATTACAAAGCTGTAGTAATCAAAACAGTATGGTACTGGCATGAAAACACACACAGATCAATGGAACAGAACAGAAAACCCAGAAATAAATCCACAATTATATGGTCAATTAATCGTCAACAAAGGAGGCAAGAATGGGAAAAAGACAGTCTCAAACAAATAGTATTGGGAAAACTGGACAGCTACATGTAGAGGAAAGAAATGGACCACTTTCTTACACCATACACAAAAATAAATTCAAAATGAATTGAGAACCTAAACATGAGACCTGAAACCATAAAAATCCTAGAAGAGAGTACAGGCAGTAATTTCTTTGATGTCAGCCATAGCAACATTTTTCTAGATATGTCTCCTGAGGCAAGGAAAACAAAAGCAAAAACTACTGGGACTGTATCGAAATAAAAAGCTTCTGCACAGCAAAGGAAACAACCAACAATTCTAATAGACAACATACTGAATGGGAGAAGATATTTGCAAATGACCTATCCAATAAAGGGTTAATATCCAAAATATATAAAGAACTTATACTACTCAACACATAAAACCCCCAAATAATCCAATGAAAAAATGGGCAGAAGCCATGAACAGACATTTCTGCAAAGACATGTAGATGGTGAATGGACACATGAAAAGATGTTCATCATCACTCATGAGGGAAATGCAAATCAAAACCACAATGTGATATCACCTCACACCTGTCAGAATAGCTAAAATCAAAAATTCAGGAAACAACAAGTGTTGGTGAGGATGTAGAGAAAAAGGAACCCTTGTGTGCACTGCTGATGCAAATGCAAACTGGTGTAGACACTGTGGAAAACAATATGGATGTTCCTAAAAACATTAAAAATAGAACTAACCTATGATCCAGTAATCACACTACTGGGTATTTACTCAAAGAATACAAAAGCAGTAATTTGAAGGCATATATGCTTCCCTATGTTTATTGTAGCATTATTTACAATAGCCAAACTATGGAAGCATCTCAAGTGTCCATCGATAGATGGATAAAGAAAAAATGTGGTGTGTATAAATATAAATACAATAAAATATTATTTAGCCATAAAAAAGAATGAAACCTTGCCATTTGCAACAATATGGATGGAGCTAGAGCATATAATGAAAAAAGAGAAGAGCAGGGAAAGCTTCCAAATACATCGTACAAAGTCAGCAATACCCTGATACCAAAACCAGTCAAAAATACCACACACACAAAAACTACAGACCAATATCCCTGATAAACATAGATGAGACACAGACACACAGACACACACACACAGACACACACACACACACACACACACACACACGAATATTATGCAGCCATAAAAAAGGATGAAATCTTGACATTTGTGATAACATGGAGGACCTAAAGGGTATTATGCTAAATAAGTCAGACTTAGATGAATGCCCTAACAATTTAATTCATGTGTGAAATATCATAAGTGAATCAAATGAATAAACAAAACACAGAATCAGACCTATAATTACAGAGAACTGATGACTGCCAGATGGAAGGGGGGGTGGAGGAATGGGCAAAGTGGAGAGATACAGGCTTAAGATGGAATGATTAAGTCGCTGGAATGAAAGGCACACCACAGGGAATACAGTCAATGGTGTTATATCACTGTATGGTGGCAGATGGCAACCACCCTTGCAGTGAGCATAGAATATAGAGATGCTGAATCACTATACTATGTATCTGAGACTATTGTAAAATTGTATGTCAACTATACTCAAAAAATTTTTAAAAACTCACCTAAAAACTTTCTCTTGACTGTAGCAATGATAAACTAAAATCACCTGTTGTTTAAAAAAAAAAAGACCAACAACTTAGGAACAAAGAAGTTCAGTGCAAAATTAACTCCTGTATTGTGTTAATAGATATCATTGTTAAATAAATCAGCCTGTTTCTTTTTAACAGTACTGGAAACTGCCAATTGAAGTGAGAAATTTTAAAATTCCAGTCAACTTCAAAATGATGGTTTAATAATCCCATAAGTTTCTTCTCAACAAGCAATCATGTAATTGTACATCAATTTCAGCACACGTTGATAGGGACTTCCCAAATTGTTAGGTAGTTCCACTATTATATCCCCAAAGGAAAAGACCACAATGTAGAAGATAAGGGAAAGGGAAAAACAAATTTTTGAACACTACAAGCTTAAGTTTAGAGAAGAGTTGGAGGAAAAAATATGTATATGTGGGTATTGGTGGGTGTGGGTATATAGGTGTATTTGTGTGTGTATATATATACATATTCAAATTATTCAGGCTAAAAATCTGCCAAAACCACAATATATGTAATATGCTGTGATTTAGGATTAAAGCAAAGAAAGAAAATGTGCATCTGTTTTGGATTAATGAAATGAGAACCCTGAATTTGTGAATCCCTTAATAAGTACAACCATAGATAGACAATCCACCCTCATAAATACTCTACAATATCATTATGTGTATGAATTAATCTGGCCTTTCCCACTATAGTTGTCTTTTAGCGCTACAGCCCCTTTCAAAGCTTCCTTTCTTAGTTTAAGAGAATACAGGTATTTCCTTCTAGTCAAAAGATGTAGGAAATAATAAAATCATAGCTAGTATTAGTGCTTAGTGCAGAGTGTTAGGTACTCTGCAAAGTGATTTATAATACTATTTCAGTTCATCTTTATTAATAAAACCGAAATCAGTAGGATTTTTATTCCCATTTTCCAAATGTGAAAGATTTTATAAAACCAATTGGAGATTCCGTTGCTGGTAGGTGACCGATATACCAACCAGAGACTGTTCCTGGAACCCATAAAGTTTATCAGTCACTAAGATGTACTGCCTGTCTGGTCTCTTCAGTTTACTGTTTAGATGCTTCCAAAACAATGGTTGAGATAACCATAATATAAAAAGAGAGTTACCATTAAAACATTAAAATTTTAAAAATACAGTCAGTAATAAGAAAAAGACAAGTACTGGGAAATCAAAATGAACTAGATATGGCAATTAAGCACAAACTTAAGCTCACAGATTTGTGCAAGTCAGTGCTAAAATGGACATATCTAGTTCTTATGTCAGATAAAGTTAAATTTCATCTGGAAGTCACCTTTTCTTTCTGACATTAAAAATTGTCAGAATTTATCATATGAATCCTTAAGTAAAGCAAGGGACAGTATCTCACAATCGGTATTTTTGCATCAGTTGGGCTAAAAACATGAGATACTCCTCAGAAGGTTACTTATTATGTCTCTCCTCTCAGCAAACCAGTGGAGGAAGAGTAAATTGGATCATTTAACACTCAACATTGTAACTCTATTTTAACCCAGATAAAAACTGAGCTAAGGATGTGAATCATCATTTCTCCAAAAAAGATACATAAATAATAAATCAGCACAAAGTGATGCTTGAGTCAGCCATCAGAGAAATGCAAATCAAAACCACAATGCAATACTACTTCACACACACTAGGATGATGATACATCAAAAAGATAATAACAAGTGTTGGTGAGGATGTGGAGAAATTGGAGCCCGCTACTGTCTAAATGTTTACGTCCCTCCAAAATTCATATGTTGGAATCCTGATGCCCAATGTGGTGGCATTTGGAGGTGGGGTCTTTGGTCATGAGGGTGGAACCCTTGTGAATGGAATTAGTGTTCTTACAAAGAAATCCAGAGATCCCTTGCCCCTTCCCCCATGTGGAGACACAGCAAGAAGGAACCATCTATGAACCAGGGAGTACTAACTGAATCTGCTGGCACCTTGATCTTGGACTTCCTGGCCTCCAAAACTGTGAGAAATAAATTTCTGTAGTTTATAAGCTATCCCGGTATTTTGTTCTAGCAGTATGAATGAACTAAGACAGGGTACAATGAACCAAGACTTCATACTCAGTATGAACTAAGAAATAACTCCTCAAAAGTTTAAACATAGGGGCACCTGGGTACCTCGGTCAGTTAAATGTCTGCCTCCAGCTCATGATCCCAGGGTCCTGGGATCAAGCCCCACGTTAGGCTCCCTGCTCAGAGGGGATCTTGCATCTCCCTCTCCCCTCTGCTCATACTCTCCCGCTCTCTCAAATAATAAAATTTTTAAAATCTTAAAAAAAAGTTTAAACATATGACCCAGCAATCCCAATCTATTATATACCTAAGAGAAATGAAAACATATGTCCAAATGTCCCTATGTACAAAAGCTTGTGCATGGATGTTCATAGCAACATTATTCATAAAAGCCTAACAATGGAAACTTAAATTTCCATTAACTAACTGATGAATGGACTAATAAATGTCATATACCCATATAATGGAGTATTATTCAGCAATAAAAGAAAATGTACTGATAACGTACATAAAATGACATACTGATACATGCTATAACATGAACCTTGCAAACTTTATGTTAAGTGAAAGAAGCCAGCCAACAAAGTACACATATATGATTTCATTTATATGAAATGTCTAGAATAGGCAAATCCATAGAGACAAGTGGTTGCCAAAGGCTGGGGAGCAGGAGAGAGGGTTGTGGGGAGGGAGACAATGGGAAGTGACTGCTAATAGTATGGGATTTATTTTGGGGTGATGAAAACCTTGAAAATTGATTGAAGCTGTTTGAGAAGCACTATCATGGGACCTTTTTAAACTAGAAGCATGGAAGCCAGGCATTAATAACAGTCTTCTTCAACCATAAGAGAGTCTAAGGCAGAATTGCATCATGATATTATCTACACAGCTAAATTAGGGATAGTTTCAAGGCTGAATAAGCTTATCTATCAGTGATTATCATTTAAGATTTTTGGACTCTGGATCCTTTGAGGATTTGCTGAAAGCTCTGAAGAAGGTAAGAGTCATGTTACCCTGAGGAGTCTAAATAGCTTCATAGACTTGAGACTCTCCATGATTGTGGTAGAATAAGACAAAAAACAAAATCACTGCACAATTCCGTTTGAATAGAAATGTAAGAAGAAGGGAGTGGGAAATGCTGTGCAACAAAAAATGACCAAACATCCCCCTCTCCTGGCTTGCAGGATTGACTACCATGACTGCTCCAATGAAACTCTAGCCTGTCCCTCTAGCTTCCTGAATAAAAATTAAGACGCTCAAGAGTCAAATTGCTCCTCCTTTCTGAGAGCTCCCAATCCAGAATAGATTCCTTACTTTCTTTAAACCTCCCGAAAATTACCTTACCCAAATCCTGAAACAGGTTCCACCTGACTCCCTCTCTTTGAGACACTCCGTGGTTTTCCAAGGTACGGATGGGTCTCCCTTGCTGCAGCAGTAAGCCCAATTTTGGCAACAGGTGTATTCCTGGTAATATATGGCTGATGAGAAGCAATAATATAATAAAATATAATATGCCATTAAGCGTATGTATAAAATTTTATGTATATTAGGACTTTGTGTTCTCATTAACACACACTATATATGAGATAATTACATTGATACAAGAAAGACAATGGCTACACCCCAAAATGTTTATAGAGTTATTATCTCTGAATGCTGGTATGCTTGTTTTCCTTTTCACTTTTCTGTATGTCCTATTTTCCTTCAAAGATGGTGTATAGCTTAAGAACAAAGGGCGAGGGGGAGAAGAAAAACTCCCTTCTAAGAGAATGTATTATTATGAAGGAAGAACCTCATATTCAAAATGGTTGTCAGTACATAAGGTGTTCAGACTTCAGTGTGTTAAATCACTTGGGATGCGTGCTGAAAATGAAAGATTCCAGAAGCTACACTTTGGACCCCAGGTGAGTCTGACCCATCAGGTCTGAGGCGCAACCTTGGGGAAAAGCAGGGTTTGTAAAAAAAAATTTTTTTTGAAGATTTATTTATTTATTTGAGAGAGACAGAGAGCAGGGACGGGGGGGGGAGGGCGAGAAGCAGACTCCCCGCCAAGCCAGGAGCCCGATGTGGGGCTCAATCCCAGGACCCGGAGATCACAACCTGATCCAAAGGCAGACGCTCAACTGACTGAGCCACCCAGGCGCTCTGGGAAAAGCAGGTTTCTAGACAAACTAGAACAGAAGGATGTACAGATTAACAGAGAGAGGAGAGGATGTTTTAGGCTTGTAGAACAACAGCAAGCAGAGTCTTAAAGCATGAAGCTGCATGTGCTGAGGACAGCGAGCATGAGTGGTCTGGTGGTGCACAGTGGCTTTCAGTAAAATGGATTTGACCAATCTAAAGGGACTGAGGGCTCCTTTAGAGAAGAGCTGGAAACCAGGCAGGTTTGGAAAGGCAGAGTGGGTATATAAACTTCTCTCAAGTTTCCAACCCACATTGCCACCATCAGTTAGCAATTCACCGGTTTCTTCAATTTATATCCACATGTTTTTCAGAAAGCAAGTCTAACTTTTCCTTAAACATTTCCACCAGCAGTTTTCATTTTTTAAACCCTTATATTAAAACTTTTCTATCTTCCTAGGAACTCATCCTCTTATCTTTGCCTATGCTGCCCAGTGAACTGAAAACCTGTCAGCCAACAAGGAAACCTAGAAAACAAAATTAAGTTTAAAAGCCTCTTATTGAGCATCGAGAGGACTCAAGAGTATGAAAAAAATCATTATCTTTCAATATCATGTTAACAACTTTAAAAAAAAAAAAAAAAGATAAAGTCTTTTCCAGTGAGTAATCTGATCTTTCACTTGGGTCCAGAAATTTTCAAGTGGAAAAGTATTTCTACTTTTAACCACATAAAAGGGATTTTTATATTAAAAATGAATACTTCAGACTTTTGTCTATAATACAAAGTAAAATAACTTTACAGCTAAGAGAGACTTCAAATAACAAGTTTTCATTTTAGTTCTAAATACTGTTTGCCCCCCCCACACGCATACATGCGCATACTCTCCAAAAATAAATATTTTAGCCTGAAAATTCCCCTCAATATTTTATGTCCCTTAAAGTAGGTGAATAATATATGGTTTTTGTGAAATTATTTCAATTGGCAGTAATTTTCAATTACTAAGAGAGAAATATTATTTGATATTAAAGCAGTTTAATGCAAATGGAATAACAGTATCATGTCCTCATCTTAAGCTTATTGGAATAGCTAATTTGAGTAACTTAAACAAAAATCTCCAAATAAATGAGAGTCACTGATACAAGTAAATGAAACCCAAAAAGAAAGCAGTTCCTTTAAAAGAATTTACTCTACCTAGAGATTATAACACTATTACTATTATAACACTATCGAGTATAAGGCATACATCTGAAAATGAGGCCACAAAATGTATTTGCAGTTGTATTATCTCAGCAGGAAAGGGAATTTGGAACTTCACTTTCAGGTGATTTGGAGTACCTTTAGAAAACCCACCGTCCAATGAAAGGTGCTATGTCTGATGAACACTGTTGCAGACTTAAGGTACCCTCACAACTAGAATGCCTTTTGGGTAGGTTAATGTCAAAAATTCCATTTTAAGAAATGGCAACTTCATGCAAAAATAATCACAATATACTTTTTCCTCTTTTCCGGTCTTTGAGTTAAATACCTCAATTGTGATGGTGTGGCAGAGCACGTTGCCTTTAAAACCAAATAGATCTGGCTCAACTCTCCATTCTGCCACCTACATTTGATAGATTCACATACTGTTTAGCTTTTGTTTCATTGTACATAAAACAGGGGTAACACTGACCTCACTCATAGCACAAGCTTAAGGATTAAGAGCTATCACAAGAACCTAGAAGGAAAGAGATACTGGTGGCAGGATTCCCTAAGGAGTGAAATGTCTTCTGATTAGAGAATAAACAGCAGTGAATGGTAAGGGACAGTTAGAAAAAAACAAAATACAAATTTGTATGATAAAGGAAAAAGAATCTTTAAGATTCTTTAAGATTTTAAGAAGGAAGGCGAGAGGGGACCCTGAGACAGAAAAATGTTGGAGAGAGGAGAGGATGGCATAGAAGATGGAATTAAGCTGTGACCCAGAGAAGAGCGGATGATAAGAAGTTACCTGTGGCCACCCTGGCTCCTAAAGAACACACATTCTATTGTAAGGTCCTCCCCCGCCTCCCACTCTTGTACTTTAATATAAATTAATCTGCCACAACTAGCAGCCCCTCCCCCCTAACAAAAAGGAAGAAGTCAGAGAAAATTAGCTTCTGTAAAGACACAGCTGTCTAGGGTAAAATCTCAAAGTCTACTAAATACAACTGCCTTGTGTGAGGTGTTTTGAGGAAATCAAGGCATGTGGGCCACGATCCAGATCTGAACTTACACAAGGTGATGAAAAGGGAACAGCTCTAAGAGATAAAGGCACGGGCAAGCTGGAGAATCAGCAGAAACAGGAAAATGATCCAAGTGGTATCTGGAAGGAAATTAAACCCCAGAGATACTAGCGGAGGGAGAGAAGAGTCGGGGTTCACTTTATTTAAATATATAATAGGAGCCAGTGACGCCAGTAGGCTGACGGGCAAAGGGAAAGCCAGGCTGCTAACATCTGCTTACAAGCCACCTCCGTTGGTTAGCACTCCGTAAATGTCAGCTCTCTTCCCGTATGAGGAATGGATAATGTATCAGATACAACTGTTTTCACGCTTCTTACAACTGTGAGGGGCGGAAAGGCAAACTTTTAAAAGTGATATAAAACTAGCATAAAGTTGTACTTTACCCAAAAGAGTCAACCCAAAACGCCAAAACTGCCTGGTTGATATATCGAGGGAAGGATGGGGGAGGGGGAGATCTACCTTTAGGAAAAGCAGGTATTTGTCAAAAGCCACTTCACAGCATAGCTAGGAGATCAATGATTTTTCCATCATGCCAGATACAACACAGCTGCGATTTTCAGGAAGGCAACTGAGCAGTTTGGGCGGGGGAGTCAGACAGAAGGCTTACAAAGAGCATCTCTTTGCTGCATTATGAATGCTCAGGTCAGTTCCCCTTTGAAACGTTTTTAGCAACAATATGGCCTTTGCAAATAAATGACGAATTACTGTGCTACTTTATGTTAACGAAAATGGCTAGACATTTTTGCTCAGGTCTTGGGGAAACTTTAGCCTTTTCCATTTTTCAAAGTATTACACACACGCGCGCACACACACACACACACAAGACAGAAAGAAAAGGCTAAATGCGTTTCCTCGGTAAACAGGTGCTGCAGGATGAAGATGCAGCCACTCCCTTCCCCTGGGAAGGCTCCGAGGGCCCCACAAGGAACCAAGTCTGGGAAGGGGGAAAAAGCATGGTTCATCGCAAAGGTTATTACTGCACAGGTGCTGGCATTCGGTCCATTTAGAAAGCCAAAATAGAAACGAATGGTATCTCCACTTAAAATAAATCAAGGAACTCTTTGTCAAACTGCAGTTCCCTTATTATTACCGAGAAGCAGAAGGAGTAAAGGGGCGGCAGGAAATTCATGAGGGAGCCTCCCACAGACTCACGCGTCTCCGAGGTGCAGTCGGTTTTGCACAGGGTCCGCTTCTATAGTGACGGCGACTTAAACCCTGGAGCAGCGCAACCAGGGTGGAAATAGTCAATACCCAGTTTGACCAACCCCTGCTGCGCCTCAGGGATCCCAGGCTTGCTCAGGTAGGTGTTGCAGAGTGTAAGCCCTAGCTCCTTCTCCTGAACCCGGACCCCAAGGGGAGCCAGCCTTCCTGCACTCGGCCAGCAGTCCCGTCCGCTCGCTCCTACCTTTGCTCCGGATCCTTGCTCCAACTGGTCCAGTCCCAGCTGGCCGGCGCTGGGAGGCGCGGGTGCAGGGGCCTCTATTTGTAAACACGCTCCACGTGTGCTCGCCCAGCCCCGTTCGCATCCCGCTCGTGGCACCTGAGGATGCGAAGCTTTCTCGGGAGCCTTCAGAGGGTGCGATTTTTATTCCACCTGAGAGTGGAGGAAGCCTCCCCCGCAGAGGCGAGCCACTGAAAGAAGGGCCAAGACGGGGTGGACTTGTACCGCCCCCTGCTGGTTGGCGAAATAGTCTGCAGGCTGGAGCAGCCAGGCCATCAGCGAAACCCACGCGGCGCCTACAGACGCTGCAGCGGTGGCCCCGCCCCCTCCCGCCCTCTCCCGCCCTCTCCCGCCCTCTCCCGCCCTCTCACTGGAGACTCCGCCCCCGCGCCGCGCGCACTCGCCTGCGCAGGCCCCGCCCCCTCGCCGACACAGCGTTCCTGCGGGGGCGCGCGCGTGCACCCTAATCCCCCGCCTTCCGGCTCCGGCGGCAACGCTCGCCCCTCGCCGCCGCTGCCGCTGCCGCGCCACCAGTGTCAGCTTCCCTCTAGAGACTCCATTTGCTTTCAGGGCAGTCTGGCCGCCGCGCTGTCTGGCGGAGAGCGATGCCTCCGGCCCGCTGACGCGTTCCCTGGGCCAAGCGCTCGCCCGCTGCGGCGGTGACACCCTGGTCGCCGGCGTCCACGGAGGAATCCGGGCTCCCTCCGCGTGAGCAAAGACGTCCCGCGCTCCGGAGCTCGCCCTGCGGGGAGAGGCCCTCGCTAACACGGCTTGTCTCTGACCTCTTAATTTCAGGAGGTAGGCAATTCAGGTCCCGCTGTCACTCCAGATAATGCCTAAAAGCATTATTTGTCGGATTTTGTCATCACACTGATAGGCGTTAATTTTCTCAATACAGTTGCAGGTTAGATATGAGTAATGCCACAGACCCTGATATTGAAAAAAAATATTTTTGGTATTTTCCTTTAGGTTTCGGAGGCACCGAGTGCTTATACAGCTCCCCACAGGAACTACTTCTGTTGGCCCATCGAGGATCATCTTTCACCAGGATTATTTTAACATCTTCACTGAGCCTTCCACCTCATACCCTCTACCATGAGTTCTGATTTCTACCAATGAAGTTTTTAATGCTTTCTTTAATCATGTGACACCACCTCTTGTCCACCTTTTGCCTTTCCAGTTGCCAAATACATTAGGTATAAGTTTGTGTCATGTTAAAGTACAAAGTTTTCTACTTGTCCATTTTCACCTTATTTGCACTGCTCACTTCTGTCCAGCTTGCTTTACCTCGCTTGCCTGTGATTTTCATACCCACTCACTTGAATAATCTCTAGCAGTCCTGCCTAGAAGAGGCAGTATTCCATACAGTGCCCTGCCTGACAAAGACAAAGGTCAAGGGATGAGTTTTTCCATTATTTTTTTCCTATATGTCATGTTTACAAGTCCTCTCTTAAACTGTTCCCTAGCACATTTCTCAAAATAGTCCCACCTGAGTCTTAGTTCCTTTAGCAAAGACTCTCACCTGTAATGATGGCAAGAATTGAATACACAATAGGACTGTTTTAGAGTCCTTGCTGGTACAGTATTGGTTGCAGTCTCCTTTGAGAGTGCGGTACAGGAAAAGACCTTAAACTAAGTGAGGAGGAAGAAAGAAGATAGGTTTAATTAAAACTAGTCCTTGTTGAAAGAACTTTGTAGGCTTTAAAACAGCAAAGTGAAGAGAGTCACATAGGCCTGGCTTGGAAATTGGCCTGCACACCACCCATCTAGGTCCGGGGGGGACAGGGAAGGGATCTTAAAACCCCATTTTCTAGTCTCATTGTATCCAAATCTAAGTTGTTAAATATCTTGTTCTAGTAATTGCTTAAAACATTAGACACTTAAAATGTTGGGGAAACGTAAGCGTGTGGTGTTGACAATTAAGGACAAGCTTGACATTATTAAGAAACTTGAGGAAGGCATCTCTTTCAAAAAGCTTTCTGTGGTGTATGGAATTGGTGAATCCACAGTTCGTGATATTAAAAAGAATAAAGAAAGGATTATAAACTATGCAAACAGTTCAGATCCTACAAGTGGGGTATCCAAACGTAAATCAATGAAGTCATCAACATATGAAGAACTGGATAGGGTTATGATAGAGTGGTTTAACCAACAGAAAACAGATGGGATTCCAGTGTCTGGAACAATTTGTGCAAAACAAGCCAAATTCTTTTTTGATGCTCTGGGGATGGAAGGTGATTTTAATGCGTCATCTGGCTGGCTAACTCGGTTTAAGCAACGCCATGGTATTCCAAAGGCTGCTGGTAAAGGAACAAAGTTAAAAGGAGATGAAACTGCTGCCAGTGAATTTTGCGGTAACTTTCAGGAGTTCATTGAGAGAGAGAATCTACAACCAGAGCAAATTTATGGTGCTGATCAAACTGGATTGTTCTGGAAATGTCTACCATCAAGGACATTAGCTCTTGAAACTGAGCAAAATACTTCTGGTTATAGGTCAAGCAGAGAGAGAATCATTATTATGTGTTGTGCAAATGCCACTGGTTTACACAAACTTAATCTTTGTGTTGTGGGAAAAGCAAAAAAACCCCGTGCATTCAAAGGAGCTGACCTTTCAAACCTTCCTGTCACTTATTTTAGTCAAAAAAGTGCATGGATAGAACATTCTGTTTTCAGACAGTGGTTTGAAAAATACTTTGTGCCACAGGTGCAGAAGCATCTGAAGTCTCAGGGGCTTCTAGAAAAAGCAGTGCTTCTTTTGGATTTCCCCCCAGCACATCCAAATGAAGAATTATTGAGTTCAGATGATGGCAGAATAATTGTGAAATATTTGCCACCAAATGTCACAAGTCTAATTCAACCTATGAGTCAGGGAGTTCTAGCCACAGTAAAAAGATACTACCGAGCAGGACTTCTCCAGAAATACGTGGGTGAGGGAATTGACCCAAAAATGTTTTGGAAGAACTTGACAGTGTTGGATGCAATTTATGAAGTATCAAGAGCTTGGAACATGGTAAAATCAAGTACCATAACCAAAGCATGGAAAAAACTTTTCCCTAGCAATGAAGAGAATTCAGGCATGAACATTGATGAAGGAGCCATTTTAGCAGCTAACTTAGCAACGGTTTTACAGAATACAGAAGACTGTGAACACGTTGACATTGAAAATATTGATCAGTGGTTTGAATCTCGGAGTAATGATTCAAGCTGTCAGGTGCTAACTGACAGTGAAGGTGCTGAGGACCAGGCCAAGCCTGCAGAACAAAAACATTCCAATAAGACTAGAAAAGCAGATCTGAATCCAGAGAAGCATATTAGCCATAAAGCTGCACTTGAATGGACCGAGAATTTATTGGATTACCTAGAACAACAAGATGACATGCTTCTGTCTGATAAACTGGTATTACGGAGGCTTCGAACAATAATAAGAAGAAAACAGAAGATCCAAAATAACAAAAATCATTAATAATACCCTTAAGTGTATTTGTATCTTTGTGACTTTATCTGCAGTGGAACTTCATTATCATGTTTGAAGTGCTGTGGATTTCAAGGCTAAATGCATTTTATAAATGATTTTAGGATTAGACACTGTTTTGGATTACTTAAATTACTGCTCTTTAATGTTGATTCTAGTAAGTGAGCATTGCCATGTAACTTGTTTGTTTACTGTTTCTAATCTGTATTATACTAGTTAGATCATAAGGTACCTGAGGCCAGGGATCTTGTGTCTGTTTTGTGCCTGAATTTCATTGTGTCTAGTAGACAACCATGCACAGTCTAGGCAATCAATAAATCTTACTTAAATTGAATTTTTATGACTTTCTCTGAACTTCAGTTTCCAAATGAAATATGTTGGGGGTAAGTTTACATTTCCATGATGTTTTTACCTGCTGAAATTTTTAGAACTTAGCAAAAATTATGCTTGAAGTATTTCACTGTGAAAGCAGAGAAATAAAGGAAAACAGTCTCAAGCTTAAATATGGCATTCTATACAAACAGTATTGGGGCAGTCAGCAATTCAGTTTGGCCATCTCTGAGTATAATGAAGGAAGAAGAAATATAAAATGTCTCCAGGGAAAGGGCTTGCACTTCACTTTTATTCCATCTGACAGTAGGGAGAGTACCTTCATAGTTTGGAAAGAATGCCATCCCTATTCCAGAAAAATAGATTTCAGTTCCCAAGCCATTGTAATTAGAAGAGGTAAGAGTTAATTTTATTATCTTTTATTTGGATCCTTTATTAGTATAGACATATCAGTAGTTTTTATTAAGCTGTTTGATATTTATGTAACACTTAAAAGCTTACAAAGTATGTCATTAAATTTTTATAGCTTATTTTTTTGTGAGGATACTGAACATAAACATACATATAATTTGTGGAACCATCCATCTCATGAATGGTGGACTGACATTAAACAGAACATGAGAAAGGCACTATGGGCAAGTTATTTAACCCATATGTAAAATAGGAACATGTGCCTTGGAGAGTTTTTGTGAGGAGCAAATAATTTAATATATGGATTTTAAGTAATATGGTCTTAGAACAGGACCTGGCTCAGAATAAGGACTTATTCTGACTTATTGAGTGTCAGGTCCTGTTACTGAGTTGCTGAAACTATGAGTTTCAAAAGTTATGCTGAACAGATCCGGTGTGTGACTCAACTGTGATGTTGCTGCATTGGGAAACCCTTTAAAGGGAAGTGAGATAAAAGACAAGTAACTAGCTTCAGTTGAAATACAATAATAATTTATTCCAGTGAAAACTGAGAGGTTAATCCAATTTAGAAGTCATTTCCTGACCATCTACTGCTAGGCACAGTGAGGTATGCAGGCGCATTTGAGACATCTTAGGTTGAATTATAAAAGAAATGGGAATGGAATTGTAGTTTCTTTGCTCCCTGGCCTGCTAATAGAATAAACAGATGTTGGTGTTGTTCGTAGAAGAGAATCTATGTTACTAGTATTGGCATAATTCACTGAAGTAATAAAATACCTTTAAAGTAGATAAGATAGTAAGGACATTTGAAATATTTTATCAAATTACGGTAACATAGGATCAGTGGAAAAATTCAGAGCAAAAGAAACGTGAAGGAAAACCCTGGTTATAGTAATTAAGCCCAGCCATACATACGGAGTTTTGTTGTGATTGATTTGAGATTTTGGAGCCCCTGATCATTCTTCATGAAGCTGTCATTAGAGCACAGCATTCTGCCTTTTTGAGCTGAGGCTTTGGTTCAAGAAAGGCTGTTTCAGAAAACCACTAAGAATCCACTTTCTTTGGGAAAATTCATGTATTAACACACCTTCCTCATTTTGCACAATTTCAATTATTGGATAGGCCTGAGAAAATGAAGACTGTACATGGATGAGTCCTGAGGCTATTTTGCTTCTTGGAAACTAAGGGATTCTGAAACCTGGTAATGGTAAAGACATATTTGAATGTTGCTTTGCATTTTTCACAGAGCTTTTTGCTAACAAGAACTTCTCAAATTCCCTTCAATTATGACATTAAAATGGTTTAATCCTGTGTTTTATCATAGATGCTAATATAAACTGTGCATTCTAATTCCATAATTGTAATACAAAAATCCTTTCCCTCTTCCAGGTTATATATTAGTTGTATCTTCTGGGAAGATATATTGTGTTATCTTGGTTAACCACATGCTCCTTAATGTATCCTAGTTTGAGAAGCACAGAACTAATGTGCTCTCATTTGACCTTGCACTTTAAATAGTCACAAAGTCTGACTTGGTCGCCATTTATACAAGTTCGTATTTTTTAGAGGATTTGAAGGACTAAAAATTCAGACCAAATGGAAAGTGTCAATTAAGAGTATACTTTTAAAAAAAAGTGCATTTGGAATATTTACTGTTTCATAATTCAATCTCAATAATACAGGAGTTGATTGGAAAACTTTGGGTGCTCTCAATATAGAAGAGTTGGCAAGGCCCAGATCAATAGCCACAGTCAATTTAAGCAGAATTATACTCTTATTGGCACTCTTATTCTGGTATTCTTTTTGTTTTCACTCTAGCTTCAGGCTGAGCTGTACAGTCACTTCATGAATTTTCTGGATTTAGGGAGGATCATAGTGGACTAAATGGCACAGTTGATGCAAAGCAGTACACCGCTGCTTAAGTCACAGGCTCGAGACACTATCCCTCCAGTGATATGGCTAGAGCCACATAAATCAAAGCCAGGACCTGCACTCTCAATATGGAGGTCTTCAGGAAGGCTATGTCCACTTCTTAACCTGGATATTTTTGCAAAGTTGACCTTTTCTTATTTAAATATATATTTTACCTACATCCTAAGCAATGATCTCTGCAAAGTCACAAGTCTTGTGTGCCAGTTGTGGTCTTCTTCTCATTCAAATTAAGGTAAATATAAAACAATCATTTTTAACCACTTGACCATCTGTAACCTAAAATCATCTTGCATACCTCATTGGCACACTGAGAAACACTGACAGAACAGGGTTGTTGAAGGCAAACAAACTGGAATGTAAACACCAGCTTCTTCACTTTCTCCCTAGATAAACTTGGCAGCTTTCTGAACCTCTCTGAACCTGTTTCTTCAAATGCAAAAGGCTGGTAGGTTATATAGACACGCTCCAAGCTTTTACAAACATCAACTACTAGGCAACCCTATGGCTATTGATTGTGAACTCCTGGTCTCCAGGGTTGGCCCAGAGAATGAGTCACAGCTCTTCTTTCACAGTGACTGTTCAGACCTCTAGGGGGCCTGGGCACCCCTCATCACTGGGAATGCTGGCTGGGGTGTCTGCATGATTTAGATGGCAGTGCTGAGCAGGCCCCCCCCCCCCCCCAAGGCTCCTAGGACTACAGTATGTGCTGTCCATCACAGGAGCCCATTAGTAAAACCAAAAAACACAGGTGGGGCCTGTTCCAGCTGCAGTCTCAGATAACAGGGCTCAAAGAGAAATGGGTTCTTCCAAGCAGCTGAAGGCATACTTGCGAGATGATAAGCTGGTGTGCTAAAAGAAGAAATGCAAACTGCCTGTGCAAATTCAGTGGGGGAAGTGAGGGTAGATTTGGACCCAGTCATGAAGCGGTGTGAGCAGTACTAGCAGCAGCACCAACAGCACTGTCTCCCTCCAACTGATGAGTCCAGGGGTCCCTGGGCCTGGTTTGCCCTGCAACGTCCCAGTTTACACTAGATCCCCCAGGGTAACTGTTATAGTGCCCTCTTTACTCCCAAGTGTCCCAATGTAGAAGAGAAATTAGATGGTTTCCCCATCAATGACCAGAGAAAGGAGTTGATCTGCCCAAAGTCACACAGTGACCAGGAAGAGAGTAGAAGTTACTCCTCTCAGCTCCAGACAATGTGGCCTAGTGGCCAAGGATATGGGCTCCCTCTAGACAATGAGCCTCCAAGAGCTGGATTGTAATCTCTGTTCTACTTCGTCCTGGATTCCAGCACAGAGCCTGCCTCCTTGACACAGGTGGGAAATCTCTTATTGAAGTTCTGTCTCTCCTGGAGGACAAAGAGTGTCCCCAGTTCATGGGCTGAGTGTCTGTTATGTGCACAATGCTGAATGTTACACAAATCAGCATATGTTTTGTGATCTCCAACACCAATCCTGTGAAGTGTAATACTTCACCTGTTTCACGGGGAGCCTCCAAAGGGAGGTGGCAGGGACCCGACCAAACATTCCGGTCTGAGGCAAGGTCAGAAATCTCAGCCCTTGAGGGAAGCTGTGGTCCTTTGTTCCCTCTTGGGCTGCAGGAATCTATGAGGTACTCAGCCAAAGCCTTTCTTAAAACCACTTTTAGCATCCAGAAATGTGTTGGTGTGTGTAATTCCAGAGAAAGCTTCCACCAGTATTATTCCTCAGGTGGTTGAGTATCATTGTAAATCCACCAGGCTCAGAAAATCCTTGAATGAAGCTCCATGCAACTGACAGCGCAGTCATCACGAGGGCATCTTTTTAATTCCCCTGTGATCAAAAGATCAGGCCTGGGGATGGAGGGTGGATCCCGCCATGTCTCTACATGTCGACAGGGTGGCCACCATCCTTTCTGCATAGAAATCACTCAGGGGGTGCTGGAACATTTCAGTGTTGGCAGCTCCTCACTGTTTCTCTTTGTTCACATCACCCCAAGCCCACCTAGCTTTCATGCTCATGTCAAGAACGTACTTATTTAGTATAATTTGGAAAGCCAGAAACAAAAGGTATTATAAATGCATAATAAAGTGTGTAAGAAATACTGTTTTCCACATTTGTACTCAACGTAAAAATGGATATGAACATATTTAGTGTAGTTCCTTCATGGAACTTTAGGTGTGATATGTGAATATCCCTACACCTTTGGACATAGATCAGAATAAAAATCTCATGGGGATTTTTATTTTCATAGTGACACTGTAATGAGATCATCAGCTATTACCACTATAGCTACTTAAATCACTGAAGGATATATTAGAGTTACTGCACAGATATTAAAGAAATCCATGAGATTTTGGAACACTTAACTTTTTTTAAGTTAGAAAAACTGTAAAGTAGCCTCATTAACCTATGAAGTAACCTCTACGAAAGTGCTTTTGTTCTCATGGGGAATCTTAACAGCTGAACTCTTAACCAAATCACATCTAATTTCCTCTAAGACTAACAAAAATGATACCTAATTATTTCCTCTATTTCAGAATATGTTGATCTTCTGGAGCTTGTTTACAAAGAAAACACAATTACCTATGAGCCTAAAAAAAAGACAAAATAAACTTAAGGCAAATAGTTTTTCTCATTTACCAAAGCAATTTTTTTTGTCATAAAGTTTTAAAGATACCTTTTTCTTAATGAGAAATGTCTGATGTTATGCACATAAACTTAGTGTGTTAATTTAAGATGATAGGCTAGATGGTTTATTTAATTTCCTTTTGGCTTTAAAAAATTAACTTCAAAGTTTAATTCAGTAGGAACTTCGATAATCTATGCGATCTAATACGAACTAATATACTTTAAGCTATTTCAAAATAATCATAACACAAAGCTGACTCACAAAGATGGTTGTATTTTTTAAATAATTGTAATTGTCAGACAAGAAGTAGGATAGTATTTCCATTTTCTGTTAATCAGCTTTTTGGGGCCATTTGCAGATTGACTTTAACATTTGGGGGAGTTTGTGTCTCCTCAGTGGATTAATAAAATATTTCACCTATAGCACATAAAATATCTAATTCTTTTCTGTAAAAACTAGAGAATGCAGGGGTTTTTCCTGCACTGTACAAATCTTCAGTACTATAAATTAGGTTCATATCAGTTAAATAGGCACATATATAATAAATTCATTTCTACCATGAGAAAAAACTATATTTCATTGATTCTAAGATACACATTTTATTATTTATGAAATTAGGATACTTCTTTTTTTTAAAGATTTATTTATTTATTGGGGGGAGGGGCAGAGAGAGAGAGGCTTAAGTAGACTCAGCACCCAGCATGGAGCCTGATGCAGGGTTTGATCTCACAACCCTGAGATCACAGCGTGAGCTGAAACTAAGAGTTGGAAGCTTAACCCCCTCTGCTACCCAAGTGCCTCCAAATTGGGATACTTCTTACAATCAATAGCATCTTATAATTATAGTTGACAGCATTTTTTTCTTTTTTAATGATATATAAAATATTGTTTAGATTCCATGGAATATGATAAAAACTTTTTGTGTTAATTTTGCCTTCCTTTTGAAAATAAAATAATGGTGTACATACAAATTTTCTAGTTAGTAAATTTATATTTATAAAAACATAATTATAGGGTGTCTGGGTGGCTCAGTTGGTTAAGTGTCTGCCTTTAGCTCAGTTCATGATCCCAGGGTCCTGGGATTGAGTCCCACATCAGGCTCCTTGCTGAGCAAGGAGCCTGCTTCTCCCACTGCCTGCCTGCCCCCCCCCTTGTGCTCTCTCTCTCTCTCTCTGACAAATAAATAAAATCTTTAAAAAAATAAAAATAAAAAATAAAAATAAAAGCATAATTATATATTACATGTGAATATGCAAAAGTTAGATATTAAAAAGATAATCTAGTTCAGAAGTCTTATTTCATAATAATATCAATTGCTCACACACACACACACTTAAGTTTCACTGATTTAGGGAATTACAGAATGTTTTTAAAAGGCATGTGGCTTTGTTTTATTTAAATATATAGGATACATTGTAGAACTATCAAAGTGTAGCTAAGTGGTTTTACTGGCCCTACTAATGATACATTCTAATGATTCATATGTGAATTAATCTTGATAAGAGGTTTCCAGATTGTTGAAGAATAGCATGTTTTCCTTGTTTATTTGGTCTATCCATATAACATACATAATAGATTTTTAAAAAATAATTTATTCAGATTTCCTTAGTTTTTTTTTTTTTAGAGTAAGCTCTACACCCAATGTGGGGCTTGAACTCATGACCGTGAGATCAACAGTCACATGCTCTACAGACTGAGCCAGCCAGGCACCCCAAGATTTCCTTAGTTTTAACCTAATGTCCTTTTTCTGTTGCAGGATCCTATCCAGGAAACCACATTACTTTTAGTTTTAATATCTCCTTAAGCTCCTCTTGTTTGTAATAGTTTCTTAAAATTTACTTGTTTTTGATGACCTTGACAGTTTTGAGGAGTACTGGTTAGTTATTTTATAGGATGTCCCTATATAATAATTCTCGTTGTTGTTCTTTGTGCATTCCTTGCCTACTCTAACACAAAGCAGATTATGAGAGTACCATGATTAAAGATACATTATAAGAAATAAAAGGATGAGGGGCGCCTGGGTGGTTCACTCGGTTAAGTGTCTGCCTTTAGCTCAGGTCATGATCTCAGGGTCCTGGGATCGAGCCCCACGTCAGGTTCTCTGCTCAATGGGGACTCTGCTTCTCTCTCTGCCCTCCCCCCCATTCATGCTCTCTCTCTCTCAAATAAAAATCTTTAAAAGAAAAGAAATAAAAGTATGAGAGAGAGAGAGGTAAACTTTGTTGAGGATCTGGGAAGGCTTCTCATCACAAGTAGAACATAAACTCGCCCTTGAAGAAATTAGTTGTCTTTATGGTGGGATAGGGAGAATGAATATGAGCAATGCAGGTCATATTCTAGTAACAAACTGATACGATTTCAACTTGTCTATCAAAGGTGTAATTAGAACTAACAGTGTAAAGTTTGGTAGCTGGCTGAGGATTTCTTTTCCCCTCCTGACACCAATTGGGTGTTTTATTATTCCGATATTAACTATCCAGAGTTAGACTCTACAGGTTTAAAGGCTCCATTCCACAGGGCTGTCCTCACTTTTGATGCTAGTTGTAGGTATTAGGTCCCTACTAAGGTTACCCACTTCTGTCTGGCTTGGTTGCAAAGCTGGGGTTTTCCACACCCATACCATTGCTATTAGAGTTTATTATAAAAGATATAGATGCACAGCCAGATGTAGGGATACATTGTGGAGTTTTTGTGCCAGACTTCTGGCACATAGATGTGTTTGCAAATTTGGGAGCTTTCTAAACCCTCTTTTTAAAAATTTTTATGAAGGTTTAGTCCTGTAGGTATGATTGACCTAATCGTCAACCATTGATGATTAACTCAATCTTCAGCCCTTGTCCCTTCCCCTGGAAGTTGGGGTGGGGCCAAAGTTTCCAAGCTTCCAATCAACGCAACCAGCCCCTACCCTGAAGCTGTCTAGCAGCCCAACAAGAGTCATCTCATTAGAACAATTACCACCAATTTCAAGGTAACCCTGAGGAAAAAAATGGAGGCTGAGAAGGCACGCATAAGTGGAAAAGCAAAAGTGTCAATGTTTGAAGAAGAAAGAATAAAAAAGGGGGACTGAAATGCAGAGAGAGATGAGCAGGTCCCTATCCTTTGAGGGAAAAGTTGGAGAAGGAGAATGCGCCCCTCAGAGCGACTGTCATCATCTTATTTGCCAGTTCTCTTAAATGACGCACGTACACACAGCTGACATAAACAGGAAGGTATTCCAGAACATTACAAGTGTTGCTGGGGGATTGTTTCACTTCCTATTGCTAGATTTCCCTACTCCAGTTAAGCCAATTTATTCTCATCTTGGGCCCTACCTGATGCTCTGAACCTAGATTTGGTTCTAAAATGCCCTCCTTAAGCAGCTAATTTGCATTCTTTTGGTCCTTTTTGCTGCTATTTCTGTAAATGTACTCTCACCCTCTTTTGTGGCTGGCAGTTGTCTTTTCTTCCTTCCTCTTGCTACTCATCATTGGGTCATTCATTTGTTTCACTAATACTTTTTTGAACAATGTACCCTAACAAATTTAAGCTCCAGGACAGCAGGGACCTTAAGTGTCTTGGCAATTTTTGTATATCCAGTTCCTGAATAGTCCCGGCACAAATGTCAATAAACATTGGTTGGCAAAATGAATCAGTATTATATTGAGCACTCTATACATGATGAAGGTAAAAGTTCTGATTCTCAAGGATTTTATAGTAAAAGAGTGGGAAAACATAATTTATTCAAATAATTACAGTAAAGAATTGTTTACTGAAAGTCAGAGAGGAGAAAATCTCCCATAAAGTTGGGACCAGAAAAGACTACATCTTCAGTGAAAGAGAAAAGGAAATGACCTTACAAGGAGGGGCAGTAAGAAAACTTTCCTGTCTTGACCTTGGCATTGGGTGGGAGGAATCGAAACATTTTTCCTGAGAATTTGTAAACACAAGCCTGACTTCAAAGGTTTGCAATATGAATTTACTCTATCTGTGTGGTCCCCAGATGATCAAACTGAGGGTTTAATTTAAGGTGGCTGTGTTTGCAGGACATTGGTAGGAGTAACACAAATCCTCTCTGAAGGAATACAACTTCAGCACAGGCCTCCAAAAATTTCCATGGATAAAGTTCCAAAGATCAACAGCTCACAGAGAACAAGAGCTCACAAGGCACCAGGTGTAAAAGAGTCAGCAGAAACAACTGAGAACAGTACCAGACCCCACTTAGACTCTATCTACTGGAATTGTTAGGTGTAAAAGGCAAACATAGCAAAGTTTAGTTTGTATAGCAAGACTTCAAACTACGAGCAAGGAATAGGAGACTTAAAAAACAAAAGATCAAGCAGATTTGAAAAGGAATTCAATAGGGAAGTTTGAAAATAAATTACAGCTTTCAGTATAGTAATTATAACTGAGTTTCTGTGACCCTTGTCAGAGCAGGGTCAATTGTGCTATTGTTTTTTGTGCTTTTCTGTATGTGTGTGATATTTTACAATTTTAAAATATTAAAAAGAAGATAATGAGTGATGAAAAAATAAGAAAGGTGAGTATAGACTGTTTCTAGTACCTTCCAGCGGTGACAAAACCGTGGTGGTGGTGCAGAAAGAGAGGGACTCCCTTCCTCCATCACTGTGTCTCATTACTCCCAGATACCAATTCTACCTCCTTCTCTTTGACTAATGGAAAAGGGGGAAATGGCAGAAAGGGAGGGAGAGTGGAAAGCTGAGGGAGGGGGGAAAAAGGATAGGAATAAGAACAAAAGGCAAAGTGAAGGAGGAAAGGAGGGAAAACCCATATGACTATAATGAGGGATCCCCTGCTCCCTGATAGACTTTGTGGCAATGGAGAAAAATACAATGGGGGAGAGAAATGGGGACCATGTGAAGCACATCCTAAATCAATCAATTTGAAAATTAACATTATATTAAGATTTAACTTTTTCACTGTAAATCTTTAATTACACTTAAAAATTAAACATTAACCTCATTCTCTAGAGGAACTGGATTTGAACCTAACCAAAAGTGACAAGCTCCATTCTGCAAACCTTGAAACATCGCTGCCTCTTAAAAATAAAAAGTATAAAGTAGGACATTCAGTTGTCAGCTTGAATTACTTTTCCTTCTTTTACAAATGTAGTTAAATCCTCTCAAAGATCCAGTCCTAGGACAAGGGGAAGGACATGAAGCCCACTATTGGAGTTCAGAGATCTACGGAAACATATTAATTCATCTTCTTGATTTTGTGTCACTAGGGTTAAACATCTATTCTAGCCAACTCCTTTGAATGTAGCTCAAAGTCAGGTAATATTAAAAAAGCACAATATAACTTTCAGAATAATGTAAAACAGGTATGTTCATTTTAGCTCTTTGCAAAACGGCAAGTCAAAGCATATTTTATTTCAAATAAAAAAATAATAGCATAATTATGTAATTAGAAGCAATATTTCTCAATTCTAGTGATTGTTCTCTCATCTTATTTTACAAAGTACCTTAGAATGACCATTACATTTTCTCCACATTATGCTTCTGCTTGAAAAGTAGCCTGACATTGGGGTGTTGTATTCATTTTGACTCATTGTAATGCAAATGTTATAATCCAACCTATACCGGTTTAAAAGGAGGAATGTGAAAGATCATTGGCCACTAGACTCCACAGTGCAGAGGGAAACCTGGCTTTAGGTGTGGCTTCACTGAGGATCTAGCTATGTTTTTAGGGTCCATCTTTGGGGGCAGCATTCCCTGTAAGGCAACCTCAACCCCAAGCTGGCTCCTCTCATCACATAAGAGTATTGTTGAGCCCCAAGACCCATGTTCTTCTCATACCATCAGATCCACCTCCAACAAATGTCTCCTCATCCCTTCTTGGCTCTGATAACTAATGTGTGCCACTAGGCCATAGCTATGGACAATGGGATGGATCTGACTGCCTGGCTTAAATGAATCAGGGCCCACAGCTCTCAGGGTTGGGGCAGGGAATTGTCCCTTCTAAGCAGCATTGCTGAGAATGGGAGAGGAGTGGTTTTCAAATAAAACTGGAAGTACCATTACCTCATATTTTAGTAGGAGGAATGGATGCTTGGTGCCAAAAAAAAAAAAAACGCTTTGGGCAAATACTGGTCAAAGTTGGCTTTAGAAAAAATATTGAAGAGGTAAAATTTGGTATTTTTGCTCATTTTGAATCTTCTATTTTCAGTTAATATTTTACTGATGCACAGCCTAAGATTTCTAAAGTAAGGGTCATTGTTATATATATTTGGCTTCAATCTACAGTGGCTTATATATTGTCAATCAGTTAAAATCAATGAGCATCAGGGATTAGGTTCTCACTTTGACATGTCGGTTTATATTGACTCTGAAATTTTAGAAGAAAATATCATTTCTTTAATGTTAAAATAGAATAATATTGATGAAAATAAAATGTTACTCAATAGAAAAAGATTTCATTATTCATCAATTATTACAGATTTATACTACATTTTCATACTCATTCCTATCCCATAAAATAGAACATAGATGTTTAAAGTCTAATGTCACTGACCAGAATTATATTTTTATATGAACCAGTTTAAAAGATAACTATAATAAAAGTATATAAGCATATTTTACTTGTTTGTGTGTTTTGATCAAGACACAATGGCCAATTTCTCTGTTCCCTTTGCCACTCTCTTCTTACTTATTTAGCAATTATTAAGCAACTTCTACATCCCAGGCACCGTTTTAGAAGTTGGAAATATAAAATTAATGCTTTTTTATATCATCCACAATGGAAACCCAATCACACACTCACAATAAAATATTGTCTTGATGGATTATAATTAGAAAGGAACCATATATATGTAAATGAATATAAAATTATTATTATTCCCAGTGTAGCAAGGATAATATTCTGGCTTCCAGGAGGAAGAACTAATTTTACTTAGATGTATGAAATCTCAATCTGAAAGAAAAGTTTCTCTGTTTGGAACTATAGTTGTGCTCAAGGTTTTCTTCATCACCATCATTTACTCCTAATGGAAACTGCTCAAACCATTAGTAGGTAGAAAGAGGATATGGAGCATCTAAACAGGGTTTTCCTAAAACATGGAACAGGTTTGTAATTTAAGGAAAAAAGAATTCTAACCCTGCTGTTATTTATTATTCAAGCTTAACCACTAAAATAAAAATTCACACATGTGAAACTATCTTATATTAATACAAATGAGAAGGCAAATATATAGTTCTTTTGGTTAATCTACTTTGTTCCCCCGGGATCTTTGAGGTCACAAAACCAGGGCCTGGGAAAAATCAGATTTTAATGAAATTCCTACAAAAAGATGTCTAGAAGCCTTGTTACTTCAGATGTAGCAAAACAACATCTGATTGGCAAGGGGCCACTTTGGGTTTTCTCCTGCTTGGCCAGAATCCTAAAATTAGTTTTCATAATGTTCTGTCCCCATATAATCCTTGTGCTGTAGAGAGGCAGAATTATGAGGTGGGCTGAATGGATTCTGACTGGGTTACAATTCTTGCTCTGCTGTATGCTAGGTGTGTGGTCTTTCCTTCCATTTCTGTTTCCTCATCTATATGATGAGGATAGTAACAGGACCTACCTCCTAAGACTGGTATGAGGATTATGTGATTTAATATACGTAAAGTGCTTTAGCATGCCTGGTACACAGTAAATAGTATGTGATTGGTTATATACACACTCTACACACACACACAGAGTAAATTCTCACATGTTGTAGAGTCAAACTGGAATTATGACTTTATATTTCTCTTATATAACTATAAAGGAATATTTTATTCCTTGACTTAGCTTATTCACTGAGGACTAAGGAGGATTATGTCTAATCCTTCAAGTTTTCACATATACATACACATGAACTTTCTAACTCTTTGACTTAAGATGTCTATCAGAAGTATATTATGAGGGGGTGGAGCAAAATGGCAGAGGAGTAGGAGACCTAGATTACGTCTGGTCTCAGGAATTCAGCTGAATAGGGATCAAATCATTCTGAACACCTACGAACTCAACAGGAGATTGAAGGAGTAGCAACAACTCTCTGAACAGAGAAGCGACCACTTTCTGGAAGGTAGGACGTGTGGAGAAGTGACTCCGAGGTGATATTCAGGAGGATAGATGGCGGGGGAGGCCGGCCGCTTCTGGCAAGTGCTAGAGCCGCCCAAGCACAAAATCGGAACTTTTAGAAGCCGGCTCCGCTGAGGGACGTCGCTCCAGTGGCTAAGCGGGGGGTGGAACCCTCGTGGGACAGTGTGGTCTCAGGACCCTCAGGGTCACAGAAAGACTGAGAGTGCCTGAGTGCGCCAGAGCTCCCAGGTATCGGAGCGGGGAAGCCGGCTGCAGAGACAGAGCCGAGGCGCGGGCTCTCAGCTCGGGGTTGCCATAGACTGTGATCCATGGCCCAGTCGGACCACTGCTCCTCCAGCAGGGACCCAACAAGCGGCAGATCCAGGGAGACTCCCCTTCCTCCCCCGGGAGGAGCGGCACGGGAGTGCACCACAGGGATCTGCTGGGTTTGGAGACTCCACACAGGGTTGGGTGCCAGAGATAGAAACGCTCGGTCACAGGCCGGGTGAGCATGGAGTGCGGCCGGAGACTGGGGACACGGGAGTGACTACTTTTCTCTGGGGGTGCACTGAGGAGCGGGACCCTGAGTTCTCCACTCCTCCGGGCGGAGATTGGGAGGCCACCATTTTCGCCCTGGTCCTCCAAAGCTGTACCGAGAGCTTGCAGGGAACAAAATCTCCTGAGAGCAAACCCGAGCAGCTTGCTTAGCCCCGACCGACAAGGGCGGGGCAATTCAGCCTCTGGCAAAGACATTTGGGAACCACGGCAACAGGCCCCTCCTCCAGAAGATCAGCACGAACAGCCAGCAAGCCAAGACCAAGTTTACCAATCAAGGAGAATGGGAGAACTCCAGCGCTAGGGGAATACTGCACATAGAATTCATGGCTTTTTTTTTTTTTTTACCATGATTCATTAGTTCATCAAAGTTAATTTTTTTTTAATATTTTATTTATTTATTTGAGAGAGAGAGAGAATGAGAGATAGAGAGCACGAGAGGGAAGAGGGTCAGAGGGAGAAGCTGACTCCCCGCTGAGCAGGGAGCCCGACATGGGACTCGATCCCGGGACTCCAGGATCATGACCTGAGCCGAAGGCAGTCGCTTAACCAACTGAGCCACCCAGGCGCCCAAAGTTAATTTTTTTAACTGTTTTTTTTTATTTTTCTTTTTCCCTTTTTCAACCAACATCTTATCAATCCCTTTTTTAAAAAAATTTTTTTTATTTCTCATTTTTAGAGTCATATTTTATCCCTTCATAGTAGTTACCCTTATTTTTGGCATATATATATAAGTTGTTCTCTCTTTAAAATTTTGAGATACAGTTTCTTCTAACAGATCGAAATATACCCTAAATCACTAGTGTACGGCTTTGTTCTAGTCTCCTGCCTGATCACATTCTCTCCCTTTTTTCTTTCTCTTTTTTTAAAAATCTTCTTCTTTCTTTTTTCAAACAACTTATCTTATCAATTCCTTTTATAAAATCTTTTATAATTTTCATTTTTACAGTCATCTTCCATCCCTTCATTGTATCGACCCTTATTTTGTACATATGTCTTTCTTCCTTTAAAATTTTAGGAGGCACTTTTTTCTAACAGACCAAAATACGCCCAAAATCTAGTGTGTGGCACTGATCTATGCACTAGCCTGATGATGTTTGATCATATTCTGCTTTTTTTGTATTGTTCTGTTTTTGTTTTTATCTTTTTTTTTTCCTCTTTTTTCTTTCCTTCCCTTTCTTTTCCCCTGGTTTCAGGTCTTTTCTGATTTGTATACAGTATATTTGCTGGGGACGTTGTAAACCTGTTAGCATTTTGTTCTCTCATTCATCTATTCTCCTCTGGACAAAATGACAAGATGAAAAAACTCACCTCAGCAAAAAGAACAAGAGGTAGTACGTTAGCCAGGGACCTACTCAATATGGACATTAGTACGATGTCAGACCTAGAATTCAGAATCATGACTTTAAAGATACTAGCTGGGCTTGAAAAAAGCGTGGAAGTTATTAGAGAAACCCTTTCTGGAGAAATAAAAGAACTAAAATCTAACCAAGTCGAAATCAAAAAGGCTATTGATGAGGTGCAATCAAAAATGGGGGCACTAACTGCTAGGATAAATGAGGCAGAAGAGAGAATCAGTGATATAGAAGACCAAATGATGGAAAATAAAGAGGCCGAGAAAAAGAGAGATAAACAACTACAGGATCACGAGGGCAGAATTCAAGAGATAAGTGATACGATAAGATGAAACAACATTAGAATAATTGGGATCCCAGAAGAAGAAGAAAGAGAGAGAGGGGCAGAAGGTATATTGGAGCAAATAATAGCAGAGAACTTCCCTAATGTGAGGAAGGAAACAGGCATCAAAATCCAAGAGGCACAGAGAACCCCTCTCAAAATCAATAATAATAGGTCAACACCCCGACATCTAATAGTAAAACTTACGAGTCTCGGAGACAAAGAGAAAATCCTGAAAGCAGCTCGGGAGAAGAGATATGTAACCTACAATGGTAGAAATATTAGATTGGCAACAGACCTATCCACAGAGACCTGGCAGGCCAGAAAGGACTGGCAAGATATCTTCAGAGCACTAAACGAGAAAAAATATGCAGCCAAGAATACTATATCCAGCTAGGATGTCACTGAAAATAGAAGGACAGATCAAAAGCTTCCAGGACAAACAAAAACTAAAGGAATTTGCAAACACGAAACCAGCCCTCCAAGAAATATTGAAAGGGGTCCTCTAAGCAAAGAGAGAGCCTAAAAGCAGCATAGATCAGAAAGGAACACAGACAATATACAGTAACAGTCACCTTACAGGCAATACAATGGCACTAAATTCATACCTTTCAATAGTTACCCTGAGTGTAAATGGGCTCAATGCCCCAATCAAAAGACACAGCCTATCAGATTGGATTACAAAACAAGACCCATCCATGTGCTGTCTGCAAGAGACTCATTTTAGACCCAAAGACACGCCCAGATTGAAAGTGAGGGGGTGGAAAACCATTTACCATGCTAATGGACACCAAAAGAAAGCTGGGGTGGCAATCCTTATATCAGACAAATTAGATTTTAAAACAAAGACTGTAATAAGAGATGAGGAAGGACACTATATCCTACTTAAAGGGTCTATCCAACAAGAAGATCTAACAATTGTAAATATCTATGCCCCTAACATGGGAGCAGCCAATTATATAAGGCAATTAATAACAAAAGCGAAGAGACACATTGGCAGCAATACAATAATAGTGGGAGACTTTAACACCCCCCTGACTGAAATGGACAGATCATCTAAGCAAAAGATCAACAAGGAAATAAAGACTTTAAATGACACACTGGACAAATGGACTTCACAGACATATTCAGAACATTCCATCCCAAAGCAACAGAATACACATTCTTCTCTAGTGCCCATGGAACACTCTCCAGAATTGATCACATCCTAGGTCACAAATCAGGTCTCAACCGGTGCCAAAAGACTGGGATCATTCCCTGCATATTTTCAGACCACAATGCTTTGAAACTAGAACTCAATCACAAGAGGAAAGTCGGAAAGAACTCAAATACATGGAGGCTAAAGAGCATCCTACTAAAGAATGAATGGGTCAACCAGGAAATTAAAGAAGAATTAAAAAAATTCATGGAAACCAATGAAAATGAAAACACAACTGTCCAAAATCTTTGGGATACAGCAAAGGCAGTCCTGAGAGGAAAGTATATAGCAATACAAGCCTTTCTCAAGAAACAAGAAAGGTCTCAAATACACAACCTAACCCTACACCTAAAGGAGCTGGAGAAAGAACAGCAAATAAAGCCTAAACCCAGCAGGAGAAGAGAAATAATAAAGATCAGAGCAGAAATCAATGAACTAGAAACCAAAAGAACAGTAGAACAGATCAACAAAACTAGGAGCTGGTTCTTTGAAAGAATTAACAAGATTGATAAACCCCTGGCCAGACTTATCAAAAAGAAAAGAGAAATGACCCAAATCAACAAAATCATGAATGAAAGAGGAGAGATCACAACCAACACCAAAGAGATACAAACAATCATAAGAACATATTATAAGCAACTCTATGCCAGCAAATTAGATAACCTGGAAGAAATGGGTGCATTCCTAGAGATGTATCAACTACCAAAATTGAACCAGGAAGAAATAGGAAACCTGAACAGACCTATAGCCACTAAGGAAATTGAAGCAGTCATCAAAATCCCAAGAAACAAAAGCCCGTGGCCAGATGGCTTCCCGGGGGAATTCTATCAGACATTTAAAGAAGAATTAATACCTATTCTCCTGAAACTGTTCCAAAAAATAGAAATGGAAGGAAAACTTCCAAACTCATTTTATGAGGCCAGCATTACCTTGATCCCAAAACCAGACAAAGACCCCATCAAAAAGGAGAATTACAGACCAATATCCTTGATGACCATGGATGCAAAAATTCTCACCAAAATACTAGCCAATAGGATCCAACAGTACATTAAAAGGATTATTCACCCTGACCAAGTGGGATTTATCCCTGGGCTGCAAGGCTGGTTCAACATCCGCAAATCAATCAACGTGATACAATACATTAACAAAAGAAAGAACAAGGATCATATGATCCTCTCAATAGATGCAGAAAAAGCATTTGACAAAGTACAGCATCCTTTCTTGATCAAAACTCTTCAGAGTATAGGGATAGAGGGTACATACCTCATTATCATAAAAGCCATCTATGAAAAACCTACAGCGAATATCATTCTCAATGGGGAAAAGCTGAGAGCTTTTCCCCTAAGGTCAGGAACGCGGCAGGGATGTCCACTCTCACCACTGCTATTCAACATAGTATTAGAAGTCCTAGCTACAGCAATCAGACAACAAAAAGAAATCAAAGGCATCCAAATCGGCAAAGAGGAAGTCAAACTCTCACTCTTTGCAGATGATATGATACTGTATGTGGAAAACCCAAAAGACTCCACCCCAAAACTGCTAGAACTCATACAGGAATTCAGTCAAGTAGCAGGATATAAAATCAATGCACAGAAATCAGTGGCATTCCTATACACCAACAACAAGACAGAAGAGAGACAAATCAAGGAGTCGATCCCATTTACAATTGCACCCAAAACCATAAGATACCTAGGAATAAATCTAACCAAAGAGGCGAAGGATCTGCAGTCAGAAAACTGTAAAATACTCATGAAAGAAATTGAAGAAGACACAGAGAAATGGAAAAATGTTCCATGCTCATGGATTGGGAGAACCAACATTGTGAAGATGTCAATGCTACCTAGACAATCTACACATTCAATGCAATCCCCATCAAAATACCATCCACTTTTTTCAAAGAAATGGAAGAAATAATCCTAAAATTTCTATGGAACCAGAAGAGACCCCGACTAGCCAGAGGAATGTTGAAAAAGAAAAGCAAAGCTGGTGGCATCACAATTCCGGACTTCCAGCTCTATTACAAAGCTGTCATCATCAAGACAGTATGGTACTGGCACAAAAACAGACACATAGATCAATGGAACAGAATCGAGAGCCCAGAAATGGACCCTCCACTCTATGGTCAACTTATCTTTGACAAAGCAGGAAAGAATGTCCAATGGCAAAAAGACAGTCTCTTCAACAAATGGTGTTGGGAAAATTGGACAGCCACATGCAGAAGAATGAAACTGGACCATTTCCTTACACCACACACAAAAATAGACTCCAAATGGTCGAAAGACCTAAACGTGAGACAGGAGTCCATCAAAATCCTAAAGGAGAACACAGGTAGCAACCTCTTCGACCTCAGCCGCAGCAACTCCTTCCTAGAAACATCGCCAAAGGCAAGGGAAGCAAGGGCAAAAATGAACTATTGGGATTTCATCAAGATAAAAAGCTTTTGCACAGCAAAAGAAACAGTCCACAAAACCAAAAGACAACTGACAGAATGGGAGAAAATATTTGCAAATGACATATCAGATAAAGGGCTAGTATCCAAAATCTATAAAAAACATGAAACTCAACACCCAAAGAACAGATAATCCAATCAAGAAATGGGCAGAAGACATGACCAGACATTTTTCCAAAGAAGACATCCAAACGGCCAACAGACACATGAAAAAGTGCTCAACATCGCTCGGCATCAGGGAAATCCAAATTGAAACCTCAATTAGATACCACCTCACACCAGTCCGAATGGCTAAAATTAACAAGTCAGGAAACGACAGATGTTGGCGGGGATGTGGAGAAAGGGGAACCCTCCTACACTGTTGGTGGGAATGCAAGCTGGTGCAACCCCTCTGGAAAACAGTATGGAGGTTCCTCAAACAGTTGAAAATAGAGCCAGCAGCAGCAGCAGCAGCAGCAGCAGCAATTGCACTACTGGGTATTTACCACAAAGATACAAATGTAGGGATCCGAAGGGGTACGTGCACCCCAATGTTTATAGCAGCAATGTCCACAATAGCCAAACTGTGGAAAGAGCCAAGATGTCCATCGACAGATGAATGGATAAAGAAGAGGTGGTATATATACACAATGGAATATTATGCAGCCATCAAAAGGAATGAGATCTTGCCATTTGCAATGACGTGGATGGAACTGGAGGGTGTTATGCTGAGTGAAATAAGTCAATCAGAGAAAGACATGTATCATATAACCTCACTGATATGAGGAATTCTTAATCTCAGGAAACAAACTGAGGGTTGCTGGAGTGGTGGGGGTGTGGGAGGGATGGGGTGGCCTGGTGATAGACATTGGGGAGGGGATGTGCTATGGTGAGCGCTGTGAATTGTGTAAGCCTGTTGAATCACAGATCTGTACTTCTGCAACAAATAATGCAACATATGTTAAGAAAAAAGAAGAAGAAGAATATAGCAGGAGGGGAAGAATGAAGGGGAGTAAGTCAGAGGGGGAGACGAACCATGAGAGACGATGGACTCTGAAAAACAAACTGAGGGTTCTAGAGGGGAGGAGGGTAGGGGGATGGGTTAGCCTGGTGATGGGTATTCAAGAGGGCACATTCTGCATGGAGCACTGGGTGTTATGCACGAACAATGAATCACGGAACACTACATCAAAAACTAATGATGTAATATATGGTGATTAACATAACAATAAAAAAGAAAAAAAAAGAAGTATGAGTACCTGTATTAATGGTATCTTATAATGTCATATTTGTGTGTGTTCCTCAACAAGTTCACAATAGGTATAAAAATTTACAGGTAGCATGAAAATAAAGGGGAATAAAAGGTCTCACTTCTGGTTACAGCTTCACAGTGGTGTTCATTTTTCATTTCTGAATACATATTGGCAAAGGGAATATAAAGACTAGAAGGAAACTTTTCCACCTGGCTTCAAAGAACAGCCATAGCATACTTAGGGAATTCTGGAATGAATGCAGGAAGAATGTTATGAGACATCTGGGACCTTTGTTCTTCATCATTTGAGAAATATGTGGTGTTTCTTAACCGGGGCAGTACTGTGTTCCTAGAAGGCATTCAAGAATGTGCAGATACCTTAAACTTACACAGTGTTATTTGTCAATCATATCTCAATAAATCCGGAGGAGAAAAGGAATGGTCAGGTGCTACCAGCATTTAATGGGCTTGGAAAAGGAATGCTAAATGCAAAGAGGGGGAGAGTCCTGCAGAATGAAAAATCGAGACGCTCAGAATGCCAATAGCACCTGGTCTTCCTGCATTGATGATCACAAAGAATGCTGTAAGACAAACAGCCGGCCTGGAACAGAGGAGACCTGTGCTGTGGACTTGCTTTAACCCCCAACCAGCCATATGACCTTGAGGGAGTCCTGGAATTGCTCTGGATTTCAGTTTGCTCACTTACAAACATAATGGTAGAATTTAAGAAACAAAACAGATGAACATAGGGGAAGGGAGGAAAAATAAAATAAGATAAAAACAGAGAGGGAGACAAATGATAAGAGACTCTTAACTCTAGGAAACAAACTGAGGGTTGCTGGAGAGGAGGTGGGGGGGGATAGGGTAAATGGGTGAGGGGCATTAAGGAGGGCACTTGATGTGATGAGCACTCGTTGTTCTATGCAAGTGATGAATCACTGAACTCTACCTCTGAAACTAATAACACGCTGTATGTTAACTAACTTGAATTTAAATAAAATCTTTAAAAAAATCCCATAATGGTAGAAATGTCCAATAGTATCATCATTCTTGTTGACTTGAAAGTCTAAAGATAGACTTTCTTTTTTTGTTTAACAATAACTTAACTTTTCAGCAATATATTCTCCAGGTGACATAGTGATATGATAATCCATTTAAAGCCACAACTGTGCACAAATATTATTCTGCAAATATTCCATTAAGTCTTTAAGAAAAATATTTTGTTTTCATTGGAGCAAAAAATTGAACAAACTTGAATTCAATTTTTCATGTGAAATTATTATTATTCTCTAATTTAATAGATCTGCACTATATTTCTATTTATTCTTATTCAAGGCCACTATAGAAAGCTGCCTCTAAAAAGTGAGAATATAAAAATTCAATTATAACTAATATTATATTTCTTCTTTTCAGAAATAAGTATTAAGTAATGCACATGATAAGAAAAGGCCTATTTGACCAACAAAGCTAAAGATCTCCCTTACAGAGACAATTTATCAGCAAACTCTGACCATATTTAGAGTTGGTCAATTTTAGTGTTTGTATCTTGAACCTAATAAAAACTGTAACTCACCCAAAATTATAATATTAAATTTGTACCTTCTAATAAAGGGTTAACTGATGCATAGCATAGTTTTTACATTTACATAGTAAGCACCTAAAATTTAGTTCTTTATTTTTTATTATGTAACTACTTATTTTTATTATATGACTAGACTCTTATTCTATATAAAGTACACATTTATTAAATATTGATGTTAAAGTATTGACAAAGAAATCCAGTACAATATACTCTACTTTTGCTTTGCTAAAACCCAAGGATAAAAAGTTCCCCACATAACATTTTTCCTCTTAAGAAGGTGGAAGCCCCAGTGTGAAAATGAGGCTAATGTATGTTCCTGAGACCAGTGGAGACCACTTTCCTTGTGAAAATATTTTATCCATTTTGAGTCAGGAGAGGTGCTATTTAATTGTGCTCTGTACTTGGGCATTCAGTCCATTCTGACTGACGCACTGGTCTGCCCTAGCTTTGCCGTTTCTTTTTGTGCCCCAGAATAAGACGCATAAAAGCCATTACTGGATAGTATTGGCAAACTGCAGATCCAAAATAGATTTCAAAAAAAAAAAAAAAATCCCTAAATCTTTGAGCTGCTGATTGGAACAACAACAACAATGACAACAACAAAGTAAGTTTTTGTGGCAAATGAGCTAAAATAAATAAAATCATTTCTTCACCCTCCAACAGCCTTTTTTATCCATGTTATTGTTTAACTATACCCTTAATCTAAGAGATAAAAGGATACATGGGAGGGTTGTTTGTGTTGTTTACTTTGTAGGAAAATAAATTACTTTTTATCCGAAAAAAAGTCTCTTTATAAATCTTTAAAACTCTAACTTCTAAATAATTATGTCTTATATCAAGTTATTACTAACTGATAATATCAGTCACATCCTTGGCTGGGAAGGCTAAATGATAATTTTTAAATCTTTTCTCAGGAAACATGAAAAATATATTCTAGTAGTATGTAGCTATCTCAGCTTTTAAAGTACTTTTTATGACAGATATGAACACATGGCCATTCATTCATGTTATGAACTGAATTGATTTTGAAAAGTTAAAAATTCTAGACTTTAAAAATAGTTAATTTTTCCCATTAAAAATGATTGTGTGCTTATTAGGAATTTTGGATAATAACAAAGGTAAAAATTAAGAAAAATAAATATCACAGCCTCTTTTTTTTCTTTTTTCTTTTAGAGAGAGAGAGAGCATGTGCACATGCACGAACATTGAGGGTGGGGGGCATGGGGGGAGGGAAAGAGAGTATGTTAAGGAGGCTCCATGCTCAGCACAGAGCCCAACCTGGGGCTTGATTTCACAAGCCTGAGATCATGACCTGAGCTGAAATCAAGAGTCAGAGCTTAAATGAACAGATTTATCCCTAGGAGAACTTTGGTATGTAGAGGGTAATTGATGGCTATTTCACTGAAAGCTCCCTGTTTCTGTTCCTGTTGCTTCATAATAAGTTACCCTAAAGTTTTGCGGCTTAAAATAATTATTTTATTTTGCTTGATGCTTTTGTGCGTCAAGAACTCAAGAGGTTCAGCTGGGCAATTCTCAGTTGGGTTGTCTCACACATTTGCAGTCAGATGTCAGTTGGGATTGTAGTTACAACCAGACTCATCAGGGCTATAGTCTAAGATAGGCCATTCACTTGGCTGGCGGTTGACGCTGGCTGTTGGCTGCATGCTCAGATGGATAATCAGCTGGATTGTTTACATGTGGTCTCTAGAATATAGCAGTCTCAGGTAGTCAAACTTCTTACATGGTGATTTGTTTCCTCTGGATCCCAGAGCAAGCAACACAAGAGAACAAGGTGGATGCTTCTTGATCTTTTATGACCAATCTGCAGCAGTAGTCACATAGTGTTACTCTTCTTCATTCTATAGGTTGAAGCAGTCATATGACTACCCAAATTTAGGGGGACTGGATATAGAACCCCACCATTCAATTGGAGAAGCATACAGATTTTGGAGATCAATTATTTATTCTGTTCCATCAATCTATTTGTCTATCATGACACCAATACAGTAGCTTTGCTATAAATCTTGAAATCAGGTGGTGCTATTTCCCTAAATTTGCTATTTTTCAAAGTTGATTTGGCTGTTGTAGGTCCTTTGGATTTTCATAGGAATTTTAGAATCAGTTTGCCAACTTCTAAAAAAGGCAGGGAGGGGGAGATTTGATTCTGATTGCATCAAATCTATAGACTAGCTTGGGGAGAATTGACATCTTAACAATATGAAGTCCTCTGGCCCTTGAGCATGGTATATCTCTCCATTAATTTAAGTCCTCTTTAATCTCATTCTGCAATGTTTTGTTCTTTTTCAGTGTCTAGGGGTTTCACATCTCTTGTCAGATTTATCCTTAAGTAGTTCATATTTTTATGCTATTATAAATGCTATTGATTTTTAATTTCAATTTCCAATTGTTCATTACTAGTATATAAGAATACAATTGACATCGACAGATGAATGGTTAAAGAAGATGTGGTATATATACACAATGGAATATTATGCAGCCATCAAAAGGAATGAGATCTTGCCATTTGCAACGACATGGATGGAACTGGAGGATGTTATGCTGAGTGAAATAAGTCAATCAGAGAAAGACATGTATCATATGACCTCACTGATATGAGGAATTCTTAATCTCAGGAAACAAACTGAGGGTTGCTGGAGTGGTGGGGGGTGGGAGGGATGGGGTGGCTGGGTGATAGACACTGGGGAGGGTATGTGCTATGGTGAGCACTGTGAACTGGGCAAAACTGTTGAATCACAGATCTGTACCTCTGAAACAAATAATGCAATATATGTTAAGAAAAAAAAAAGAAGAAGATAGCAGGAGGGGAAGAATGAAGGGGAGTAAATCGGAGGGGGAGATGAACCATGAGAGACGATGGACTCTGAAAAACAAACTGAGGGTTCTAGAGGGGAGGGGGGTGGGGGGATGGTTTAGCCTGGTGGTGGGTATTAAAGAGGGCACGTTCTGCGTGGAGCACTGGGTGTTATGCACGAACAATGAATCATGGAACACTACATCAAAAACTAATGATGTAATGTATGGTGATTAACATAACAATAAAAAATTTTAAAGAAAAAAAAAGAATACAATTGACTTTTGTCTATTGATCTTGTGTCCTACAACCTTGCTAAACCCCTGCATTGGTACTAGTAGCTTTTTGTAAGTTCCATTGGATTTTCCATATAAACAATCATGTCATTTGTGAATAAAGACAGTTTTGCTTCTTCATTTACAATCTGGAGGCCTTTTACTTCTTTTCCTTGACTGATGGCACTGACTAAAACCTCCAGTACAATGTTGAATGGAAGTGGTAAGAGCAAACATTGTCTTACATCTGAGCTTGGGTGGAAAGAATTCTTTTCCCATGAAGGTCTGATGTTAGCTGTAAGATTTTATAGATGCCATTTATCAGGTTGAGGAATTCCCCTTTTCTAGTTTACTGAGAATTTTTTTAATCAGAAATGAATGTTAGGTTTTGTGAAATGGTTTTACTGAGTCTGTTGAGATTATTGTATGGTTTTTCTTTTCTAGTTTGTTTATATGATGATTTATATTGAAGGATTTCAAATGTTAAAACAATGTTGCATCCCTGAAATAAATTCCACTTAGTCATGATACATTACCCTTTTATATATTGTGTTTGATTTGCTAAAATTTTGTTTGGTATTTTTGCATCTGTTAAAGAGGGATTTTAACCTGTATTTTTCTTTTGTTTTAAATGTCTTTGTTCCGTTTTGGTATCAGGTTAATGCTGGCCTCATAGAATGAGTTGGGAAATAGTTCCGACTTTTCAGTTTTCTGGAAGAGTTTCTGTAGACTTGGTACTATTTCTTCCTTAAACGTTTGGTAGAATTCACTGGTGAAGCCATGTGGGTCTGGGGTTTTCTTTGTGGGAAGGTTTTTAACTAGAAATTTAATTTTAAAATGGATATGTGACTATCCACCTTATTATCTCTTTTTGAGTGAGCTTTATCAATTTGTGTCTTGCAAGAAATTTTATCGATGTGCTGACTTTATTGGCATAAAGTCAATAATGTTCTCATATTTTCCTTTTAATATCTGTAAAATCTCTAAAGATGTAATCCTCTTGTTACTAATATTGATAATTTGTTCTTGCTTTCTTTTTTGTCTTATTAGTCAGGCTAGAGGTTTGTCAATTTTGTCAATCTTTTCAAAGAGCTGGCTTTTAGTTTTATTGATTTTTTTCTATTGTTTTTCTATTTTCTACTTCACTGATTTCCACTTTATTTTTTCTCTGCTGCTTACTTGGGGTTTAATTTGCTCTTCTTTTTCTATTTCCTTAATATGGAGGCTGAGGTTATTGATTTGAGAAATTTTTTCCTAATATAGGCTGTAAATTTCCCCCTACTGTAAATCCCACTGCTTTAGTGGCATTCCAGAAATTTTGGCATTTTCAATTTTCATTCCATTTAAAAAACTTTCTCATTTCATTTTTGACTTTTCTTTGATTCATGAGTTATTTAGAAGTGTTCTAGGTTTCAGATATTTGGGAATTTTGCAGAGATCCTTCTGTTATTGATTTCTAATATAATTCTATTTTGTTCAAAGAACTTACTTTGTATGAATCAAATCATCTTAACCTTATTGAGACTTGTTTTCTGGCCCAGAATTTGGTCTATCTTGGCAAATGTTCTGTGTGTACTTGAAAAAGTATATTCTGTTGTTGGGTGGAGTGTTTTACAAATGTCAGTTAAAATGTTTGAAAGTAGGGGTGCCTGGGTGGCTCAGTTGTTAAGCGTTTGCCTTCAGCTCAGGTCATGATCCCAGGGTCCTGGGATCGAGCCCCGCATCGGGCTCCCTGCTCCTCAGGGAGCCTGCTTCTCCCTCTCCCACTCCCCCTGCTTGTGTTCCCTCTCTCTCTGTGTCTCTCTCTGTCAAATAAATAAATAAAATCTTAAAAAAAATGTTTGAAAGTATTATTTGCATTTTCTGTATCTTTACTTTCTGTCTACTTATTCTGTCAATAATGCAGATAGACATATTGAAATCTCCAACAATAATTCTGGATTTGTCAATTTATTTTTTTCACTCCTATCCATTTTTTTTCTTTGCTTCATGTATATTGAAATTCTGTTATTAGGTACATAAATGTTTAGGATTGTTATCTTGATGAATTGACCCCATTATCCATAGGAAATTACCTTATTCTATCCCTGGTAATATTCTCAGTTGTTTAATTTGTTTTTTCTGGGGGCGTCTGGGTGGCTCAGTCGTTAGTCGTCTGCCTTCGGCCCAGGTCATGATCTCAGGGTCCTGGGATCGAGCCCTATGTCAGGCTCCCTGCTCTGCGGGAAGCCTGCTTCTCCCTCTCCCACTCCCCCGCTTGTGTTCCCTCTCTCGCTTGTCTCTCTCTATCAAATAAATGAATAAATAAAATCTTAAAATTTTTTTTCTCTGATAGTAATATAGCTATGCCAACTTTCTTTTGATTAGTATTAGCATAGCATATTTTTTAATTTTTACTTTAAATTTTTTATTGTTATGTTAATCACCATACATTACATCATTAGTTTTTGATGTAGTGTTACATGATTCATTGTTTGTTAGCATAGCATATTTTTTAAAGATTTATTTATTTATTTTAGAGAGAGAATATGTGTGTGAGCGGGGGGAGGGGCAGAAGGAGAGGGAGAGAGAATCCTCAGGCAGACTCCCTGCTGAGTGTGGAGCCCAACATGGGCTTCTATCCCAAGATCCTGAGATCGTGACCACAGCCAAAATCAAGAGTTAGCCACTTAACCAACTGAGCCACTCAGGCACTCCTAGCATAATATATTTTTCCCATACTTTTATTTTTGACCTGTTTTTGTCTTCATATTTGAAGTAGGCTTCTTGTATACAGCATATAATTAGATCCTGGTTTTTAAACCAATTTTACCATCTCTGTCTTTTAATTGGTATATTTAGATCATTTCCATTGAATATATTTATTAACATAGTTGGGTTTAAATATATAATCTTATTATGTGTTTTCTATTTGTCTCTTGTGTTTTGCTTACCTTTTTTGCTTTTCCTGACTTGTTTTGATTAATTAGATATTATCTGATTCTGTTTTATCTCATTGTTTGCTTATTAGCTCTAACACTTTGCCTCTTAGTTTAGTTGTCACTTTAGGTTACATAGTATATAATTATAACTTATCACGGTCTATCTTCAAATGATATCATACTGCTTGACGTATAATATAACATTTCAATAGTTTACTTCCATTTTTCCCCTTTACCTTTGCACCTCGTGTTATAATACATTTTACTTTCTCATATGTTATAAACCACATGCTACACTGTTATTAGTTTTGTTTAATTATAGATTTTAATAAAGAAACTTAAATAAAAAGAAAAAAATCATGTGTTTATGATAACCATGGAGTTACCATTTGTAATACTGATTTCTTTCTGTAGATCAGGTTTCTATCCAGTATCATTTTCCTTCTGACTGAAAATCTTTCTGTACCCTTTCTTGTAACCGGGCCTTGTTGCTGATGAAATTGGTTGGCTTTTACATGTCTGGAAAGTGTTTTGTCTTCATTTTTGGAAGATATTTTGGGAGCCATAGTATTCTGGGTTGACAGTTTTTCCTTTCACTACTTTAAAGATTTTGCTCTACTCTCTTCTTGCTTGCATTGTTTCTGATGAAAAATCCAATGTCATCCTTCCTTTGTTCCTCTGGATATAATGAGAATTTTTTTTGGTTGCTAGGAATTCTTTATCACTGGTTTGGAGAAGTTTGATTGTAATGTGCTTTGATATAATCTTCTTCATGTTTCTTGTGCTTGAGTTTGTCCAGCTTCTTTGATCTAAAGCTATTATAACATACTGCTTTATTCGGAAGAGGTACTAATGTCAAAAACTCATATAGATGAAATTAAAAAATAATGTTAAAAACTCATATAGATGAAATTTAAAAAGTTCTGAATGATACTACAAAATTGTTAATTTCATTAAGTAAAGACCAGTTCATTCCAGAATGTTTTAAAATTGTGTTATCATTTGGATAAAGATCACATAAATCTCCTATTACACATAGAAATCTTGTGGCTTAGCAGACAAGGAGTTGCAATAGTATGTTTTAAGCTAAAAGGTAAATAACAGGAGGATTTTCAAGAAGTGGTATAAGCTACATTTTGTCATGTGTTTTGAAGAGGAAGGCTGCAGTAATTAGCCACTGAGGCATTTTTCATCACATGAACCAGTTCAACAAGTATTCACAAGACCCTGGAGAAAGTAGTTTGACTTCACGTTACAAGATTCTTCCATTTATAACAATATGGACCTTTATAAAAATTATATTGCAGCAAGAAATCTTGATATTTTCCCATTTGGGAGTGAGGAAGGTAGCAAGAGTTAAGTTTTATTGAAAACCACCTAGAAGAACCACAGAATGAAATGGAACAGTATTGTCTCTTTCTCTCAATATAAGGTTGAGAGACCCTTTCTCTGAATCTTCTGCTCATCCTGAGAACCTTACTTTGGAAGAACAGCAAAGACTTTGTGAGCTGCAGTCTGATCATGTAGTCAAGATGAGGTTTACTGATCTGTCTCTGGACAAGTTCTGGCTTTCTGTGAAGGAAGAGGACCTTGTCATTCATAGGAAAGTAGCAAACATTTCACTGAAGTTTTCTTCTACTCATTTCATATGTGAGCAAGCTTTGACTTGTTTAAGAATCATGAGCTAGAATGAAAACTACCTCATTTTCATTAAAAATGAAATTCTTGCATGCTTATTTCAAGTTTGGTCCAGAATTGGGTAATTGTGCAATAGCAAAACAAGCACAAGTTTTATGTTATTTTATTCTTTATTTCTAGTTTCAAAAATAACAGTTTTTATGCATAAGTAAGTAGGTAAACGAGATTTTAAAAAGCTAACATATAATAATTTCATAAATACTAGGCTTATATTTGAGCTTAATTATGTTACTCAGGAAGAAAATTATTTTCTCATAGCTTTGTATAAAACTATATCTCACAATAGGGGTGCCTGGGTGACTCAGTTGGTTAACATCCAACTCTTGATTTTGGCTTAGGTCATGAACTCCAGGTTGTGAGATCAAGCCCCAAGTAGGGCTCCACGCTCAGTGCAGAGTCTGCTTGAGATTCTCTCTCTCTTTCCCTTTGTCCCTCCCCTCACTTGTGCTGTCTCTCTAAATAAATAATAAATAAAATCTTTTTTAAAAAAACCTGTATCTTAAGATATATTTTTATTCATATTCTATTGACTTATCGTTTAGTAGCTGTACTAACTGCAATGTCAATAATTTTTATGTTGTAATTAATTGTTTACTAAATCAATTTGTAAATTTTGTGTAAATTAAATCAGCCAAGGCTGTCTTCAGTAAAAGTAAATTACATTTTTTTTTTTTTTGGCTTAAGCCAGCTACTTAACAGAAGTTTATTATGTTTGCCTTAGGTTGTTTTGATACTTATGAAAAGGAAAGTAAGATATTAATTTCAAGACAGGTAAACTTAACTTTTTTTTTCAAGAAAGTTTGGGTAAAAAATCATTTTAGTTTTAAATAGGGAAAACATTACAGCTTACCTTATCAGCTACTTTATGATAAACATTTAGGCCTTAGGAGTGGTAGCCACAAGAATGTGCCTTGCAGACACAGCTATGGGGATGTAACTGACCCAGGGTACTGGCTCTGAACTCCATCCACTTGCTGGTGCTGAGGCCACACCTCCTAAGACCTGCTCCCAGCCTGTGACTGAGTGGCAGGAATATGAGGCAGGCCCATCCCTGGATATCTATCCTTCGACTCTCCTGACGGCTATTTGGGCTCAAAGACTCCAAGACAGCCTCACTGACCTTTCCTCATGCTTCACAGCAATCTAGGACACTTCCACCCAACCTTCCTTCCTTTCTCCTTCACACAAGGTCATCCGTGTTTCGTGGTCTGATTGTCCTCCTAGTCTTCCCAGTCTTTTTCTCTCAAAGGTGTTCCCCTAGTAAAATCCTTGCATGTTTAACCCTGTCTTGGTGTCTTGGAGGACTGGGACTAACACCCTGGATGTGGTTTAAAAAATCAAGTAGGAAATAAAGATAAAAAGGAAACCTAAATTTTCTCTACCTGCACGACCAGCTTATGTTAGAGTTGTTGTCTTTTGTGGGGAGGAAGAATCACAAAAAGATTAGACTAATAATAAGTTATCCATAACTATTGACAATTGTTAATAGATTATTATATCTATAATTTACCAATCACATTAACCTTCTATGATTTGTAGGTATACGAATATTTATGTAGGGGTACACTGAGACTTGAAAATTATTTCAAGAATTCCTCCAGGGTAAAATGATTGAAAACCAATATGTGAGACTGTTTCTGACATGCTTCAGCTCAATCTTATTTCATTCCTTGATCCTCTGGGTGTTGTATTTTGTGTTGAGGCTGAAATATTCTGCTCCAACTTTGCAGTTCCAAGTAGCTGAGTCCACTCTGTGCTAACACAGAAACCTACCCTAAAGGCCATTTCCTGCCTGTTTCCTTTTTTTTAAAAAAAGAGATTTACTTATGCATTTATTTATTTGAGAGAGAAAGAGAGAGAGCGTGAGAGCACATGTGCTCATGCAGGAGTGGGGCAGAGAGAGTCTTAAGCAGCCTTCCGGCTGAGCATGGAGGGGGGTTCGATCTCATGGCCCTGAGATCAAGGCCTGAGCCAACCCTGAGATCATGACCTGAGCTGAAACCAAGAGTAGTAGGCTTAACTGACTGTGCCAACCGGGTGCCCCATGCCTGTTTCCTTTTACTTCTTCCTTTATGTGAGTTGTGTGTCTTTGATAGTCTAACTAGACTGATTCTAGTCCTAGAGGGACTGCAAATTTTTGCAAGATTATTAAGACATAATTTATATACACGGACAATATGGGACTGCTCTTCACAGATTTAGGGGAGAAAAATAAGTATTTGGGTATTAAACATGGCAAAAATCCCAATTGCTATATTCAGCTCTTACAATCACAGCCAGGAAAAGGGCAAAGTATAGTATTTAAGAACATTCTGCATTGGAATCAATCTGCTTAAAACCTGTCTCTATCATTGACTAACTGTATGACCTTTGGCAAATTACTTTCTTTCTCCAGTTTCCTTATCTACAGAAATAGGAATAATACCTACTTAGAAGAATTAAAAGCAAAAATATTTGTAATGTGCTTAGCACTATACCTGGCACAGTGTAACCCTTGATAAAGGGTAGCTCTTATCATTAGCAAGAATGATATTGTTGTTACCTTAATTTTACTGATTGGCAAACTAGGGTTTAAAGTGTTGAGTAAGTTCTTCAGTTCATACAGTGGCAGGATAAGATTCTGTGAATTTTTTTTTTTCATCACTGTAACCTTAGTGGGGCGACGGGGTGAGGGGGAATCTCGGTTTATTTAATTCAGACACTTAACAGAACATGATCACAATAGCCAACACTTAAAAAGCTCTGTATTACCTCTAAAAGTATGTTTGTAACTCTTGGAATAAACAACATTTTAGGGGTAATAAGGAGAGGAACTGGAGAGAAAAAATATATACTTTTAAAGATTTATTTATTTGAGAGAGAGAGAGAGAGAGAGCACAAGAGAGGAGAGAGAGAACCTCAAGCAGACTCCCTGCTGCATGCGGAGCCTGACCTGGGCTTGATCTCACAACCCTGAGATCAAGACCTGAGCCGAAACCAAGAGTTGGATGCTTAACCGACTGGGCCACCCAGGTGCCCCAAGAGAAAAACATTTTGTACTTGCTACTCATTCACCAAAAATAGATGATTTGATAACTGTGAACTCAAAGTTTTCTGGACATCTAGGTAAGAATTTTTCTCAAAACATCTGGACTCAGGAATCAGGCTGATCCAATATTGCTGTTTTCTAAACTGAAACTTAGAGTAGTTGTTAGAATTACCTTTTAGAAGTGTCCAGTTTTATTTCAACTTTATAATGCCCCAGATTTACTTGTGCTAATGAAAGCCTTTCTGCATACTGGCAATCTATTCTAAAACTACTTAAATGAAAAGGTTACATCTGCCAATGATGGTAAGATCATCATTAATCAATTTTGTAACTTAAAAAAATAGCCTCCCCTCCCTGTTTCGCCTTCTGATCCAGCATTACTTTAGGATTTATTTCAGTTCATATTTTCAGACTACATCCGCTATCAGCTACAGAAAAATGAAAGACCCTAAACCTCAAACAATATCCAAACCAGCTATTATATCTTATGAACACATTTTTATAGCTGACTTTTTATATTTATAGTTGGTAGAAAATTGTTTTGAACCAAGGAATCATTTATTTTAAAAAATATATATCTACATAAAGACTTTAATAATAAGCCTTTAATGTGATATTACCTCATGCCTTTAACATTAATAAAACAAAGATTTTTCCTGATATAAAATAAAATGGCATTTGTTTGGGATCAAGCAATGAAGCTCTTTCACTCAGGAGATCACTAACTGGCTTAACTGGGTATGTATTAATGTTACAATAATCAGTTTCTTTTTATAGTACTTTCTTGACATATCGACATGTTTTAAAAAGTCACCAGTGTAACAATAAAATACTTATGATGAGCTATTGAAAGAAATCTGTAGAGTACCATACAAAGTGTTTCCTTTAGAATTTGATTTAGAAATCACTTGTGGGCTTAAAATATGGCTTCTCTAAAAATATCTCTTATTATGTGCATTCTGTTAGAAAAATATTATGAACAGTTTGGTAACTTTGACAAGTTCCAGTTCCTAAAAATAATATCTTCCAGTAATATCCTAGTGCTGTCAAAGACTATGGTCACCGAAAGATTTCTGTCTTTGCTTATAGCATTACTACTGCATGTAAAATTTCATTGCCTTCCATTTAGGAACATTACTTTTTTTTTTTTTTTTAAAGATTTATTTATTTATTTGAGAGAGAGAATGCGAGATAGAGAGCATGAGAGGGAAGAGGGTCAGAGGGAGAAGCAGACTCCCCGCTGAGCAGGGAGCCCGATGTGGGACTCGATCCCAGGACTCCAGGATCATGAATTATAATTGCTTATAAAACATTTCTGAAAAAATAATAGCATTACAATGAAAAGTAATATCCTATTTGCCATAGAATAAACAATGAAATTAAAGAGTAGTACAATTAAATTTAATCTAGGTGGGTCTTAAATTAAGACACAGCAGTTTGGCAATGTGTCAGACAAAACAGAATCAAGAAACCAGGCATAAACTAGTGAATACAAGGAGAATACAGTGCATTTGAGACTCTCACTTGCAGTCATGGATATAACCTTTAGGCATATTGGCTTAAGGTTGTCTCTAACATTATCATTGCTGAGGCTTCTCATGTCTTAACATATTTTTGTTTAGTTTTAATATAGTGGCCCAATCAGAAATCCTAAACAAGCTAAAATCTCAACAGAGTTGAGATTGCAATTTTAAGATTTGATAATATTTTTAAAGCATTAGGGTTATAATGATACATTCATTTTTCAAAACCACTTAAAAGGAATATTGAAATCAATAAATAGTAATGTTTATGTTTCATTGTGTCTCTATGTTAAATGTATAATTATTTTTAAACAATTTAATTTCACCAAGAGGACTTGACAGAAATTTTTGGCCAATTGAATTATGTTCTCTAGGCTACAAATCCGCTATAGAAAAAGAAAATTACTTAGCATTTTCAGGAAACTTTCTTCATCATTGAAACAAATGCATGTTGAGTTTTTCTTAATTGAAAAATATAGTTTATATTTATAGTTAAATAGAAAGTCTATGAAAATTTGATACTGGATAACCTTATATTAACAAACTGATAGCTTATTGGTCTGTTTCTCAGGTGCTTGACATTCTTATTTCTAATTAGCATTTTTCAAAACATAATGATGTTTCAATGTCTTTGATATAAAAAAAGCTGGTCAGACTTATTTTCTTAATAAAATTTGCTCAAAGATCCATAAGGAATAGAATCTATTAGTAAATCCAATCCAGACTTTCACAAAATAATTTGTATAGTCCTTCATCTTTCTCTGTTTAACAATTTAATCTCTGATATGATCTCTGGTATGCACAAGACTGTTTGCTTTTAAGTCATTTTTGCATTTGCAAAATGCATTTGCATTTTCCGTCATTCTATAGTGAGGTGTCTTGTTTCACTACTAAAGTATAAAAGCAGGGACTATTCATAGTGAGTAAGAGTGTAGCTTCTGGGGCCAGACTCATACTCCTTGCGTTCAAATACTATTTTTGCCACTTAATACTAGTTGTGAGGTTTTGATCAAGTTACTTAATATCTTTGTGCCTTGGTTTCCCCAACTCTGAAATGGGAATGATAAGAATTCTTACTTGGAAGCGTTATAGAAGGTATTAAATGTATTAATATGGGCCAAACATTTAGAACAGTATCTGGAAACTAGTGAGGTTGAAAAAACTCTGAGCTATTATGAACATGAATATTTATTCCTACAATATTTTATTTCCCAAGATACTGACTCAGCTGGCTAGGAAAAAATGAATCTTAATCAGTATCTCTAAATTTCCTGATGGTTCCAATAAGCTGTATGTTTTTCATACAAGTGATGACAGCCCTGTGTGACCTTTCTTTCTGTTCTCGGTTCTTGACAAAACTCTGCATCTTGTGTACTTGCTGATCTTTCTTTCTTTCTTTTTTTTTTTTAAGATTTTATTCATTTATTTGACAGAGAGAGACACAGCGAGAGAGGGAACACAAGCAGGGGGAGTGGGAGAGGGAGAAGAAGGCTTCCCGGGGAGCAGGGAGCCCGATGCAGGCCTCGATCCTAGGATCCTGAGATCATGACCTGAGCCGAGGGCAGACATTCAACAACTGAGCCACTCAGGTACCCCGCTGATCTTTCTTTCTTTCTTTCTTTCAAGGGGAGAGATATTGATATCAGTTAAATTCTGTCCCCCTAAAAAGATATATTGATGTTCTAATCCCAGTGCCTCCGAATACTATCTTATTTGGAATTAGGGTCCTTGCAGATTTAACCCGGTTAAGGTGCAGCCATCAGGGAGGCCCCTAATCCAGTATGACTGATGTCCTTGTAAAAAGGGGAAATTTGGACATGGAAACACAGAAGGAAGAAGTGTGAAGATGGCCATGTGACTGGAGTCATGCGTCTATACGTCAAGGAATGCCAAGGATTGTTGGCAAACACTAGAAGCTAGGAAGAGGCAAGGAAGTATTCTCTTCTGGAGCCATCAAGGAACATGGCCCTAGGTTACCTACATTTTGGACTTCTAGCCTCCAGAACTGGGAGACAATCAACTGTTGTTTTAAGCCACCTGGCTTTTGGTACTTTGTTATAGCCGCTCAAGGAACTAAATACAAGTATTGTAGAGATTTACCCACTTTCTGATTACTTTTCCTCCTATCTAAGTAAAAACTGAGGGGGCTGCAATTAATCATCCCCCCCTGCCTTTTATTTTTTCTTGAGGATCATATACTCTGGATTTGGAGAAATGAATACAAATTTCTAGATGTAAAAGAGTTAGTAGAATTATTTTTGACCAGTGAATGAAAAACAAGCTGATGAATCGCAAGCAATGTCACACACAACAAGGTGCTTGGGCATTTTGTATCTTATATCGTTTTATATCTTTTTACTGATACACCCTTCAAGGACTATCTTTGTTAAGGTCTTTTTTTTAGAAAACGAACACCGCTATCTCTAAAATGATCTATTTTTATATTCTGGGAGACAAATGAACCTGTAAATTAAGTTGTCCTTAGCTCCTTAAGTGCCCACCACAGTCACAGAACTACACAATGGTTGAATTAGCAAGAAATTAACAGATCATGTAGTTCAACTAATTTGTTTCTCCGAGGAAGAAACTGAGGTCAAGAGAAGTTAAGCAATTTAGACTTCTAGCTTTCTTTTCTGCATCGTATCACAAGGGACTTAAACACAATTTAAATCACATTTCAGAAGTCAGCTTTTCTGGACTTTTTTTGTATTGTCTTCAGAGTTTGTAGCATAGCGGCCTACTAAAGAGATAACTGTTTATTGGGGATAATGCTTATTTGTCAGTTATCTTGAAGCTATAAATAATCTTGCTACTAATAGTTATATGGAATGTGGTTGTATATGACTGACCTGCCCTTGTTACGGGCCTAACATCTTGCAGTCAGTACATGCGATGTCTACACTGTTTTCTACAGGCAGAAGCTTTTCCTAGGGTGGGTGAGGGAGAAGGGGTATTTCTAAATGAGGCATCAAGAGAAACTGGTCCTGAGTTTCAGAAGCACCTGGGTATTTTTAGTATGACCTCATATCCCACCATAGCTGATTTTGGGAGTGCCGAATGAGGAGGTAATGAGAAAGAGCAACAAATCAAAATAAAAAAAGAATCTGAGATAAACTGCCAAGATTTAAAAAAGAGAAAAGGCATAACATCTTTAATAAATGACTTTGTCTAGAGCTATTAGTCAATTTAGAGTTCACAGATTCTCCCTATAGTTAATAGTTTCACTAATATTTACTTACCTACAGTTACTTAGAGATCTCTCTTCATCTTCAAATAGCATTCACTTCAAATAATATTATTAAATTTACTTTCTGCAAGAAATCATGCTAATCACTTTACAGGTGTTGCTTTTTTTAATGCAACAAAACTCCATGAAACTACCATAATTATCCTCAACTTACAGTAATGAAAAGGAAGTTTAGAGTTTAAACAACTTGCCTAATGTTGCATTGCTAGCAAACCCTGGCCAAGATTTAGACTTACCTCGAACTCTGATGGGCATTTCCATTCACTGTCTAATCACAGGGTTGATAGAATCCCTAACTGGGCATATTTCCTGTCTCCCTGCTGTTAGGTAACATATGGGCCCTCCTGCTGGTTAAGAACTTGGGTCATTCTCTTCATCTGGGGACAGCTTTCAGTAGAATCCTCTCTTCCTGCAGGCCCCAGAGATTTGCTCTGCTTACTTTTCTTTTTTCCAGCTGTCCTTACTGATTCTCCCACCTGCGATTCATCATCTGCTAGAATCCTGGAGGAGAATATAGATCCCCTCTTTTCCTCTTCCTGTTGTTTCTGAATTAAAAAAAAAAAAAAAAACCCTCCAAGTTTTTAATGAGAATCTCACTAGCAACTTCAAGTTGTAATCTAATAATATTAGCAATGCTACTGTGCTTCACTTAGTAAAAGCTTACTTTCGCTATTGCTGTTAAATTTGCTGTTTGTAATTACTTTTGCATATGTTTTTAGGCACTTCTATGGCAATGAGTCGAATTTCGTTTTGACTCGTAGTTATGATTTCTTATAAGGCCCTTGCTCTTTTCTGCAGGCTTGCATCTGCCCTGATTTATTGTGCTAGGGCTTATACGTGAAAGATACTAAAAGATATTAAAGATCACATGCATCAAGACTTGCAATTTAAGACATAAGCCGAAGAGGAGAGACCTGAATATTAGGAATTTCAGAAAAAGCTCTCCTAATAGCCCATCTTGCCCTTAGTGAGACTGATGTTTATTGAGTATTTAATATTTGAAATGTTTTCCATACAAAAGGCCTATGATGATGATTATCCACATTTTACTGATGAAGAAGTTGAAGCACAGAATCTATCCAAGAATATCAGTAAGTGATGAACGTAAGATTGAAACCAAGGTCTGTATAAGGTACGTTAAGTGGCTTCTCACAAATGCACTTTATGAACACAAATCATGAGTGTTATGTAAAGAACACATTTCATTTTCTACATTTTTTTATCCTGCAATTCTCTTGAATCTTAATTTGTTTTCATATCTATAGTATTGCTTGATGCTCTTGAAAAATGGATCTTGAGATGCCTGGGGGGCTCAGTCAGTTGGGCATCTGCCTTTGGCTAGGGTCATGATCCCAGGGTCCTGAGATCGAGTCCCACATCAGGCTCCCTGCTCAGCGGGGAGCCTTCTTCTCCCTCTCCCTCTGCCCCTTCCCCGCTCGTGCTCTCTCTCTCTCTCTCTCTCATAAATAAATTTAAAAAAAAAACTTAAAAAAAAGAAAATAGATCTCACTTTATTCTGAAAAGTCTACAATTAAGTAATAGATTAAAGGTTTTGTTAAGTGTGAATTTCTAAATTTAGTCATTGCAAGGCTCGTTGGTTGGCTAATTCTTTTGAGGTCCTTGGTTTAAATTAGTATCTCTAAATTTAAACTCTTTTATTTATTTATTTTTTTAAAAGAGTTATTTATTTATTTAGAGAGAGAGACTGTGCTCATGAGTGGGGGAAGAGGCAGAGGGAGAAGGAGAGAGAAAATCCCCAGCAGACTCTGCGCTGAGCCTGGAGCCTGCCACAGGGCTCCATCTCATGACCTGAGACCACAATCTGAGCGGAAACCGACTGAGCCACCCAGGTGCCCCTAATTTAAACTCTTTTAAAAACTCATACTTGCCATTTTTCTTCTGAATTCCTTGGTAAATACAAGTACATAATACATATATAATAAAACTTTGGTTATATCATCAACTTTACAGTCTTGTTCTTATAAGCTTTACCAGGCGAAACCTCCTTCTTTCTACAATTAAGGGTTGATTTTGTTGTTGTTGTAATTTATGTATTAAGCCCGTAAAAGACATCAAGCATTCTGAGTGAATTAATATGTATATAATATATATTGTATTTTATGTATATAACTTGAACTAGCATGTCTATTTTTTGGAAATACTGGACTAACAACAAGAGCTTCCAACACTGACAGGATGATAGGCATGAAGGGATTCCACAGTGAAGAGCCCAAGCACCCCCCAGCGTCTGCCACTAGGTGTAACTCAGAGAATGTCCAAGGGCTGCAATGTGGTTGGCTCTCCCCTCAGGGTGACTCTTTGAGGTTTTTAAATGCCTCTCCCAATACCAAAGCTTGAAAGGAAGCTGATAATGGCCTAAGAGAATGCTGGAGTAGGAGAATAAAAGAATGGTGGGCTCAGGCTAAGAACACTGAGGATTACTGTCTCTGAAGGCTTTCTGCTGTGGATGTGGTAGGACAGGAGGAATAGGGCACCTGGGGAATCCTGGAGTGGGGACGAGGGGTCCACAGAGGATCAGAGCCGAGACTAGCCTTTATGCTGTGTAAGCACAATCATGACTTCCTCAAGTGAAAAAGGAAGCTAATTAGACCGACATTGTAGTATATTATAAATAAATATGTGTAAGTCTTTGTATCAGTCAGGGTTCAGTCAGAGAACCATTAGGATATATCTATAACAATCAGATTTGTTACTGGGATGTGACTTTATGTGATTCTGGGAACTGGTAAAACAGTCTCTCTAAAGTGGTTGTCCTGGCATCTGATCTGGATTTAGAGTCCACAAGGCGGGCAGTCAGGGAGAGAAGATGGAAGATAAGTGGGGGAGCCCAAGAACAAGCTAGAGCCACAACACGAGCTGGAGCCCACAAGGAGACTCAAACCTGTGTTAGTTCTTTCTGTGACCTTGAGGGTATGGGTGTCCTATAGAAGCTGGGATGTTTGTTGTGTAGCTAAATCCACACCAGGGTCCGGAGCTGGAGGACGTGGAGGAGGGTCCAGTGGTGCAGTGGCCAGCTGGCGGCTGCTTCCCACCAACGAGGAGAGACAGGAGATAAATGATAATGTGTGTGAGCTACAAAAATGGCTGCCACTTCACTTTCACCATCCAAACCTCACACAGGAATCTCTCCTGGGGTTCATGCTGACCAGAAGCATACAGGAGAATTCTGGGAAATGTAGTTCAGCCTGGCCAAGTGGACACATTGCAAAACTACCACAGTCTCATTGCAGAATAGTGGTTCAGTCATGTACAATAATCTTCTGTGAGCTTTGGAGAACCACGTGTTAAAACAACCAAAGACAGCTTTAGGTATTTATGTAGAGAGATACTTACATGGAGTAGATTCTGGCTATTCTGCTTAAGAGTCTGGTGCCCCAAGTAGGTAAAACCAGACAAACATTACTTCTTAGAGAATTTTATCGTGGTGAAGAAATGCCTATGTAATGTTACCTTGCACAACCACATACACTTGGTTACTACCTTCCCAGAGGTTAAAACCACAAATTAAATGTAGATTTTTTCATAAGTGCGCAAAAATTAACTAGCGAAGTGAAAATGACTAGATAAAATTCTTCAGTATTTATTGACATGTAACCATGAGGTTAAAAAACTCCTCTATACATGAAAATGAGAACAGTCACATAATATATCCCATTAAACCCAAACAAAACATGTCCTCTACTCAACTCCTGCTTAGCAGGATCTGGAAATGACTGGGTACCCTAAAAGCAATACATGATGGGAAGTAGGAATTGAAAGAGACAGTGGTCTTAACTGGTTGTGATTTACATTTCTCGTTTTGCAAATTCTACAAAATCATATAAACATGTGAAGCCGTTGCCAAGTCTCTTTGGAATGTGAAAGTGAAGTATACAGGAACTTAAGCTTCTTTGTGTGTAGGGTAAATCTGCACACGGGCCATGCTTTATTATGATTGACTGTGAGACCCCCTAGATCACTGCCTACACTACTTAGCACGGTTATTAGCATATACTCATCTCTTATTAAATGTATGTTGAAGGGAGAATAAAATGAACAAGGGGGGAGGAGAGAAGGAGAACGGTAGGTAGGGAAGAAAGAAGGAAGGAAGAAAGCAAAGCAAAGGAAGGAAGGCAGGAAAGTAGGAGAAGAAAGAGCAAGGAAGATAAAGGAGAGAAATGTACAAGCTAACTGAATCGATCAAAGACAAAAACAGACTAGAATCCAGGTACACTAGTCAGTTCTTGAAGAAATCAAATAAAACTACACATGTGTTTCGTAGACTTATACTTGGTAATTCATGATTATAAAAATATTAGAGGGCGCCTGGGTGGCTCAGTCGGTTAAGTGACTCCTTTGGCTCAGGTCATGATCCTGGAGTCCTGGGATCGAGTCCCACATCGGGCTCCCTGCTCGGCAGGGAGTCTGCTTCTCCCTCTGACTCTCTTCCCTCCCGTGCTCTCTATCTCTCATTCTCTCTCTCTCAAATAAATAAATAAAATCTTTAAAAAAATATATTAGAAACATTCTTTATCATAGAAAAGTTCATTGCAACCTGGTGTAGAAAAGTAATATTTGCGTTATTAAAATTAGTGTTTTGCTTTTCAAAAATACCTTATTCAAAAGAACATTTCCATGGATCTGTAGGGTCTTAATGAAGATTTATTTTTGAAAATTCTGATGTCTAGTATTTCATTGGTTAGTGCTCAAATATAAACAGCATCAGGGGTCAGGAATGATCAGTTTGGAGTCTCTGGATCCCAGAGAGCCAATGGCTACAACTCAGGTTCTAGAACTCAGGTGGTCCATGGATTTAGATGAAAAAAATTAACAAATTTCCATTAATTTCTAGCTGTAATCTACCATTTCTTTCACATCTTAAAACATTATTATGAAAAGCTGTCCATAGGTTTCCAGGGTCTCATGGGCAAAAAAAGGATTAAGAAATCTGCCTCTTGCAAGGACAAAATGTCTCCCTTCATTGCAGCATTTTTTTTCTGGTTAGTATTCGAGAAACGCTAATGGAAAATAATGGGGCTTACAGGCATAGTACACAAGGTGGCAGTACATCATAACTTATTTTTCCAAATCAACTTCCCTCATTCTTGGCCTTATCTGAATGCTAAGTGTAAACTGTAAGATAATTAGAATGTAATACATTTTCAAAAAATGGCTTTCGATTCTTTTCAGCCTACCCTTCTAGTTTATATTAGTATGCTCTTTTTTTGTGCAATATGCAGCAAACATAAAAGAAAAGTCTCTCAGTTTGAGAAACACAGTAAGAAACTATTTTCAGAGTTTTCTCTAAATATGTTTCCTAAAAAAAACCAAAAAACAAAAAACCAAAAACAAGAACAGCAACAACAAAAAACGAACCACGCTTATGAAGAAAGACTTTTTTCTTACTATTACTGTGCTCTTATTTATACAAATGTGGTCTATGTGCCCAAGGGGTAATTGATGAATTACATAAAACCTTTCCTACCAACACACACCATTTATAATCACATACTCTCCCTAATTTAAATTTGTGATTTTTTTTTAAGTGAAAAAGAAGGAGAGGGGAGGTGATCTTCCCCTCTTTGATGGTGTGATCTTTGGTGGAGGAATTGCAAAATGGCTAGAATTCCTCATTCCTCCATGAAGAGGCAGAGTCTGTTTCTCTAGCTCTTGACTCTGAATTGTGCTTTTGATGTGATTTGGCCAGTAGCATATGGCAGAAGTGATAGTGTTCTGCTTCTGAGCCTGTGCTTCAAGACACCTCGAATGCTTCCTTTTGCCATCTGCTTCCAGGACTAGGGACTGGGCTTGCTTGCCTCTGTATCTTATGAGAGAACATGCTTGGAAGAAGCTGCTGGAAGGATGAGTCCTGGGGAGCAGAGAGGAGTTGCAGCAGCTAGATAAAATCTCAGAAAAATGAGACTCCAACCCATAGCCAGTCTACCTCCAAACAAGACAGGCTAGGTGAGGCCAGGAGAATCCCACAGCCTGGCCCTGCCCTGTGCCTGACTTGAGTTGTAGGAGCAATAAATGCTTATTGTTTTTAGCCACTGGGTTTTGGAGTGGTGCTTTATGCAGCATTGTGTGTAAAATAGGAACTGTTACAAACTATTATTTATTACTGACTGAACACAAGCCCATGACCAATTCAAATGGTATCTTTTACAAAATATAGAACTGTGAAGTATCTGTGACTTAGCATTCTATTGCATTAGAGATTTTGGCCCTTGTGGCATTTACTGACAGTGTCTAGCCATTTAGTACATCTAGTTTAGACTTTAGCTATAGAAAATAAGGGTATGGGGTACTTGGCTGGCTCAATTGTTAAGCGTCTGCCTTCGGCTCAGGTCATGATCCCAGGGTCCTGGGATCCAGCCCCGCATCGGGCTCCCCGCTCGGCAGGAGGCCTGCTTCTCCCTCTCCCACTCCCCCTGCTTGTGTTCCCTCTCTCGCTGTGTCTCTCTCTGTCTAATAAATAAATAAAAACCTAAAAAAAAAAAGAAAAGAAAAGAAGGGTAAAAGAAGAAATTGATTATGCATATGGGCAGGAGACTGTTATGGATGAATGTTTGTGTGTACCCCCCCACCCCATTCATATGTTGAAGCCTTAACTCCCAACGTGGCTGTATTTGGAGATGAAGCTTCCAAGGAAGCATTTGAGGTAAAATAAGGTCATAAGGGTGATGCTCTGAAAGGATCGATGTCTTCATAAGGAGAAATACCAGAGATCAAGCTCTCTCTTTCTCTCTCTCTCTCTCTGTCCCAACACAAAGAAGAGGTCATGTGAGCACACAGCAGGATGGCAGAGGCCTAAAACCAAGAGGAGACACTCACAGTGAGATGGACCTTGCAGGTACCCTCATCTTAGACTTCCCAGCCTCCAGAACTGTAAGAAATACATTTTAATTGTTTAAGCCCTGCAATCAGTGCTATTTCGTGATGGCAGTCTGAGTTGACTAATACAGAATGGAAAGGCAAAATAGGGGGAAAATAATAGTAACTAATAACGACTGCTTCTGAGCAGTCTAAAGACTTAACAAATCTAATTTCCTATAGTCCCCCACAACAACCCAGGGAGGGAGATACTCTTACTAGCGCTGTCATTATTTTTACAGATGAGAAAACCAAGACAAAGAAAGTGTAAGTAGCATGACCAAGTTCTGATGGTTAATAAGTGGCAGACTTGGACTTTGAATCGAAGATGTCTCTCTCTAGAAGCTGTACTCTAAATGGCTATTTTCGACTCCTAAGAAGAAATGAGCAGTGGCAAATAAGGCAGGGAGAGAAAGAGGAAGGAGAAAATGATATACAGGGTGAGCTCGGTACTGATGATCGGAACCTGTTGTCTCTCGAGGCAGCTTTCTCTGACTCAGTTTACTCCTGAGGGATACATCTCAAAGCTGATGGGTCCCTGGAGCCCCCAACTCGGTGAGAGAGCTTGGCTATGGAGATTTGCACAGGACTTTTAGATACGTTCTGCATTTTTTCTTCCATTGTTCTCACAGACTGAATTGCTAAACCTCTTTAGGACCCCTTGGGCCCCCAACCCTGCAAGCTGGCTTTGGGCAGAAACATAGTCATGTCAGCACTACCAGACTAGATGATAAATTCTGTGTGGTCTGGTACATGATACACGGCCCCCTATGGCAAGCTCTTTGTTGAAAATATAAACAGGCATGTTTTACCATAATAAAGCAAAACTCTAGGTATACTTACAGGCATGAATTAGATGGTATTTAAAAGCATTTATCTAGCATTGCTCCATATTGAATACATACAGGATGAATTTACAAATTGCTCATGTTATTAATTCTACCTAAGAGGTGGAAGATTAACTTGATGCTGATTAGGTTGCCAATACCTAATTTGCTAAGGAAAACATCTGAAATATGGCTAGGACTCCTCCTGGCCAGAGAAGGAGCAAGAAGGTCTTAAAAATTCTTTAGCACTCAGTCAGGCTAGCTAGAGAAGACAGGACCCACAGAGCAAATTAGCCTCCATGCCCCCAAGGGCCCTTCGGCCCCAGAGCATGTAGAAAAGAAGCAAGAGAATTTCCATACTCATTGAGGTATGTGAGGAAGTTCTGAGAATTGAGAACCATTGTGGCCACCAGAGGGTCCCTATTTTTAGGGAGAGAAGGGACACTGTTGTGATAGTCTGGCAAGGTTTAGAGCACCAGCCTGAGTGAAGAGCAAGAGCAAGTTGGGGACAGTGTGGAAAGTGGGGAGACCATGAACTGACTGTACAAGAGAATTGCTTCCTTGAGTCACACCAGCCTCTGATGCCTCAGCAGCTCATGCAGTAGGGACAGACAGCATGCCAAGCTGCGATCAGAGAAGCTGCAGCTCAAAGGAGGTCAGTAAAGATGAGAGGCCAATGCATAGATCAGATGGGTGCCCTACCACCTTTCAGGACATTATGTAAACTTCTTTCTGGATCTAGACCCCCATTCTGGGGAAAAAGAGGGAGGGGGAGAACATGTAGAGGGGCTGCTGTCCAGAAATGACACTTGGAGTTTGAATGGACGGACTGCATTTCCAAGAGACCAGGAGGTACTCAGGAAGCGATTATATTGCTTTTAATTGGCTAATGTCGATGTTCTCATTTCCCGCCTCCCCTCCCCAGGCCCAGTCAAGTGAAATAAGGAACGGATGGGCAAACTGAGCTTTGTTAGAGACCACAGAAATGTCTGCCCTGACAAACTGTGACTATAAACAATAAAGCTGCTACATGTCTAAAACAAAAGTTACTTTCCTACCAAGAATGCAGTCGGCTACATATTAGGAATAGGTGTGTATGTTGCGACATTTCTCTGTTCTTACAAATTCTTTCTGCTGTTCACATTACACAACATTGAGGGAGATTCTAATCAGAGGAAAGGGAGTATGAAACTAGCGGTTTGCACGTCTAAGTCAACATTTGAAAAGGTACCGATACATTTACATTATGGACATGAAAACACAAAATGCAACTGGAGGTCACTAAATAATATATTCATACAGTCATCTATTGCTACATAACAAGGCATTCAAAACGAAGTGGGTACAAATAACAGTATTTACCGTCTCATGGCTTCTGTGGCTCAGGAGTTCAGAGAGGGCATCGTTGCAAGGCTAGCCTCTGCTCGCCATGCCTGGGGCCTCAGCAGGATGACATCACAGCAGGAGGGATGGGATCATTGAAGGCTTGACTGAAGCCAGAGGACACAAGGTGGCTCTCTCTCATGGTGGCAAGGTAGCGCGGGCAAGTTGCTTTCCCCACAGGGCTGCCTGAGGGTCCCCAGGACGTGGCAGTTGACTTGCCCCAGAGGGAACAATTCATAGGTTCAACGAAGGAGTTGTGGTAATTTTTAGAACCTGTCTTCAGACGTGCCACAGCACCACTTTCTACAGTATTCCACTGGCCACACAGAGCAGCCTGATTCTGTGTGGGAGGAGACTACATAGGATACTGTATTAGTTATGCATTGCTTCACTATGAATTACCATCACACTCATCAGCTAAAAGCAAGCACATTTATTATATACAGTTTCTGTGGGTCAGGAATCCAGAAGCATCTTCGCGGGCTGGTTCTGGCTCACAGTCTCTCCTGAGGTTACCGTCAATCTATCGCCCGGGGCTACAGTCTTCTGAGGTTTGACTGGGGCTGAAGAACCTGCTTCCAAGCTTCCTTGTTTGTTGGTAAGCTGCAGTTCCTTGCCTTGTGGGCCTCTCCACAGGCTGCCTGAACGTCCACGCACTGTGATAACGCAGCAGATGGCTTCCCCCACAGTGACTCATGTGGAAGACAGAAAGAACCCCAAAAAGCCCCCTTCCACTAATCTTGGAAGTGACACATTATACTATTTCCTATTGCTGCTTACCACAACCTCAGTGACTTAACCAGCACAAATTTATAATCCAGCATAATCTCTCCATCTCAAGATTTTTCACTCAATCCCCTCTGCAAAGTCCCTTTTGCTGCATAAGGTAACAATTCAACATTCACAGGTTTAGGATTTGAGGATTAGGATGTGGATGTACCTGGGGAACCATGACCCTGCTTACCCCACATACCATCACTTTGCCATATTATACTGAGCGCACAGACCAAACTTGGTACAATGCAGGAGATGACTACGCCTGGGGGTGAATACTGGGAGCTGGAGAGCATTGGGGGCCATTTTGGAGGGTGACTACCACATTTTTATATGACTGTTATATAACTTTGTAAATTGCTAATTACTGCTTCGAAATACAACACTGAAATAACAATGTTATACAGTTATTAGCATTTTGTTTTTATGAGATTGAGAATGGTAATGATGATAAAATCACAATAGCTACCATTGTTTGGGGTGCCTAATTGGTGCTGGGCACTGTGCTAAGCATTTTACATAAATCTCAATGTTATATAACATCTTGAGATACGAGATCAATATTTTTATCATTTATAATGATTAAAGATACAAAGAAACAGGTACAGAGAAGCTCAAGATAAATGATTTCAATATGTTCACACAGTCAGAGTTGGTACAGAGAGAGTCTGAATCTAGTTTGGGCAAGTATTAGGATATGTGGGCTCCAGTCCCTCTTTGCTGCTAACTTCCCACGATCCTATGTAAGTGACTTCAGTGCTCGTGACCAGGTTTTTCTTATCGTCATTACCTGGACTTCAGATTCCTTAACTATCTGATCCTGAAAGAGTCAAGAATCACAACCATTCATGCCATTTATTATCAACCTACAGATGGCACTTTTGTATAACCAGGAGTTCAACATGCGTCTAGACGCTCAATTTCCAAACTTACACAAAGACAATTATATCTGAAAATTAAGTCCTCACATACTTAAATAGAACATCAGTGTCTTGGCTATAGCAAAGTAGAAGGAAGGAAGTAGCCACATGTAAAGATTTTCCAAGTGAATTCTTATCTAGTCATGTAACCCACCCCCTGAGACAACATAAAAAAGATCCTTTACACTGGGGCATATCCTCAGTTTGCCAGATATTTAGAAAAGTCCATTTTGTGAAACACCAAAGTTCTATCCAAGGGAAAGGGAGAGAATAATTTCTGGTACCCTATTTTCTTTTTCTCTTTCCTTTCTTCCTATTTATGTCTAGAGTCTTTTCCATAACAAATATTCACATCTCCTTAATTGGCTGTCTTGAATAGCCCATTAGAACATGTCTAGAAAGTAATATTAATTTTCAGTGATCCTATTATATCCCCACACATTATCCCATCGCTAAAGTAGTACCATAGGGCTCAGGATATGTAGTTGGAGGTATCCTGGAAGAATTGTTATAAAGAAAAGCATGCCCAGAGTTCATTATTTCAACTTGGACACAACAAATAAAAGTGATCTGCATCATGGTGGGAAGAATGAATGCTACAGATAGAGAGAATTATTAAGCAATGTATCATCTGACCCTGGACTTCTGTGTTACTAGGAGAGGGGGTACTCCATCTGGCACATTTTAAAGTTCCAGGTGTTAAGCGCCATTGATTGTAAGAACTCTGAAGTTAGGCCCCTCTGGTTTTCAAAGCCAAATGTGATGTGGATTTGCCTTCCCAGTGTGGGTCCCCCACGCCTTGGGTGCCCGGTGTGGGGTCTGCTCCTCTCCCTGTTCTGTGTCCATGGCATCCCTCCCATGGATGGTCCCTCAGGTCAGCTTGGCTTGACCATGTCTCTGCCCTTCCTAGCTTCTTCACAGTGGCCTCTTCTCTGCATTTAGCTGTGGAGAGTCTGTTCTGCCAGTCTTTAGGTCATTTTCTGGTTTATTTACACTGACGTGGGTGTCATCTCGTTGTATCTCGGGGAGGAGGTGAGCCTAAGATCTTGCTACCCCACCATTTTCTGAGCCTTTCAGGCTTCCGGCACATTTTAAAGAAAACTTCACAGGTCGTCCCTCCTCTTTACTGCCTTGAATTTTGCTGACCCACTTAGCAGATTACGGCTTTAAAGGCTGTATATTCCACTTTCGTCCAGTTGTTTCTTGTTGATTCATCACTTTCAGGCACAGATTATTTCCTTTGTACATTATTTATTCATTCACTCAAGAAACACAGAATGAAGAATGACATCAGCTACTGGTACAGAGTCAGGGCTTCAAGGATTAATTTCGCATAATTCTCTTCCTCACAGGTTCATAACAAGGATGGCTGATTGGTGGCAGGAGAGCCATCTTTGTCCTAACCCTTCATGCTTGTGGCAACACTGGACCATCAGACTCCTTCCAGTGACTTCAGAATCCTTTGTAACATAGCACTCACATCAACTACTACCAAAAAGAGTTTTGCAGAGGACAAGGTTGGAACATTCAGACATTTATCATCTGATAGGGCCTGTCTTTGAGGAAACAACAACACAACAACAACAAAAACCCAACCCTCATCTTCAGAGATCTTGTGGCTCAATGGGAGAATAACAGTTCCAACCCTTGAAGAGGGGGGGCTCTCAGGAAGACGAGATATAGGATGCTCACATGTAAAGGAAGCCTTAAGAACACTGAGAGGCAAACAAATATACATGGGTTCAATGCTCTATTGGTCTCATACTTAACAGGAGAAGCAAGAAAGGAAGTTGATAACTGATGGCTGCCTACAATGTGTCAGCACTATGCTAGATTCTTTGTATTATGTCACTTAATCCTCTCAAACACTGTGTGAGGTAGGTATCAATATCCCTCGACAGCTTAGGTAGCGGACTGCTATGGCACATCGGACAAGAGATGGGGGTGGGATTTCAGACTCAGGCTCCTGATACTCCCAAGCCGTTGGCAATTCTTTGTCTTGCATTGAGTGGTCACATGAACCAGGTAAACTTTCTGGTTATAAAATGGGAGAAACCCACATGAGGTTGGAAAAACAAAATGTGGATAAACCACAACTACATTTGCTCAAGTATTGGAGAAGCAAAGTTCCAGTGTTAATGCTTTTTCAGCTGTGTCTTCAACAAAGGAATGGGTATCCAAGATCGATCCCAGATTCTACTGTTCTCTTTCCAGCTCAGATTTACAATACAAATTACTGCAGCTCTAAGAGTTTTGATTTACAACAAATCTAATCCTTGACTAACAAGTGGCACAATTTGTATTTCTCATATGCTAAAATCTTAAGAGACAGGGTAGTTTAATGGGGCGGGGGGGTGGGTGGAATCTAATGATAATTAAATCAGGTAAAATCTTCCTTAACCACTTGACAACGAAGAGAAGAACTTAAACAAATTATTTAATATGTTTGGAAAAGAAGAATAAACAGTACCTGGTGTTTCTTCCCACCCATAAAGACATCTTCTGGTTTCTTCTTTATTTAACACTGAGGAAGGAGGAAGTTTGAGTTGACACCTAAGGGAAGGGAAAGAAAAGCCAAAGATTGATTAATTTTACTTACTCATTCAACAGACATTTATACACTTCTAATAATGGGCCAGCCACTGTGCTATCTGCTTTCACGTGTTAATCATCTAATTCTTTCAGGAAGGCCATGGGAAAGTTATTTTTATCCTCATGTTATATGTGAAAAAAACAGAAGATCCAAAATGATAGTGGGCAGAAAAAAGCTGGACTCGGGATTGAAAAACCTGGGTTCTGGATCCACTTTTGTTAACTAATTTACTGTGGGACTTGGGAAGAACTTCACATTCTCTGTAAGTAGTTTTCTCTTTCAGGGAGAAAGAGACCAGAAACAACCCTGAAGGCAACATAGGTCTCTTTTTACTCTTAAATTGTGAGTTCAACACCTGCATTTGCCACTTGCTTTGGGTTTTTTCCCTTACACTTAATTCATATTCTTTTTCCCTGTTTCATTTTACTATTATTATCATTGCTACTAGATTAATCTAACCTGAGTTTTTAACTAGAGGTAAGAAACCTAGGGCATTTGAGTCAGGAAAAAGTCTCATTAGGTTTGGACCAGAGTGCAAATATGTATAGGCAGCTATGTGCCTCATGTTTAGCTTTAGTGTTCTCATAGCATGATGTTCTCACTGCTGCTGATGCTAAACTTAGGGGGAACTCTGCCTCATGGAAAATTCCACATTAGTGTAGTTTAGGAAACTTTTTTTCCCCTTAGATATATTACTGGATTGATAGTAGGAAACACATGGAGAACACTTAAAGTAATTCAGAAATGGGTACTGAGAATAGCTTTAGTATATATATATATATATATATATATATATATATAATATATTGTTTGTATATATTATATATATATAAACTTTATTGAGATGATTCACATACCATACAATAACACTTTTAAAAATGCATCACTCAGTGTGTTTAGTATATTCACAGAGTTGTGCCATTATTGCCACTTTAATTTTAGAACATTAATACATTATCACCCTCAAAACCACAGACTCATTCCTTTCTCCTGCTAGCCCCTGGCAACCACTAACTACTCTCTGTCTCTCTGGATTCACCTATTACGGACCTTTCCTGTAAATGAAATCATACATTATGTGGTTTTGAGCTGGCATAATGTTCACTTAGCATAATGTTTTCAAGGTTCACTCATATTGCAGCATGAATCAGTACTTTGCTTCTTTCTTTCTTCCTTTTTTTTTTTTTACAAATGGTTCCTATAATTTATTTATTTATTTGACTTCATTGATTTTTATGGCTGAATGATATTCCATTGTATGGTTATACCATATTTACATTTATCCATTCATCTGTTGATGGAAATTTCGGTAGCTTTTATTTTCTAGATATCATAAATAATGTTACTATGAATGATGTGTATAGATTTTGTGTTTTGTGTAGACATATCTTTAAATTATATATGTTATATATGTATAATAGAACTTGTTACCACCAAAACATAAATATTAGAAATAAAATGTAATATAAAAAAAAGATTTTTGGAAAGATTTATACAGATTCATGGATGATAGAGTTTTAATATGTTATAAAACCTTCAGTCTCTGATGACAGTGTCATAAAACGGAGGTACTGTATTTCTCATAATTATCTCTTGGAACTATCATCACAGACAAAATTAAAGGCCAGATGGGTCACTGATGATCCAATTCCACCAGATACTTCTTATGTTTTAATAAATAGGTAAAGTGTGTACTTAATTCATTTCAAGTCAGAGACTCTTCCCTATATTTTCAAAGATTTTATTTATTTATTTGAGAGAGAGAAAGCAAGAGAGAGAGAGAGAAAGAGAGCGCACACACACATGCGTGCACACAAGTAGGGGAGACAGGCAGGGGCCGAGGGAGAGAGAGAAGCAGACTCCTCCCCACTGAGCAGGGAGCGCTGATTGGGGAGGCGGGCAATCCCAGGATGCTGGGATCATGATTTGAGCTGAAGGCTGACACTTAACCGACTGAGCCACCCAGGTGCTCTGACTGTTCCTTATTTTTCTTTAATTAATAGCTGCTTACCTTTATTCTAGTTAGCTTTTCTGGTTTGTGAGAAAGAAAGCTAGGGAAAAAGAGTAGTAAGTTTGGTTGATGGACAATACTTTACATAGTATATACTGTATACTACACTAATGCTTTTATTGTGCAAACTCTATTTCATATTGTTATACTCCCAAATTGGTCTTTTATGCTATCTGGTATATAATTTTGCTAAAAACCTATAACTAAATATGACTGTATATGGAAAAGTTATTTTGTTACCTTGGAGGATGGAGGGTCTTTCTAAATATGATTCATTATTTAGATCTATAAAATAAAAGTTTCAGAAAATTAACTGCATAAAAGTAAATATGTATGGCAAAACACCACTGGCAGAATCAAAAGCTAAATGTTGGAATGAAAGAAAGAAAAACATTTGTAGTTCATACTACAAAATATTAATTTCCTTAATATATACAGAACTCATAGAAATAGATAAGACAAAAAATCCAGTAAAAAATGGATGAAAGATTTAAAGATAATGTTTACAGGACAATAAATGCAAGCAGCTTTTAAGCATATGAAAATATGCTCAACTTTGTTCACTCATAGTAAGAGAAATACAAATTAAACCAGAATGATACCATTTCCCACTATTAGCGTGTTACAAATTTAAAAACAAAGAAATTGTTAAAAATCTGAAAGTTTGATGACACAGTGTATACATTGATTGGAGGGCAACTTGGAGATTGTATCTAAATTGCAAACGTAATCCTTTGACCCGGGGATTCTACATCTAGCACTATAAATTTCACATATATTTGCACACATTAAAAAAGATGCACAAGATTATTCATCACAGAATGTTTGTAAAAGCCAAAGATTGGGAATAACTTAAATGTCCCTCACCCAAACACTGGTTAACTAAATTACGGTAACTCATATAATACAATGTCTGGAGCTTCAAAAAAGGATGCTCAAGCCTCTCGAATGTGGAAAAGAAAAAGTCTCTAAGGTAAGGTTCAGAGCACCGTGTATTGTATGTTGTCTTTTGTATAAAAAGGTAGACTTATGAGTATATGGTTATATTTTCTTATTTACACCTAAAGTTCTTTTTTTTTTTTTTAAACATCTAAAGTTCTGAAAGCATAAACAAACTATTTACAGAGGTGGTTAATTGGCTGGCTGGGGGCAAGGAAGAGAGGGAGATTTTTCACTGTTTATTATGTATAATACAATTTTAAAAATATATGTATATAATCCAAGAGTTAATCCAAGGTTTTCTTGTTTTCTAAATTAATCTTACTGCAAGATATAATCTTAACTTGAATCTTCTAGAGTTTGTGCAATCAAATGGGACAAGAGTAATAGTGTAGATATCCAGTGAGCAAGTTCCAAGATAACTGTAGATACGCTCATGGAAAATATCACTATTTATCAACTCTACTTCTCAGACTCATGTCCTGAATTTTGCAGGCAGAACTTTGATTTAAAAATTGACAGGCTTAAAAAATTGAACTGAATCCATAGCGGCTCACGCATGTTGACAGAGAAAGAAGCTAGAAGCTGCCAGGGAGTGTATATGATGGTCATGTTCAGGACATAGGAGTCACAATTACATTTGACTTTGATATTTCACAAGAAACTAGGATTAGAACTCTGTCCTCAAGCCTTCAGGCCCGAACTTTCTCTCTTGCTGCATTTACTATTAAATTCAGGTACAATACAACCGAAAAGAATTCAAAAGAAATAACCCTAGAAACAGAAAAATTGCTTCCTTTTTATAACAGAACATATATAACAAAAAACAGGGCAGAAAATCAGCTTTTGTTACCTTCAGAAGCCTAATAACGCATTTTGGAATGACGTAGTGACATCAAATACATCGTTTCTATCTCCTCCTGGTGCCTTTGTCTCATCTAGAAATTTGTCCAGTAGGAACTCTGATATAACAAGTCCACTCTCAAACAGATGGTTTCCAACTGCTCTCTTGTTCTTGAAACTGGCAATTATTTTGTCCCTGTGTGCTTGAGGCTTGGATGGGAATGACTTTTTTTTCCCCCTGCAACCGTCAAGCACAACATGAATGAGCAGAGGCCTTCATTTACTGGAAATAGATAGAAAGAGTGGAAAGCTCTGTTGATCATATTTCAGTGTTGCCATATAAAGCAGTGTTTCTTTTTATCAACAAGTGGTTTATAAATGTCCATAGCCCTCCAAAACAAACAGCCTGGTTTACAACAACATATTTGGTGGTGTTTTCAGTTAGTAATATTCAGTGCCCAGCTTAAAGTATTATGCTCCTGTTTTAAGCAAACTGTTTAATTAAAACTTCAAGAAGGGTCTCTAGAGCTTCAATAGCAAAGCATTACATTGGATAGCAAGGTAATGAATTTTTAAAAATTAATTAAGTATGGTCTCTTTTGCCAAATAAATAAAAAAATATATGAAATCGTGCCCGATATGATCAGTCTTGCCTACTGAAGATCCTGTGTAAATACTAACCTAAAATCATGTTTCATGAACCATATTTACTTGCTTACGTAATCAGTCAGCAACATATAACCCTCAGGGCCCCATCCATGGTGGAAGCAGGTGAATCCTATTTGCCCTTTCTCCCCTAAGGGCAGGGGCACACTTGCACTCGGCAGACACACCCATGCAGGTATGATAAGAAGCCAAGAGGTTTAGCAAAGAAAACAGAGTGCCTAAATGGACCAAGTGACTTTACTTCAGCTTCTGGAGTTTCTTTTCATTTCTTTCTTTTTTTTAAGTTTTATTTATTTAAGTAATCTCTATGCCCAATGTGAGGCTCGAACTCATGATCAAGAGTCGCGGGCTCTTCCTACTGAGCCAAATAGGCTCCCTGCTTCTACAATTTTAAGGCTAGAAAGACTAAGTATTTGGTTAAACAGAAAAGCCTGTAGTGCCCATGGTTCTTGAAGGCACTCTGGGATAGCTATAGAATACCAAGAGGAGAATGAGTAACTATTTTACATAGTTCTTTAATTTGACCATCTTATTCAACAAGTTGTGAAATTTCACTGACTCATATTTTAATTTCTCTCCTCTGAAAGAGGGCATTGCTGTGTGAGGAAAGGACACATTTTACTATTAAAACACTGTTGAGATGTTGGTGAGGATGCGGAGAAAGGGGAACCCTCCTACACTGCTGGTGGGAATGCAAGCTGGTGCAGCCACTCAGGAAAACAGTAGGGAGGTTCCTCAAAAAGTTGAAAATAGAGCTACCCCATGACCTAGCAATTGCACTCCTGGGTGTTTACCCCAAAGATACAAATGTAGTGATCCGAAGGGGCACTGGCACCCCAATATTTATAGCAGCAATGTCCACAAGAGCCAAACTATGGAAAGAGCCCAGGTGTCCATCGACAGATGAATGGATAAAGAAGAGGTGGTATATAGATACAATGGAATATATCTCAGTCACACACATACACAAAAGAAATCTTGCTATCTGCAACAATGTGGATGGAACTAGAGGATATCATGCTAAGTGAAATAAATCAGAGAAACACAATTATCATACGATCTCACTGATATATGGAATTTAAGAAACAAGGCAGAGGATCATAAGGGAAGAGAAGAAAAAATAAAACAAGATAAAATCAGAGAGGGAGATAAACCATAAGGGACTCTTAATCATAGGAAACAAACTGAGGGTTGCTGGAGGGGAGGGGGTGGAGGGATGGGGTAACTGGGTGCTGGACATTAAGGAGGGCACGTGATGTCATATGCAACTGATGGATCACTGGGTGTTATATGCAACTGATGGATCACCCACCTCTACTCTGAAACCAATAATACATTATATGTTAATTAATTGAATTTAAATTTAAAAATAAAATAAAAAAAAACAAACAAACCAAAAAAACTCCCCACTGTTTTAGTCCTAATATGTTATTTAACTACATTCCGCTTAAGGCCGACTCGTGTTCTGCAGTGAAAAGCTTTGGAATCAAAGAGTTTTATATTTGAATCTTACTCCCCCGCATATTACCTGTGTGACCCCTGTGAGCCAAAGACACTTTGTGAGCCTTAGTTTTTCATCTATAAAATGGGCTACCCACCTCCTGGTGTTATGAAGATGAAATGAGATATGTGTAAAATTGTCAGCTCATTGACTTTGGCACAGTAAGTACTTAAGGAAGCAGGTTGTGATTATTGCGAAGTATTCCAGATGTTAGTTTTAGTCCAAATTCCCAGTTGTGGGCTATTCTTTGCCAATGCTTTAGCTCTGCACTAGAGCAAGAAGACCATCTGGTGAATATTATGTGCCAATTCTGAAAGGTGAAGGAGAGGTGCTTTTAAGATAAAAATTAGAGGTACAGGAGAAACGACCTAGCTTGTATATGATCGCTCTTGATAGGACTGACACAATGAAAGGGCACTTATCCCTAGCTTATCTAAATAGACAAATTCAATTTCTAGACCATCCCAAGGTCAAGTTCAGAAAGTCAGCAGTGGGAGGTTGAGGTTGGAAGCTGCCTGTGAACATCAAGAACAAATCAAGTGCACTCACCTTTCTGAAAACAGGGAGAGAAAGTACAAGAGGCCTTTGTTAATCAGACAGGAAAATCATAGCCTGAAAATGCTGACAATGACATTTCAAAAGTCTCAATTCCTTAGTAATAGGCAAGAACATGTGAAGAAGGAGAAAAAAAAAATCCCTGAAGTTATAAAAAGAAAACAAAAGGATCAAATATCTATTAGATCTGAGAACTTTATCTTGCAAGGTAACTTCAGTTCACATTTCCTAAACAGGCACACCTCTGCAGAGGGAGCAGGAGGCTGCACTCGTGAGGCACCGTGCTGGTAATTTGTGACTCTGACAAATGCCATCTGATTGATGGCCCCGCCCATCCCACTTAAGGCAGTCAGACACATACTGAGACAGAGAGTCCTCTAAATCCAAGCTCATTTATAAAATACCAAAGGGAATAGAACCCCCCCCCCCCTCCAAATCCCCTCCCACCCAGGTGCTCTTAAGAGGTCAGAAACTCATGGAGACTGGCCTGGTGACGAGAGACTCAGGGGCCAGTAACATCCCAGATGCACTCCAGACACAGAAGCACATAGGATCTTCCTTAACTTCAAGCAGAGACAAGATAACCCCCATCCCCACCCGACCTCCTCCTTGAGCAACCAACTCCTTCGTTTGCTCTCTTTTCCATCTGTCACCATCTCTCCACAAGACTTCTGGAGGCCTTAATAACAGAGTCCTTTGCCTAAGAAATTTCTCCTCTTTATCCACCCACCCTTTCTCCTCACCTCACTCCTTCCACCTACAATCTGAACCACAAATAATATGTCTCTCTGTCAGTCTGAAATCTGGGGAATCCAATTAAATGCCACCTAAGTCCACACTATGATTCCCCCACGCTATGAACATAAACTCTGTTGTTCCAGTCGTAATAAACCAAACTGCCATGAAGGAAGCACCGGTCTATATTCTTAAATCTTAAGAAAGAAAATCAGGTAAGTGATCAGGTGGCCGCCCAGGGAGAAATCAGTCTCTCCTTGTTACAGCTGCCTTGTATTTGTCGTTGTTCTTTCCCACCTTTGTTTACTGCTGGTGAGAGAAATGAGGAGTAGAGGAATCTCCAGGCTGAGCAAAGAAACAGGCTGCTTCCCGCATCCACTTCCCCCACCCAGTCAAGAACACTGTGTCAAAGTACAGAGGAACATGGCAGTTGGCCCAGAAATGACTGGAAACAGGGAGGCAACAACCTCAGAATCACAAAGGCCATATGGAAGAGGTGGAGTTGAGAGGGACGCAGGGAACTGGCGCAGAAATGAACGTGGGTCACATAACGATTGGGGAAAAAATGGGTCATTGTCTCACGTTAAATCTCTTTTCTTCCTTATGTTGAATGAAAAATCCCAACTAAAAGCTTGGCGGATTTATAGGCTTCGTTTAAGGAGCATATCTTTTTACCCCCTTCAATACAACAGTATCTTAAAAGATGAATAGGACTGCAAATGAATTTATTTTAATCAAGGAGGATACATTAAAAAGCAGGAAACAGTGTAAACATAAGTGTTTTTATCTAGTCATTGAAAATGTTTCAGCAAGCATGAATAAAGTGACCTTAAAGCTCCCATAATACCGCCAAAATAGATCATTTCAGCAAAGGAGGGAGTCGGAGTTCCACACGGATCACAAAAGGATCTTAGAAATAGATAGTTTTATCTATTCATAATACAAATTGCTCTATGAATTGGGAGGCACCATGCCCCAAATGTGCCATGGGATTCTAGAACAAAGCTTGAGCTTGGATGGTTCTGGCTTTGTATTTCCATGACTTTGAGAGAGTTCTTGAGCCTCTCTGGGCCTCGGATCCTCATCAATAAAGGGAGGAGGTTGGCTTAGATTTTGTCAAGGTCTGTCCTGCTCTCGAATTACTGCGTTGTCAAGATTTAGAGTGAGAATATTGTAAAAACACAGTCAGCCTAAAAAGTCCGGGCATTTTTTCCTGTCCCTCACACTTCCTTAAGGGGTTCGTTGTCCCATGTCTTAATGATTAGTTGCAAAACCCTTTAGCGAAGTTGTTACACTGTGGGCTTTGGGCACAGCCAGACCGGGGGTAGGTTTCCTCTCTGTCACTCACTAGCAAGGTGACAATGAACAAGGGATTGTGCTTCTCTGAACCTGTTGCCTCACCAGTTAAGTGTAGCACTTACCCCATAGGTCTGATAGAAATGAGATGGCATCAATTACATATAGAGCTTTAGCACAGCACCTGACACGCAGGGAGCACACACAAGTGATGTATTAGAAATTGTATGGTGCATCTATAATATACAAATTGTGGGAGAGAGTCAGCAGAACAGAACTGGTGAGTCCATGGGCTCTGGACTCTGGAGCCAAATTTCCTAGGTTCGAATTCTCCTCTGTCATATCTTAGCCACGTGGGTTTGGGCAGATTACTTAAATCTTCAATTTCCTCATTTGTAAACTGGGGATCATGATGGCAGATTTATCAAGTTGGGTTGTTGTGAGGTGTAAATGAATTCATATGAAAACTCTTAGAACAATGTCTAGCTCGGGGGAGATGCTATTAACTAAAATACTCAGATCACCTTTTGATTAAAGGCTGATGCCCAGAACATACTTAAACACTTTTTTTTTTTTTTTTAAATTAGCAGCTTCAGGTGTAATTACTTGGATTTACTTTGGGCATCTCCTGTTTAAAACCTTTCAAATAAGTATTTGTCTTCTAGAGGGCAATTGAATACCATCAGAATTATGGGTAGGAACAATGGTGTAGCCTTAGAAAGTTCATTCTCTAATTGAGTCTGCTCTAAATTCCTGGCTGGCAAATTGTATCTCTCTTTAGTACGCACTCTTCCAGCATGACAGTAGAAACTATGAGATGAAATTAGCTGCCTCTGTGTTACTAAAATAATAAATAAAATATTATATCAAATTTTGTGGCATTTCACATAGAGTCTTTGGGTCAGGGCTTTGAACTGTCTTTTCCCATTTGCATCTCTTTAGAGAGGCTCTTGAGTTTCCCCTTAACCTGAAAACGCACATGACTCACACAGGCCAACAGAGCTCTAAGCCTCATTATCTGATCCTGTTTTATGGTTGAGTTAGAACAGTAAGTCAGCTCTATTTGGTACAAGGTAAGGCTTTGGGGGAAGAACATTAAATTCAAGTATCACTGATGAGTGAAATCATTTTAACAGCTGTGATTTCAGGAGATGGAGATTCATAATATGGATTAAAAAGTCAAAAGTCTTTTGTGATAAACTTATTTGAATGCATTCATCTAACATTGTAGAAAGTGATGTCAGACTTGTACAAAATAATTTCCAGTTAATGGACAGTGAAATGATGAGACATTATTTCTTAAATTGTGGGAGTATCCTAAAAACTTCTGCTTTGTGTCCCAGGAAGTAGATTTTACTCTGATGGTAATGAGTGAAAATTCACTTTGCTAATGTATACTCTCCATGTGTTTTCAGAAGGGAATAATGTCAATAATAATCAGTTACTTTGATCTCGAAGGTCCCTTTCATTTGTACGATTCTGACTCTGATTTATTGAACACCCACATTTGTGTAAGGCACTTTACCCAATGATGGCTTTTATGCCAAATGTGGAAACAGGCTCCAGAATCTCCCCAGAGATCTTCCTTCACACAAAATGCATACTCTCTCCAATCCCTTTATTATGAAGCTGCTACATTTGAAATAAAAATTTATTGAAATACTCACTGCCAATCCTTTTAATGTTCACAGATTTTGGGAAAGTCTCTCTTGCTATATTTGTATCCACTTTATTATCAACCATCTAAAAATTAAGAGGGTCTTGACATCTTGCAAACTATCAGATACAGGAAGTAGCTTGATGGTTATTTTCAGAAATATGAAAAACATTATGCTTGGTACTCAGTAGATATTCACTGAATAGTATTTGAATAATTAATGAGTAAATCAAAGTTTTGTAGATCTAGAGAATATATTTAGGTGTAATAGAAGAAAAAAATTACTGGAATATATCAAAAGTACCATTTGAGATACTGTAGGAGGAACATTCACAGTTAACGGTTGCCAGGAAAGAAACTCTTCAAACTGAGCACATTTTAGTGAAAAGAGTGTAATTAATGTACAAGCTAATTCTGCATAAGTAGATAGAGAGTGTCGAAAGTGAAAGTAGCTGCTTTTGCTTTACAGATAAAATAAATGGGAGATTTTCATATTAACTTTGTATCTTTCACATATAAATCTTTGGATTCAATGTTTTGGAAAAGAAACATAAATCTGCTTTATCCTTAGAGAACAACTTAATATTTTACGCATTTGCAATGCCCATGATACTGTACATTCTGGGATTCAAGGTGCATTGACCATGTTTGAATGATACCTGCTCAATGGAGGAAAAAATTCTAGGAATACTTCAAGAACCTTTTCATTTCTATTGATCAGCTATCTGAGTGAAAAAGAGAACCATGAAAATAGAAATTTAGCTTTCCTAGGCTCTCACCGCAGTCCTGTGGTCTGTCATGGTGCTCTGAGGACATAGTGTGGCCTAGGGGAAAGAATAGGAGCATTGGCAGCAGATACAATACCTGGAATTCTGGCCAAGCCATTTTCGAGCAGACCTTAGACATGTTACTTAACCATCTTGGGCCTGCATTTCTGTATTTGTGAGATGGGAATAATTTTTATGCCATTTGATACACACAATGCCTAACATATTTTTTTTAACTGAAGTACAGTTGACACACAAAGTTGCCTTAGTGTCAGGTGTACAACACAGTGATTTGACAAGTCTATCCATTACGCTATGCTCACCACAAGTGTAGCTACCATCTGTCACCATACAATGTTATGAAAATACCACTGACTATATTTCCTAAGGCCTAAAGATTTTTAGATTTTTTTTTATTTTGAAATAGTTTGGACTTTTAGAGAAGTTGCAAAGTAGTACAAAGAGTTATTATGTAAGTAGGTTTTAAGCAAGTTTAATTTCCTTCTCTTTGTATGCAATGTAAATTTGGTTTATGTGTTCTTACTTCAAAAACAAAGGAAGAGTTTCAAATCTTTCCTTCCCTTTGATTTGGCCTCCCTGGTAATCGAATATTTACATATTTTTTTCAGTAGACTTTACTTTTTAGAGCAGTTTTAGGTTGACAGCAAAACTGAGTAGAAAGTATGGGACATTCCCATTATACCCCCTGTTCCCACACAGGTACATTTGTTACGATTGGTGAATCTATATTGACCATCATTATCACCCAAAGTCCAGAGTTGATATCAGGGTTCACTCTTGGTATTGTGCATTCTGTGGGTTTTCACATGCATTCACCAGCATAGTGCCATGCAGAGTAGTTTCACTGCCCTAAAAAACCTCAGTGCTCCACCTATTTATCCCACCCGTGTCCGTACCCCCTGGCAACCACTGAAATTCTTACTGTCTCCATAGTTTTGCCTTTTCAGAATACCATACAGCTACAATCACACAGTAGGTAGCATTTTCATATTGGCTTTTTTCATTTATTAAGACACATTTAAGGTTCCTCCATTTATTTCTATGGGTTTTCATTTCTCTTTAGCTCTGAAAATTATTCTCTTGTATGGATATACAATAGTTTATTTATCCATTCACTTACCAAAGGACATCTTGGTTGCTTCCAATTTTTGGCAATTATGAATAAAGCTGCTATAAACATCCAAGTGCAAGCTTTTTAGAGAAAATATTTTCAATTCATCTGGGTAAATACCAAGGAGAGCACTTGCTGGATCATATGGTAAGAGAATGTTTAGTTTTTTTTTTAATTTTTTTATTGTTATGTTAATCACCATATACTACATCATTAGTTTTTGATGTAGTGTTCCATGATTCATTGTTCGTGCATAACACGCAGTGCTCCATGCAGAATGTGCCCTCTTGAATACCCATCACCAGGCTAACCCATCCCCCTACCCTCCTCCCCTCTAGAACCCTCAGTTTGTTTTTCAGAGTCCATCATCTCTCATGGTTCGTCTCCCCCTCTGACTTACTCCCCTTCATTCTTCCCCTCCTGCTATCTTCTTCTTTATCTTTTTTCTTAACATATGTTGCATTATTTGTTGCAGAAGTACAGATCTGTGATTCAACAGGCTTGCACAATTCACAGCGCTCACCATAGCACATCCCCTCCCCAATGTCTATCACCAGGCCACCCCATCCCTCCCACACCCCCACCACTCCAGCAACCCTCAGTTTGTTTCCTGAGATTAAGAATTCCTCATATCAGTGAGGTCATATGATACATGTCTTTCTCTGATTGACTTATTTCACTCAGCATAACACCCTCCAGCTCCATCCACGTCATTGCAAATGGCAAGATCTCATTCCTTTTGATGGCTGCATAATATTCCATTGTGTATATATACCACCTCTTCTTTATCCATTCATCTGTCGATGGACATCTTGGCTCTTTCCACAGTTTGGCTATTGTGGACATTGCTGCTATAAACATTGGGGTGCACGTACCCCTTCGGATCCCTACATTTGTATCTTTGTGGTAAATACCCAGTAGTGCAATTGCTGCTGCTGCTGCTGCTGCTGCTGCTGGCTCTATTTTCAACTGTTTGAGGAACCTCCATACTGTTTTCCAGAGTGGCTGCACCAGCTTGCATTCCCACCAACAGTGTAGGAGGGTTCCCCTTTCTCCACATCCCCGCCAACATCTGTCGTTTCCTGACTTGTTAATTTTAGCCATTCGGACGGGTGTGAGGTGGTATCTCATTGAGGTTTCGATTTGGATTTCCCTGATGCCGAGTGATGTAGAACACTTTTTCATGTGTCTGTTGGCCATTTGGATGTCTTCTTTGGAAAAATGTCTGTTCATGTCTTCTGCCCATTTCTTGATTGGATTATCTGTTCTTTGGGTGTTGAGTTTCATAAGTTCTTTATAGATTTTGGATACTAGCCCTTTATCTGATATGTCATTTGCAAATATTTTCTCCCATTCTGTCGGTTGTCTTTTGGTTTTGTGGACTGTTTCTTTTGCTGTGCAAAAGCTTTTTATCTTGATGAAATCCCAATAGTTCATTTTTGCCCTTGCTTCCCTTGCCTTTGGCGATGTTTCTAGGAAGGAGTTGCTGCGGCTGAGGTCGAAGAGGTTGCTACCTGTGTTCTCCTTTAGGATTTTGATGGACTCCTGTCTCACGTTTAGGTCTTTCGACCATTTGGAGTCTATTTTTGTGTGTGGTGTAAGGAAATGGTCCAGTTTCATTCTTCTGCATGTGGCTGTCCAATTTTCCCAACACCATTTGTTGAAGAGACTGTCTTTTTGCCATTGGACATTCTTTCCTGCTTTGTCAAAGATAAGTTGACCATAGAGTGGAGGGTCCATTTCTGGGCTCTCGATTCTGTTCCATTGATCTATGTGTCTGTTTTTGTGCCAGTACCATACTGTCTTGATGATGACAGCTTTGTAATAGAGCTGGAAGTCCGGAATTGTGATGCCGCCAGCTTTGCTTTTCTTTTTCAACATTCCTCTGGCTAGTCGGGGTCTCTTCTGGTTCCATAGAAATTTTAGGATTATTTCTTCCATTTCTTTGAAAAAAGTGGATGGTATTTTGATGGGGATTGCATTGAATGTGTAGATTGCTCTAGGTAGCATTGACATCTTCACAATGTTGGTTCTCCCAATCCATGAGCATGGAACATTTTTCCATTTCTCTGTGTCTTCTTCAATTTCTTTCATGAGTATTTTACAGTTTTCTGACTGCAGATCCTTCGCCTCTTTGGTTAGATTTATTCCTAGGTATCTTATGGTTTTGGGTGCAATTGTAAATGGGATCGACTCCTTGATTTGTCTCTCTTCTGTCTTGTTGTTGGTGTATAGGAATGCCACTGATTTCTGTGCATTGATTTTATATCCTGCTACTTTACTGAATTCCTGTATGAGTTCTAGCAGTTTTGGGGTGGAGTCTTTTGGGTTTTCCACATACAATACCATATCATCTGCAAAGAGTGAGAGTTTGACTTCCTCTTTGCCGATTTGGATGCCTTTGATTTCTTTTTGTTGTCTGATTGCTGTGGCTAGGACTTCTAATACTATGTTGAATAGCAGTGGTGAGAGTGGACATCCCTGCCGCGTTCCTGACCTTAGGGGAAAAGCTCTCAGCTTTTCCCCATTGAGAATGATATTCGCTGTAGGTTTTTCATAGATGGCTTTTATGATAATGAGGTATGTACCCTCTATCCCTATACTCTGAAGAGTTTTGATCAAGAAAGGATGCTGTACTTTGTCAAATGCTTTTTCTGCATCTATTGAGAGGATCATATGATCCTTGTTCTTTCTTTTGTTAATGTATTGTATCACGTTGATTGATTTGCGGATGTTGAACCAGCCTTGCAGCCCAGGGATAAAACCCACTTGGTCGTGGTGAATAATCCTTTTAATGTACTGTTGGATCCTATTGGCTAGTATTTTGGTGAGAATTTTTGCATCCATGTTCACCAAGGATATTGGTCTGTAATTCTCCTTTTTGATGGGGTCTTTGTCTGGTTTTGGGATCAAGGTAATGCTGGCCTCATAAAATGAATTTGGAAGTTATCCTTCCATTTCTATTTTTTGGAACAGTTTCAGGAGAATAGGTATTAATTCTTCTTTAAATGTCTGATAGAATTCGCCCGGGAAGCCATCTGGCCACGGGCTTTTGTTTCTTGGGAGATTTTTGATGACTGCTTCAATTTCCTTAGTGGCTATAGTCCTGTTCAGGTTTCCTATTTCTTCCTGGTTCAATTTTTGGTAGTTGATACATCTCTAGGAATGCACCCATTTCTTCCAGGTTATCTAATTTGCTGGCATAGAGTTGCTTATAATATGTTCTTATGATTGTTTGTATTTCTTTGGTGTTGGTTGTGATCTCTCCTCTTTCATTCATGATTTTGTTGATTTGGGTCATTTCTCTTTTTTTTTTGATCAGTCTGGCCAGGGGTTTATCAATCTTGTTAATTCTTTCAAAGAACCAGCTCCTAGTTTTGTTGATCTGTTCTACTGTTCTTTTGGTTTCTAGTTCATTGATTTCTGCTCTGATCTTTATTATTTCTCTTCTCCTGCTGGGTTTAGGCTTTATTTGCTGTTCTTTCTCCAGCTCCTTTAGGTGTAGGGTTAGGTTGTGTATTTGAGACCTTTCTTGTTTCTTGAGAAAGGCTTGTATTGCTATATACTTTCCTCTCAGGACTGCCTTTGCTGTATCCCAAAGATTTTGAACAGTTGTGTTTTCATTTTCATTGGTTTCCATGAATTTTTTTAATTCTTCTTTAATTTCTTGGTTGACCCATTCATTCTTTAGTAGGATGCTCTTTAGCCTCCATGTATTTGAGTTCTTTCCGACTTTCCTCTTGTGATTGAGTTCTAGTTTCAAAGCATTGTGGTCTGAAAATATGCAGGGAATGATCCCAGTCTTTTGGCACCGGTTGAGACCTGATTTGTGACCTAGGATGTGATCAATTCTGGAGAGTGTTCCATGGGCACTAGAGAAGAATGTGTATTCCGTTGCTTTGGGATGGAATGTTCTGAATATGTCTGTGAAGTCCATTTGTCCAGTGTGTCATTTAAAGTCTTTATTTCCTTGTTGATCTTTTGCTTAGATGATCTGTCCATTTCAGTCAGGGGGTTGTTAAAGTCTCCCACTATTATTGTATTGCTGCCAATGTGTCTCTTCGCTTTTGTTATTAATTGCCTTATATAATTGGCTGCTCCCATGTTAGGGGCATAGATATTTACAATTGTTAGATCTTCTTGTTGGATAGACCCTTTAAGTAGGATATAGTGTCCTTCCTCATCTCTTATTACAGTCTTTGTTTTAAAATCTAATTTGTCTGATATAAGGATTGCCACCCCAGCTTTCTTTTGGTGTCCATTAGCATGGTAAATGGTTTTCCACCCCCTCACTTTCAATCTGGGCGTGTCTTTGGGTCTAAAATGAGTCTCTTGCAGACAGCACATGGATGGGTCTTGTTTTGTAATCCAATCTGATAGGCTGTGTCTTTTGATTGGGGCATTGAGCCCATTTACACTCAAGGTAACTATTGAAAGGTATGAATTTAGTGCCATTGTATTGCCTGTAAGGTGACTGTTACTGTATATTGTCTGTGTTCCTTTCTGATCTATGCTGCTTTTAGGCTCTCTCTTTGCTTAGAGGACCCCTTTCAATATTTCTTGGAGGGCTGGTTTCGTGTTTGCAAATTCCTTTAGTTTTTGTTTGTCCTGGAAGCTTTTGATCTGTCCTTCTATTTTCAGTGACAGCCTAGCTGGATATAGTATTCTTGGCTGCATATTTTTTCTCGTTTAGTGCTCTGAAGATATCTTGCCAGTCCTTTCTGGCCTGCCAGGTCTCTGTGGATAGGTCTGTTGCCAATCTAATATTTCTACCATTGTAGGTTACATATCTCTTCTCCCGAGCTGCTTTCAGGATTTTCTCTTTGTCTCCGAGACTCGTAAGTTTTACTATTAGATGTCGGGGTGTTGACCTATTATTATTGATTTTGAGAGGGGTTCTCTGTGCCTCTTGGATTTTGATGCCTGTTTCCTTCCTCACATTAGGGAAGTTCTCTGCTATTATTTGCTCCAATATACCTTCTGCCCCTCTCTCTCTTTCTTCTTCTTCTGGGATCCCAATTATTCTAATGTTGTTTCGTCTTATCGTATCACTTATCTCTCGAATTCTGCCCTCGTGATCCTGTAGTTGTTTATCTCTCTTTTTCTCGGCCTCTTTATTTTCCATCATTTGGTCTTCTATATCGCTGATTCTCTCTTCTGCCTCATTTATCCTAGCAGTTAGTGCCCCCATTTTTGATTGCACCTCATCAATAGCCTTTTTGATTTTGACTTGGTTAGATTTTAGTTCTTTTATTTCTCCAGAAAGGGTTTCTCTAATAACTTCCACGCTTTTTTCAAGCCCAGCTAGTATCTTTAAAGTCATGATTCTGAACTCTAGGTCCAACATCGTACTAATGTCCATATTGAGTAGGTTCCTGGCTGATGGTACTACCTCTTGTTCTTTTTGCTGAGGTGAGTTTTTTCGTCTTGTCATTTTGTCCAGAGGAGAATAGATGAATGAGAGAACCAAATGCTAACAGGTTAACAATGTCCCCAGCAAATATACTGTATACAAATCAGAAAAGAGCTGAAACCAGGGGAAAAGAAAGGGAAGGAAAGAAAAAAGAGAAAAAAAAAAGAAAAAAAAAGATAAAAACAATAACAGAACAATACAAAAAAAGCAGAATATGATCAAATATCATCAGGCTAGTGCATAGATCAGTGCCACACACTAGATTTTGGGCGTATTTTGGTCTGTTAGAAAAAAGTGCCTCCTAAAATTTTAAAGGAAGAAAGACATATATGTACAAAATAAGGGTCGATACAATGAAGGGATGGAAGATGACTGTAAAGATGAAAATTATAAAAGATTTTATAAAAGGAATTGATAAGATAAGTTGTTTGAAAAAAGAAAGAAGAAGATTTAAAAAAAAAAGAGAAAGAAAAAAGGGAGAGAATGTGATCAGGCAGGAGACTAGAACAAAGCCGTACACTAGTGATTTAGGGTATATTTCGATCTGTTAGAAGAAACTGTATCTCAAAATTTTAAAGAGAGAACAACTTATATATATATGCCAAAAATAAGGGTAACTACTATGAAGGGATAAAATATGACTCTAAAAATGAAAAATAAAAAATGTTTTTTTTAAAAAGGGATTGATAAGATGTTGGTTGAAAAAGGGAAAAAGAAAAAAAAAACAGTTAAAAAATTTAACTTTGATGAACTAATGAATCTTGGTAAAAAAAAAAAGCCATGAATTCTATGTGCAGTATTCCCCTAGCGCTGGAGTTCTCCCATTCTCCTTGATCGGTAAACTTGGTCTTGGCTTGCTGGCTGTTCATGCTGATCTTCTGGGGGAGGGGCCTGTTGCCGTGGTTCCCAAATGTCTTTGCCAGAGGCTGAATTGCCCCGCCTGTGTCGGTCTGGGCTAAGCAAGCTGCTCGGGTTTGCTCTCAGGAACTTTTGTTCCCTGCAAGCTCTCGGTACAGGTTTGGAGGACCAGGGCGAAAATGGTGGCCTCCCAATCTCCACCCGGAGGAGCTGAGAACTCGGGTCTCCGCTCCTCAGTGTGCCCCCAGAGAAAAGCAGTCACTCCCATCTCCCCGGTCTCTGGCCGCACTCCGTGCTCACCTGGCCTGTGACCGAGTGTTTCTATCTCTGGCACCCGACCCCGTGTGGAGTCTCCAAACCCAGCAGATCCCTGCGGTGCGCTCCTGTGCCGCTCCTCCCGGGGGAGAAAGGGGAGTCTCCCCAGCTCTGCTGCTTGTTGGGTCCCTGCTGTTGGAGCAGCGGCCCGACTGGGCTGCGGATCACAGTTCATGGCAACCTGGAGCTGAGAGCCCACGCCTCGGCTCCATCTCTGCAGCCGGCTTCCCAGCTCCGATACCTGGGAGCTCTGCCGCACTCAGGCACCTCCGGTCTTTCTGTGACCCCAAGGGTCCTGAGACCACACTGTCCTGGGAGGATTCTACCCCCTGCTTAGCCACTGCAGCGACGTCCCTCAGCAGAGCCAACTTCTAAAAGGTCCGATTTTGTGCTCCGCGGCTCTATCACTTGCCAGAAGCGGCCAGCGGAGGCCCCCCCCCGCCGTCTATCCTCCCGAATATCGCCTCGGATTCACTTCTCCGCACGTCCTACCTTCCAGTAAGTGGTTGCTTCTCTGTTCAGAGAGTTGTTGCTATTCTCCTCTTCGGTCTCCTGTTGAGTTCGTAGGTGTTCAGAATGGTTTGATCCCTATTCAGCTGAATTCCTGAGACCAGACGAAATCTAGGTCCCCTACTCCTCCGCCATCTTGCTCCGCCCCCCGAGAATGTTTAGTTTTGTAAGAATCTGCCAAAATGTCTTCCAAAGTGGTGGTACCATTTTACATTTCTACAAGCATTGGATGAGGATTCCAGTTGCTCCACATCCTTACCTGCATTTGGTGTTGTCAGTGTTTTGTATTTTCAACACTCTAATAGGTGGGTAGTGGTGTCTCACTGTTGTTTCAAACATATATTGTTTAAGTGCTTGAACTCTTTGGGAGGTTAGAGTTAAAGTCTTTCTCTAGGAGGCAGTTGTATAAGTCAATGAATCAAATTGAGAAATTAAGAGGAGATTGAAGTTTCACTTTATGTTACTCAACAGTCACTTGAATACCAGCCTCTGCTGGCCAAGAAAATCAGGTCTACAGTGAATATCAACAACTGTCTCTTTCCACCAAAACCTAGGCCTAGTGTTTTAGAGTTAAGTTTAGCTACTTAATATCAGATGGACTAGTTGCTTTCAATTAAGAGCAATGTCATTCAGGGGGGTATATGCTTTACTCTGTAGGGACAGTGATGTCTACTTAGTGAATAATGGAGGCATAATTGTCTATCCATCCAGAAGAAAGTAAAATTGGACTTACATGTACAAAAGTAAACACTAAATCAACTAAATGCTAAATGCTAAAAATGCTTAATGCTAAATGCTTAAATGCTAAAAAAATAAGACAATAAAGATCTTATAATTTATAAGATAATAATGATCTTATAATTATATGCATAATCCAGAGGTTGAAAAAGAATTTGAAATTTAAAATAGGAAATCAAACATATAGGACTATGTAATAATAATTAAGAACTTTTGTACGGTGAGGATATGGAAACTGTTGAGGAAATATATTTGTAATTTACATGACAGGTTAAAGTTCTGTTCTATAACATACTATGAACTTTTATATATTGATAAGAAAAGGATAAAAACTAAATTGAATAGACAAAGGATATATAAAACAATTCCTAGAAGAACAAATCCAAATGACCAATAAACATATGTAAAGATGCTAAACCTCATATGTCCCAGGGAAATCACAATTACAGTAACTATGTGGGAGGAAAGGCAAATAGTAAACATGAGCTTAGGGAAAACCTAATCTTTTCTCTATTACAGTCTTCAGTGAATACCCTGGTGATACCAGGACATAGCCTAGAAATATCAAAAAATTAAGGAAAAGGTATTTCATAAATCCACAAAATATATGTATATACTAATCTATTTTATCATTTACTACCATAAGATATACATAAATCTATTATAAAAGTTAAAATTTACCAAAACTTATGCACACAAATACTTACAGACTGTATATGATGACTTTCACAGTCAAGAGAAATATAAACAAATGTAAGATGCAATATTAAATCATAACTTCATAAAATTAACTGTACTGCATACCAAACTACACTAATTTCATAGCCACCTCTCTTTGCTATGGTGGTGAAATCAAGTGTTGTATGTATCTGCTTAAAATGCATGTGATGCTAATTATCTCTATATGAGCAGTTCATCACTTCAGCAAATTGCATTTCACAGTAAAAAGTGATCTCTCACAGTTCTTGTGTATTTGGCACAATGTTTAATTCAATACCATAAATCTTGAATAACACCATGGGAACCATGTGAAATGCTACTAGTGTTGCTGGAAGTGTTCCCAAGAAGTGGAGGAAAGTTATGGCATCAGAAGAAAGAGTTGGGTTGCTTGATATGTACTATAGGTTGAGGTCTGTGCTGTGATTAGTTGTCATTTCAAGATAAGTGGACCCAGCGTAAGAACCATTGTAAAAAACAGAAAAGGGAATTTGTGAAGCCTTTACTGCATCTACACCAGCAGGGTTGAAAACCTTACACTTTTTGTGAAATATGTTTTATTTTGTCTTGAAAACGCAGCTCTTACATGGGTGCAGGATTGGTATAAGAAAGGCATACCTATACACTCTACTATGATTCGAGAAAAAATGAAGTCATTATATGACAACTTAAAGCAAAAGGAAGGTGAAGGATCTAAAGCTGGAGAATTTAATGCCAGCAAAAGGTATCTTGATAAATTTATTTTATTTTTATTAACTTTTTAAAAATTTAAATTCAATTTGCCAACTTAGAGTACATCATTAGTTTCAGATGTAGCGTTTAATAATTTATCATTGCATATAACACCCAGTGCTCATCACATCACATGCCCTCCTTGATGCCCATCACCCAATTACCCCATCCTCCCACCTACCTCCCCCTCCATGATAATTTTAGAAAGAAGTTTGGCTTACAAATATTAACAGGGGAAGGAGCTTCTGCCAACCAGGAGGCAGCAGATGAGTTCCCAGACCCATTTAGAAAATCACTGAGGAGAAAGAACAGCTTTTACTTCATCCCAAAGATCTTGGACCATTGTGTTTTCATTTTCATTTGTCTCTATGTATTTTCCTGTTTCCTCTTTGATTTCTTGGTTGACCCATTCATTGTTTAGTAGCATGTTATTTAATCCTCATGTATTGGTGATTTTTTTTGACTGATTTCTAGTTTCATAGCATGTGGCTGGAAAGATGCATGGACCAGCACAGACCTTGCTAACATTGCAGGTTCTACTTCCACATGCTTCTGTAGATTCACTCTCCTCAATAGACTCTAGCTGGAGCCTGTCAAAGCAGTGTCACAAGCCTGCCGGTAGGCAAGTAGCACCCACAGGAGCCAGCACCACTCCAAAGTGATGCCTGCCCCAGGGAGAGGGAAAGATAACCACTCACCAGTTAGACTGCAGTCCCCGCAGTGGCTGGGGGCAGACAGCTGCTCTGACTGCAGGCCCCACCAACCAGTGAAAGTTCAGGGTATAAAACACAGAAAGCTACCAGCATATGCAGCACTGCTGCATATGACTCAAACCCAAGATAGCCTCAGACTGGCCCAATAACAACACAGGGACCAATCCCTGCCCACATAAGGTAAAGAGAGCCATTACAGCTAACTGGACTGAAGACAAATTGGCTCAAACACAACAGCAGGGTGCACACAACACACATGGGAGACAACCCTGAAGTGCCAGGTTCTGGTGAACAGGGAACAATTCACTGCAAAGTACTATAGGACCTCTTCTTTGTAAGGCCACTACTTTCAAGAACAGAAGATGTAGCTGGCTTACCTAAGACAAGGAAACAGATACAGAGAGTCAGACAAAATGAGGAGATGGAGGAATGTGTCCTAAATGAAAGAGGAGGACAGAAACACAAGATCCCTAAGTGAAATGGAGATAAGTAATATGCCTGATAGAGAATTTAAAGAAATGGTCATAAAGATACTCACTGGACTTGAGAAAAGAGTGTAGGACCTCAATGAGGCCCTCAACAAAGAGATAGAACACATAAAAAAGGACAAATCAGAGATGAAGAACTCAATAATGAAATTTAAAATACTCTAGATGGAATAAATGGTAGTCTAGAGGAAGCAGAAGAATGAATCAGTGATCTCAAGGACAGAATAATGGAAAGCAATCACGGTGAACAGGTGAGAGAAAAAAATAATACAAAATGAAAATAGACTTAGGGAACTCAGCAACACCATCAAGTGTAATGACATTCACATTATACCAATCCCAGAAGAAGAAAAGAGAGAAAATGGGGCAGAAAATTTATTTGGAGAAACAATAGCTGAAAACTTCCCAAATCTGGGGGAGGAAACAGAAATCCAGATCCACAGGCAGAGTCCCCAACAGAATCAACCCAAGGAGGCCCACACCAAGACACAGAGTAATTAAAATGGCAAAAAGTAGTCTTAAAGAGAGAATTTTAAAAGCAGTGAGAGAAAAGGAGACAGTTACATACAAGGGGAAACCCCATAGGACTATCAGCTGATTTTTCAGCAGAAACTTGTAGGCCAGAGGGAGTGACATGATATAGTCAAAGTGCCAAAAGAAAAAAAAATCTGCAACCAAGACTACTCTACCCAGCTAGGCTATCATTCAGGAGAGAGAAAGAGTTTCCCAGACAAACACAAGTTAAAGGAATTCATCATCACTAAATCAGCCCTACAAGAAATGTTAAAGGGGACTCTTTGAGTTGAAAGGAAAGACTGTAAGTAAGAGTAAGAAAAGTAGGAAGCACAAAAGCAGTAAATTAAGTATATCTATAAAAATCAGTCAAGGGACTTGCAAAATAAAATGATGTAAAGTATGACACCATATACCTAAAATGTTGGGGGAAGAAGAGTGAAGAATGTGTTCAAACTTACATGGACATCAATGTTGGTTTTTTAATTATTAGTTAAAAATTATGAAAATTTATCAAAAATCTTGGAATGGAATCTATATTGCTTTTTGCAGAAGAATTCCAAGGGAAGTTCTGTACTTCCTGAATGTGTTGGGTTACTTTTCAAAATGTTCTACCCTCAAACCTATATGGTAGCAATTTCAGTTAAGATTGGGCTAGAGTGAGAACTAAAGTGTAAATGTTTGGATGCCACAATGTAAGGCACCTCAGTAGATAACAGCCTTGGTTGTCGCTCAGTACATAGTTCATATGCTCAGGACATAGTTCATATGTTATGTCCAGCAGCCAGCAAGAGATTTTAAAATTTTCACCAAGATTGTATAGATAGTGAAATTTGGAAAAAAAATCCACATAATCTAATTAAGTTAACATTATGATGCTATCTACTTAACTTTATGTCTTCTTTATACCCCCATTCTTAAAAGATTATACAATACAAAGTTAGAAAATTCTTTATCTAGTTTTCCATCTCTACATTAAAACAAAAATATATACTATATCAAAATATAAAGTTTGATTTTAGGAGGTGATGTAATTTTATGCCAATGTTCTTTTCTTTTGGAGGAAGGGAAGAAATTAATATTTCCCAAATTCTTACTTTGTATGGACTTTCTCTTCCTTAGGAGAGTAATTTGTGTTTGAAACCCCTTCATAGGACAAAATAGTATAAGGTGAAACCTTAATTATTATTAAAAAATATAATTTAAAAAATGCACTTCTTAATCCCCAAACCAAAACTATTTGTACTAAAAACACTATATTCCAGTAAAAGGGAAAGGGCTCATGGGGAAGGTGAGGCTGCCTTGAGAATCACAGCTGTAGGAGGTTGCTATCAATCCTAGGGCTGGAGGACACTGGGAGGAGATGCTTTTTTTTACTAGGGCCCAGGGCAGCAGCCTCAGCAGCTGGGACCCAGAGGAGATCCTACTGGAATGGTAACCTCCTTTCTCTCCTCCTCTCACCTTTCGATATTCTCTCAGTGCCTCTCAGAATCTGAAACTACCCAGAAGCCAGCTGGCAAGGGAGTGTGGGAAATAGTTTGCAGGGATTAGCTCCCTGCGATACGAAGCAGAGCTAGGGGGAGAAGGTAATGTATTTGAGAGCAAATAGGTGAATGACCAGCACTGTCATATAACAAATCCCCAACTGGAACACATAAAGTACAAAATATTCTGTTTCTGTGAGTTTGATTTTTTTTTAAAGATTCCACTGGTAAATGATACCATGCGGTACTGTCTTTCTGTGTCTGGCTTATGTTACTTAGCAGAATGTCCTCAAGTTCCATCCATGTCACAAATCACAAATGGCAGGGCTTCCTTCTTTTTTGTAGCTGAATAATATCCCATTGTGTGTGTACACACACACAGACACACGGACACAGACACACACACCACAGCTTTGTTATCCATTCATCCATTTATGGACACTTAGGTTGTTATCATACCTTTGTTATTGTGGATAATGCTGCAATGAACATGGAGGTGCTGATATCTCTTCAAATCCAATTACCATTTCCTTTGGATATCTACAGAGAACTGGGAGTGCTGGATCATGTGGTAAAGTGGAGGAAATAGGAACAGGTTGGTAAAAGGGAACCAACTTTCAGCTACAAGATGAATAAGGTCTGAGGAGCTAATATAAAACTTGATGACTATAGTTTATAACACTGTATTATATAATTGAAATTTGCTAAGAGTAGAACTTAAATGTTTTCACCCCTTCTACCTCACAAAAAAAGACAAATATGTGAGGTGATGTATGTGCTGATTAACTAGATGGGGAGAGGGGATCCTTTCACAATATATATGCATATCAAATTACCACAGTGTACACTTTAAATGTCTTACAATTTTACTTATCAGTTTTACCTCAATAAAGCTGAAAAAATACAAAATAGCCATTATAAATGAAAACAAAAAGTGCTTATTAAGCCAAAGTAGGAGTATTCAACACTTAAAAAATTATAATTCTCATAGCCCAATTGAGTGTTTTCAGGATTTTACTGCATTACATATTGAATTAATTACTTTACATCTGCTAATTCCTTCAATCTTCAACAAGGATTTAGGTACTATTATTCGTATAAAAAAGAAATAGTAAAGATCAGAGAGATTTAGTAATTTCCCCAAAATTATTTAGTTAATTAAGCAAGAAAACTGAGGTTTGACCCAAGCTCTGCCAGACTCCCATACCATTTCTACTATGTCAATATATAAACATATTCACTAAATAACCACTAAACAAATGAAATATGTATATATATTATATACTTACTGAAAATTTGGTCTATATCACAAAAAAAATTATAATTAATTTAATCTAAACTAGACAAAACCAATGTAAATTTATGATATTTGGTCTCAGGTTCATGTTTTTTTACTGAACCAGCATTTCTCAGTATGTTCTCTGAATCATTTGGAAAGCTTGTTATAAATTTAGAGTTCAGGGACTCACTGAGCAAGAGTCTCTGGGAGCAGTGCCTGGGAATCTGCATTTGAATAATTTCCATCATGGATTCTTAAGCACATTAAAGTTTGACAAACCCCATACTGACTATTTGGTCATACTAACTTTTTTACCAAGTTATTTTTAAATAATTTTCCTTAAAAAAGGAAAAAAAATCAAAACAACCAAAAAAGACTAGAAATAGCAAGCACTGGTGAGAATGTGGAGAAAAGGGAACAATCATGCACTGTTGATGGGAATGTAAATTGGTGCAACCACTGTGGAAAACAGTGTGGAGGTCCCTCAAGAAATTAAAAATAGAGCTACCATATGATCCAGCAATTCCACTTCTGGGTATTTATCCAAAGAAAATGAAAACATAACTCAAAAAGATATATGCACCCCCCCACACACTTCACTGCAACGTTATTTACAATAGCCAAGATAGGGAAACAACCTTAGTGTCCATTAGTACATGAATGGATAATGAAGATATGGTATACAATATGTAGACAATGGAATATTATTCAGCCTTAAAAAAGAATGAAATCTTGTCATTTTTAACAACATGGATAGAACTTCAAGAGCCTTATGATAAGTGAAATAATGAGACAGAGCAAGACAAATACCATATGATTTTTCTTATAATGTGAAATTAAAAATAACCCCATAAAACAAGCTCATAGATACAGAGAAGAGAGACTGGCATTGCAGAGGTGGGACAGGGGGGTGGGGTGTGGAAGGGCGTCAAAAGGATGGATGGATGGATGGATGGATGGATGGATGGACAGATAGATAGATAGGCAGAAAACAAAATGGCCAAAGGGAACAACAAAACAAAAACCCACAAAAACCGATCGACTACATTTTATGTAGAACCTTAGTTCAAAGATGATCAAGCCTATTCAGGTTGGTAGTGTCTTTAAAGAGTAGTATGTCATCTGTAATTTAGACATCTGACTTCTGAGAAATTTTGTCAAGTTACAAACATCCCAGGCCAAGTAGTAACTCTAAAATTTGATAATCCAAATATGCAAGAAAATAGAAACTCCAAGGTACAATATTTTAATGAACAACCTAAACTCTTTTTTAACTATCAAATAATTCATAATAAAAATAAATAAATAAAAATAAACTACCATCTGATTATTTTATAGGATTATTTTTACTATCAGCAGCAATGGAAACCTAGTTCTAGTCAAATTAAGATTAATTTAGTTATCTAAGTTAAATTTGCTCTTACTTGAACCCAATATTCTGATTCTATTAATACATGAACAATTGGGACTTTGACACCAAATATATACATTTCATTTTTATCCTTCTGATATTGCTTTCCCCAGTCTTCTAATTTGAGAAAATCTCAACAGGCAATAAGCTGGTTTTATGATACGGAATCGTATAAGACTTATGATACACCTTGGGCAGTCAATATATTATACAACATATATATCAGCTAATCCAAATCACAAAGCATTCCACTCATTCAATCAGTCAGTGAATATTTATTGAACACCTACACTCTGCAAGGAGTTTCCCTGACTCTTTTTTTAATTTTTTTTTTAATTTTTTAAAAAAGATTTTATTTATTTATTTGACAGAGAGAGAGACACAGCGAGAGAGGGAACACAAGCAGGGGGGAGTGGGAGAGGGAGAAGCAGGCTTCCCACCGAGCAGGGAGCCTGATGCGGGGCTCGATCCCAGGAGTCGAAGGCAGATGCCTAACGACTGAGTCTCCCAGACTCTTGGGATGCACTGGGGAAAGAATAAAAATCATTGGAGTTTACATTCTAGCAGATAGAGACAAAAAACAATAAGTGTAATAAAGAACCAAATTAAATAGTATGTTAGAAGGTTGTTACCTTGCTATTGGATAAAAGAAAAAGTAAGGCAGAATTAAACAAAAAGATGTAGAGTGAATTCTCCAAATCTAGGTATTCAACACAACAAACAACAATAGCACAAAACTCAAAAATTTCTTTCTCAAAGGGTGGATTATCACTGATTCTTTTCTTGGCATAAATTTAGATTTTAGCCCAAGAGAAGTCTTGAAAGCTAGTAAACTCTTATTAACATTTTATACTTGGTTTCCATCCCTGAGAATGTTAAAAGCAAGATTAAAATTAAAAAGGTGCCAGAGACGTTGCTAGGCACTTTGGTATAAGTGCTGCATGGTAACAGCAGGAACCAACTTGATCTTCTGGATGTGTGTGACACATTTGATGTGTTTGACACAGCAACTCTTGGAACATGTACCAAAAAGTTTTTGAGAAATTTGTAGGAAATGCCTTGCAAATGATCTACATTAACATTTTCAGACTTTGCTGACCAATCAGTTGCAACCACTGAAATGACAAGTGTTTTCCAGTGTGATCTGGAACTCTAGAGGTCTCCATGAAGCCATGGGAGAAGGAATTTTCCCACCCAGACTGGAACCCAATTTATGAAAAGGACCAATAGCCAATGAGCAGCATAAGCTTGTATAATTTACTAGCTTTCTCCCAAGAGAGAACAAATGAATAGAGAAATAAAAAACCAAGCATCTATTTTTCCTTTTAATCTTTACCGTTTTTTAAAAAAATTATTTTATTTGTTTTTGAAGTCAACTCTACCCCCAGTGTGGGGCTTGAACTCACAACCCCACGATCAAGAGTCGTGTGTGCTCTACTGACTGAGCCAGCCAGGCACCCCTTTACCTTTTTTTAATATATAAAATTATCAGGTTTTGTTTTAGTCTTGTCAAAAGATGAGTACGTGTTAATCAAAAGGGGAATGGAAGAAAGAGCTACCCCAAGCATGGAACCATTCCATATCTTTTTCTCTGTGAACAAACAAAATTCTCACTCTATTGTCTAGTGCACAGATAAATCTAGCTTTGAATTCATTTCTGCTTCCATTCTGACTGGTCTTTGCAGTGACCGTTGGAAAATGATCCTTTCTGTACCCCTTTTAGCAGCTAAAATGAATTCACAATCTTTTGACACTTAGTTGATGGTTTTAAAGGTGCTCAAATTCCAGGAAATGTTGTGTTATATAAGTTTTATATTGTCAGGTTGTTCTTTGACAAAATATTTTTTGGGTGCACTCTTTTTGGGAATCATATTGAGGACATTTTAGGAAAAATAAAATTGTACTGAGAAAGCATTGTTGGGGCGCCTGTGTGGCTCAGTCATTAAGCGTCTGCCTTTGGCTCAGGTCATGATCCCAGCGTCCTGGGATCGAGCCCCACGTCAGGCTCCCTGCTCCACGGGGAGCCTGTTTCTCCCTCTCCTGCTTACTCTGCTTGTGTTCTCTCTCTCTCTCTCTCTCTCTCTCTCTCTCTCTCTGAGTCCTGTGTCTCTCTGTCAAATAAATAAATAAAATCTTAAAAAAAAAAGAGAAAGCACTGTTTACTTGTTACTGAATTGGTGCTTTCGAGTATCTTTTATGAATCAGGCATGTTGTTAGATACAAAGTTTTATTCCAAGAATTATATAATGTTTCTGTTAAAGGGGCTCTATTTGTGCTAGTTAATAATATGGGTTCTAGAATTGAGTGGATCTGTTTTAATTCAGGCTTCATCATTTACTAGCTCTCTGTCCTTAGCAGGACACTTAAAGTGTTTAAACCTCAGTTTGCTCATTTGTAAAGTGAAAATAAAAATTGTATCATCTCACAGGATTAGTGTGAGGTTTAAATGAGATACTATATGTGACATAAAGGTACTAATTTATATTTCATTTTCCTTATTGTATAGAAATCAGCAGGAATAGAACTGTTACTGTTTTATTTACTTTCTTTCCTCTCCCCTCCCTCCCTCCTTCTTCTTCTTCCTCTCCAAGGGGGCCTGAATTAAACTCCTCTATTTCTATGGAGAGGGTGGAACGGGCATGAAGACAATTTCCTTTTATGGTGATGGGGCTCACAACCTGCTACCCCCAAATATGGCACCTTGGCATACTGCATGTTTTAGGCTGAAGGAATTGGAAATAATGGCAGAAGGTCACTCTGATCTCCCTCATCCCTTTCCCTCCGAAATAGGTCACAAAACCCTCCTGTGAGAGGTGCCCTCCCTATACCCAGAGGAAAGGAGATCCTTATTTCCGAAGACAAAGGGATGCCAAAAAAAAATCTGAACAAACAGGCCTTGCTAAGTTTCCCCCAGTTACTACACTTAACCAATCCTATTCCTCCACAACCATGCACTCTTCATCAAACCTAGCATAAAACCCTCAGGTCTAACTGTTTCTTTGGGACTTTATTTCCCTATGAAGGTTCCCTGTCAGGTAAAACAAGTCAATGTGTATGCTTTTCTCTGGTTAATCTGTCATTGGCGGTATTATTTTTAGACCCAGGCAAGGAACCTAACACAGGTGAGGAAAATTTTGTTGGCTTTTTTGTGTGTGTAAACTAGAACTCATTGTGGGAAATACATTAAGCAGGGAAAGCAGAAGTAGCAAGAAGGAGACAGATTTTTTTTCCAGGGTGGGAAGGGCCTAGAGATCTTCCGGACCCAAGGGGAGCAGAAACCTGAGCCCAGATCCATGGAGGTTGTTGTGACCGGAGGGGCATGAGCTCGGTAGGTACTTGCAGGGTACTCCTCATAGGCTGGACCCACACACCCAGACTCCTGGCTGTGAGACATCCCCACAAGCAGGTTTGGCACAGACATGCTAGGACTGCCTGTTTTCAAAAGACCAATGGGTTTGAGCAATTTTATGAGTGTTTATGATGGCAGCAATAAAAATAGACCAAGGAACGAAGAAGCTGTTCCCTGTTTTTGGGAAATCATATAAACTGTACTCATTTTTGGGTGACAAAGGGAAGAAGTACAACTCATTAATGACTGAGATCGAATTTCCTAATCAGTTTGGTGGGATCGGGTTTGGTATATAATCTGATTTAAAGACAATAGATATATAACTTTTTAATTTTTTAATACCAGGCTCATGTACATAGAACATTTAGCACAGTGCCTGGCAAATAGTAAAGCACTTAATCAATGGCACCTATTATTACGGCATCTTTAATTTCTGTAGAAAAACGTTTTTATTACCTTAATCTTTCTAAAGTATTAGCTGTTTGGAAAGCTTGTGAAACTCTCTGTGCAGCATTAACCACCAATATCTGAGTAGTTCATGTGCTTCCAAGTATTGTAGAACGGACATAACATCCCAGTTGCAGCATCTCACAAGAGTGTAAAAAATACCATGTTCTGTTTAAATAGGGTATTTTAAGTGCATTAAAGATATGGAATGGGAATTGTCAGATATCTGAAATTATCACCCCACTGTCAGCTACGGGTCCAATTCACGTGCTGATGTTAATGAGTCGGACCTCTTCTGAAGATTCCAGGGCCAGGCCATGACGAGATCTGTGTTTCTCTGGTCTCTCTGGCCATCTAATCGAACTTTGAAGCTCCGAGCTGGAAGAGACGCTATTATGTGGGGGGAATGGAATAAATCCCCAAGGGTTCTAACCAAATCCAAGTTTAAGCCAACTGCAGGAAAGCTCACTTAACTTGCAGGTCTTTGCATTTGCTTCTGACAAGCTCCTCCTTCCTGAGGATTGTATCGTCAGCATTTATCCCTCACCCTTACCCAGGGAGTGGTCCTCTGACACGTATCCAAGAAACAGAGAAACACAGAAGTGAAATCAACTGGCTCTGGCGCTGCCGATATGGAATCACCAATAGTCCAAGTGTCAGAATTCTCAAAAAAGAAAAATTTAAGAACTCTATTTCCATTCTTGCTCAAATTACTATCTTGGAGCACTTCTGTCTCTACTGGACCTGATTAAAGTAAGAAATGTCATTTTGTCTAGTGTTTCAAAGTTAGTAATTGCTCTGAATGGAACATTTGGAAAACTTTATGTTAACTAAAATCTTGTATTTCTTCTGTAGGACTGAGCCTTAATTTAAGAAGGTCCAGCATGGGCACATCTGACCTGAACAAAGAGATGAGAAAATGGAGGCACAGAGAGACTAGTAACTTGCCCAAGGTCATGTGGTTCAACACTGGCAAAGCACACTTGTGGATGGGACAGTATGTCTCCAGAGCGCTGCACCCAATCACTATGCTATACCTGTGTTTGGTATTCTTATTTCACTTTCCTGAGTTGCTTATTTGTGCCCTTTGCTCCTTGTTTTCACATCCTCATATCCTCCGAAATATGTGAAGTTCTAGCAATGTTAAGCTTTTGCCAAATACCTGTTGCAAACATTTTCTCCAGTTTGTTCTTTATCTTTTACATTGTGTTTTGGGAATTTTAGAAGTATTTTGTTATTTAAAACCTTTTTCTTTTTCTTTTTTTCTTTTTATTTTTTTTAAAGATTTTATTTACTTATTTGAGAGAAAGAATGAGAGAGAGAGAGCACATGAGAGGGGAGAGAGTCAGAGGGAGAAGCAGACTCCCTGCCGAGCAGGGAGCCCGATGCGGGACTCGATCCTGGGACTCCAGGATCATGACCTGAGCCGAAGGCAGTGGCTTAACCAACTGAGCCACCCAGGCGCCCTCTTTTTCTTTTTTTAAATAAAGATTTTATTTGAGAGAGAGAGCAAGAGTACAAGTAAGGGGGAGGGGCAGAGGCAGAGGGAGAAGCAGACTGCCCGCTGAGCAGGGAGCTCTGTGCAGGGCTCTGAGATCACAATTTGAGCCAAAGGCAGATGCTTAACTGACTGAGCCACCCAGATACCCATAGAAAAGTTTTAAAGTCGACATCAGCCTTTCAACACATTTTGAAAGCATTGTAACTACGCTTAGATTATAAAAACTAATATTAGCTTTTTGCTTTTATAAGCTTTCTTTCTTTTTACTTTAATTCTCTAATCTCTCTGGGATTCATTTTGGTAAAAGGCAAAACTCCAACTGAATTTTTTTTTCCCAAATGGCTATGCAGTTATCCAAAAATAAGTATTGGTTAATAAATCTCATAACTCTGATTTAAGCTACATCTTGTATATTTAATCCTCATACATAACTGGGTCTCTTTCAATACGTCTCTCCAACTAAACCTGTACCAATACTGTGTTATTTTATGATTTCATTTTTATGCACTGGATTATCCAGTATGAAAAGCCTTTACTTCATTCTTCTTTATCAGAAGTAAGCTGCCCTTTCTGCAAGTTTATTATTTCAAGGGAATTCAAGAATAACTTAATCAGTAAATTCCCCAACCCCCCAAAATTCCACTGGAATTTTTATAGAGATTGTATCCATTTCATAAACTAACTTGGTGAAACTGAAATCTTCCCAAATTATTAAGTTTTGTCATCTAAGACCTTGGGTCTCTTCATCTACTCAAGTCTTTTGATAGTTTTAAATCAGGTAAGTATTACATGTTTCTTATTCAATTTATTCATAGATATTGTTTTGTGTAGTTGTGAATAGTTTCTTTGTATTTTCTAATTCATTGTGCAAAGTCAAATTTTTTATTTTTATTTTTTCATATTTGTATTTGAGCTGTGTTACTGAACTCCCTTTTTATTCCCAATAATTTTCAGTAGCTTTTCTTGTCTTTTTAGGTAGACAACTATACTACCTGCAATATTGGTACTTTGCTGCCTACATATATTTATGAGATTAAGAAAAATAATTTTATTGATTGGCATTTCTAAGCCCACCATAAATGAGCAGCCTAGTCTCTATCCTGACTTCAATCAAATTCTATTAAGGTTGCATTTTTTAACTTTCCCTTTTTTTTTTTTAAGAGTTATTTATTTGAGTGTGTGTGTGTGTGTGTGTGTGTGTGTGTGCATGTGCATGCACATGCACAAGCCAGGGTGGGCAGAGGGAAAGAGAATTTCAATCAGACTCCATGCTAAGCATGGAGCCGGACTCAGGGTTCCATCAATTCACCCTGAGATCATGACCTGAGCTGAAACCAAGAGTCCCACGCTCAACCAACTGAGCCACCCACGTGCCCCAACATTTTTTAACTTTTCAAAAGCTGAAGCCCCTAACTACCTTATCATTCTATCTTTTGCATATCTCACACCGGATAGAATGTCAACTTTTGCTTTCTGGTGTTAAAGAAAAAAGTAATTATTCATGACACTTGTTAAAGAACGATCAAGCCGACTATTGAGGAGGGCTTTTGCAACAGGTGTAGGGAGCACCACCATGGGATTTTGCAGAGGGCCAGAAGGATTGGGCTCAACTCCAAATATGGAAGCCCAAAATCAGGGCCTAGCTGAGAAGAGAGCTCAGATGAGCCTGACTAAATTTTGGTCAAGGAGAGATTCTTTGTCACCAGTCTTCTTTTTTTTTTTTTAAACTATGAAAACGATAGATGGATTGTGTATATATATATATATATATATTTCAAACTATATCACTTTCCTTCCCAAACCCACTCCAGTCTGAAACACCCTGGCCGCCTGGTCATAATCCCAGAGTCCTGGAATGGAGCCTCGCATCTGGCTCCCTGCTCAGTGGAAAGACTGCTTCTCCCTCTCCCATTCCCCTTGCTTGTGTTCCCTCTCTCACTATGTCTCTCTCTGTCAAATAAATAAATAAAATCTTAAAAAAAATAAATAAAGGAAAGGTAGTATTAGCTTGGAGAAATGAAAATTTCATGGACATTTTCCAAACCTCTTAACTGTTACATTAAGTTTAAATCAGAGTCATTCTACGGGGTAGATTGTCAGTTACCTTGGCATAATAAAGACTGAGTTAGCCAGCACTTTCCAAGACCCTCCTGTGGTTGTCTTTCTTTAATGACCCATTTAAATTCTAAATCCAGTTTAGTTATCTCAGACTAGTCTGAGAAGACAAAAGTTGGCCCTCTACCAGCCAACGAGAGAAGCCTCAGAAGAAACCAACCTGGCCAACCCACTGACCTTAAACTTCTAGCCTTCAGACTGTAAGCAATACATTTCTGTTGTTTAAGCCACCCAGAGTGTGGTACTTTTATGGCAGCCTTAGCAAACTAAAGAAGCAAAGTTATATACCCATCTGATATAAAAGTGAAAAAAATGTAAAAATCTGAAAAAGAAGTGATATGAAACTAACCTTGATTCCACATTCTTTTTTCTCCCAATAAAACTTAATTTTTGGTAGATTGCTATTGTAGGTCTTGAGTTGGTCAGGCACTGAATAATGTCATGGACAGGGAGAGGACAATTACACCATCACGTTGGAGTACTCACAAGCCCAGGATGACTGTGGTCCCAGGTCAGGGTTTCCAGGGCTCCACCTGATTGAGTCCAGGCAGTCTTCCCTGAGTGGACAGAGGATGCTGAGGATGTAGCACTTTGCAGAAAGAAACCCAATCTTAAGAAGATCTATAGGAGACTCAGAGGTGTATCAGTAGCTTGGTGGCTTGCATTTACTTAAAATTATAGGGCTCCCTTTGATGGAGCTCAGGACACACACTACATCAAAATATGGCACCTTGGCATATGAAACATTTTAAGCTGAAGGAATTTGAGAAAATGGCAGAAACAGGAAGGAAACTGACCTGAATCAGATCATAAAACCATCATGAAAGAGGTGCTCTCCCTATACCTGGAGGAAAGGAGCTTCCTTATCTCTGAAGACCAAGGGATGCCAAGAAAAATCTCAACAGAGGCCTTGCTAAGTTTCTCCCAGTTTAAGACACTCACTTCATACTCCTTAACCTATCATAGTCCTCCATGACTATTCACTTGTCATCCAACCTAGCATAAAACAGATCTGTTTCTTTGTGTCTTCATTTTCTTATAAAGGCTCCTGCACATGTGAAACTTATATTAAATAAATTTGTATGCTTTTCTCCTGTTAATCTGTCCTTGACAGTTTAATTTTCACACCCAGCCAGAGACCCTAGGAGGGTTGAGGAAAACTTTTTCCTCCTCTACACCTTGATATCCTTCACATCTAAGTAGAGCTTTTTGAACTCTGAATTCCTCTAAGAGAAACAGCTTTCTCATCTCCCCTTATCAAGAAACAGTGCTGCAGGGCACCTGGGTGGCTCAGTTGGTTAAGCGACTGCCTTTGGCTCAGGTCATGATCCTAGAGTCCCGGGATCGAGTCCCACATCTGGCTCCCTGCTCAGCGGGGAGTCTGCTTCTCCCTCTGACCTTCCCCCCTCTCATGCTCTCTCTCTCTCTCTCTCTCATTCTCTCTCTCAAATAAATAAAATCTTTAAAAAAAAAACAACAGTGCTGCACACAAATGAGCAGTAAGAGCACCAGCTTCATCCATGTTTCTCCCCCTTTTCCAGAGATGTCATCCAAGGTAAATGGATTGAGGTAAGAGGGGTTTTGTTGTATTGCCTTAGGAAACTAAGTCAGGGTGGTATCTCTAGGAAAAAAGTTTTTCTTCTGACCTTGCCATGCATCTTCTTACGTCTTTTTCTGTCAGGAGTGAAACTTGTCTTTGTAAAAACAGGATTCTTGCAATATGGATAAGTTGGTATGACCTTCAACGATCTGCCAAGTAGATGTCTGTCTCGTTAGACAAGTTCGTTAGTCTGAAGACAAATATGTGACAGTATTATCTGCTCATGCTGAAAAGCAAATATAAAATGGGTGACTGTGTATGTGAAAAAAGAATAAAAGGAGGCTTTGACAAGGCACCTGCTTTATCAAGCATCCTGTGCTACCTACCTTTTCTGCATTTTTAGATGCAGAAATCTGGGTTACTATGGCTTCCAATAGCAGTAATAAAATATAAGTTCTTGATGCATGTTTGCTTATAATAAAATGTAAATATACATATTTGCTTTAAGCACATTGGAGTAAGGGGCTCCTTCTATTTAGGTTTTGCTAACACTTTTGCAAACAGTCGTCCCCTTTTTAACAAACTTACCAGGCAGCACAACATGATCACCAGGAATTGCCAGCCTGTGGCATCCCTTCTTGGTTCACAAATTTTCTTGTTTCTTGCATTGTTTTTTGTGTTTCCTAACACAAACTTTGATTATAGTAACCCAAATTGGGATTAAGGTTCTGACTACAGAACAGCTATAATAGTTACTGAAATACTATTGGTGTATTAAAATTTCCCTGGAAATATAATGACATGGAGAAAATTATATTCATCAGAATTCTTCCCAGGAAGGGTTCTGTATGCAATTGGAAAAAATACTTCGATATTGCACCCTCCAGTTAGCAATGCACATTTGTACTTGCCAGCCTTCCTTTCAGAAGTGTGGCCCTGGTCGAATGGAGGATTTGATTTTGCTGAGTGCGGTATTAAGTGTGGGGCCAGAGTGGAATTGTTAGAGATAATAAGAGAAAGGCCACCTGCTCTCCATGAAGCTATAAGCATCACTTCCGTATGACTATCAATGAATATGAAAAAATATATATGGTCCAATAGAAATATGGAGAAAGGATATCGAATTGGCAGATCACAGCACCGGGAACCAAACAGCAAATAAACACATGGAAAGATGCTCCACTGGACTGGTCATCAAAGAAATGCCAACTAAAGCCACAGAGATGTTGTTTTGTATTCATCGTATCATCAAAGTTAAAGCTGATCATATTAGGGTAGACAGAAGTTCATTATGGTATTTCTCTATAAATTTTGCTTTGTTTGTGAAAAATTTCAGCAAAATGGATTTGAAAAAAACAATGATTTGAAGGGGTTCCCACGATGCCCATGTGTCTCAGTCTGGCTCTCGTGTCAGGGCAGGTGCAGAAAACACTTTCATCAAATGTTCTCGCGGAAATTCCTTTAAGGCACTAGCATTTTAGGTTCCAGGCATTTTTTTTAAAGATCTCATTTATTTATTTGAGAGAGAGAGAGAGAGAGTGAGTGAGAGAGCACAAGCAGGGGAACAGCAGAGGGAGCTGCAGAGGGAGAGGGAGAAGCAAGCAGACTCCAGACTCCCTGCTGAGCAGGGAACCTGACGTGGGTCTCGATCCCAGGACCCCGGGATCATTACCTGAGCCGAAGGCAGACGCTTAACTGACTGAGCCACCCAGGAGCCCCAGTTCCAGGCATTTTGTGAGGAGATGGGGTCTTAAGGCTAAAGGTAAAGGTACTAGAAATAGAAGGAAGTTCCCAATAGGAGATTAAATGTTTTTCTTATTTTCTGTGAAATTTCAAAAAGAGAAAGTTAGAGATTTTATGTTGGGTTGCAGATCTTCAGGATTCTTAAGAATTGTAAAGTAGATGCTTAGAGCCTAGCTGAGAAGTTAAATGAAAATATACTAAAGACCCCAGTAGGAGATTATTGCATAGTCAACACTATGCAACACAAATCATTTTGTTCTCCTTTTGAGTACCTAGGAGACAATAGTTACACCCTTCTTGCTAGCTACTTGTGAGCAGGTGACTGAGTTCTGGCTAAAACAAAGTAAGTGGAGGTGATTTCTACCGCTACTAGACCTCGCCAAGGACTGTCTTGGGCCATATTCTACCCTATGTCTGCCTGTCCGTGTGTCTGGAAATGGAGGATTGTGAGATGGTGGAATAAACACACGAAAGAAGTCTGGTCACTGAGTCACTACTTGGAGGAGAGCCACCCAGGAAAGCAAGATAACTGGGAGCGTCTGCACTGAGACTGGGTGTGTATGCAAGAAGTACATCTTTATTGTGTGAAGCTGCTGAGATTTGGGGGCTGTCACAGAAATGAGCCTATTTTGACTTTCCCAGGAATTTCTTATAGTAAAATAGGGTTACCTGAATGTCTCAGCAAGCCCTTCAAATGTGCCAGGACCTCTTAGCAGCTAACTTAGAATTGTTTTCACAATTAGCTAGACATTTAAAATAAAGGACTTTGAAATCACTCATCTGTTTTCCTCCTGCATGGTCACTATAGGGGAGAGACAATGCCAGGATTTGACATGCTTTATGAAGAAATGATTAAAAAACCAAAAAGCTGAAGAGGAAACTAGATTTTATTTTTGAGTATCTATTTCGTATGTATACAGAACTAAGCAGTGGAAACAACCAGAAGTATGTAACATGATGTATGTAAATCTCAACATACATTCTTTAAAATATACAGGAAATTTTATTTATAAGGAAAGAGAACCTGTATGAAACTACTGCATTTCTTTGGGCTAAATTTTCTGACACTAGGCAGGGTTTAATCATCCACTTGTGACCTCTCTTTCTTCATTCCATTTCTAAAGAGAAACTCTGAAAGAGGACTGGACAGAAGAGCAAATCTAAACTGTCTTGGAGGAAACTAGATTTTTGAACTCTACTGTATATATCTCAAGGTTTGGAATTAGTATAAACTTCCTATTTCCTTTGATGTGTTCTGTGCAAATGATTTCCTGGGGCATGCATGGGTCGGTCTGCGCCCACTCTTTCTAGTGGTGGTAGCTCCCCAGATACATTTCTGACTGACCTGACTTCTTAGATTTTATCAGTATTTAGCCTTGGATTATAGCTGTGACTAGGAGCTGGGATTTTAATTTTGTTTTATATGGGGGGGTTTTCACTTTTCAAGTTGGGTGACAAGATTTGAGATGTAGTGAATTTTTAAGGATAGATCTGAGCAAATCACACCAAAGTTTAGATACTGACTGGAGCATAGATCACCTGAGACCAGAAAGGAAGAACTGTGTGTGCGGGTAGATAATAGTATCCCCTACATGATGAAGCCATTGCTCATATATCCAACTGCCTCCACAACATCTACCCACAGATGCCAAATAGTCCTCTCAAAATTGACATGTTCAAACATGGAATTCGGTTCCCCCTCCCACATACTGGTAAACAGCCCCTTCATCTACCTCAGCACCATCCTTAACTCTTCTCTTTCTTTCTCCCTTCTCATCCAATCTGTCAGGATATTCTGTGGTCCTTCTTTCAAAATCTGTCCTAAATCAAACCCTTTCTCAGTTGTCCCTTCCACTATTTCTTTCCTGGATTATTTTAATAGCTTCCAGACTTTTCTGCCTGTTTCTGCCTTTGCTTGAGGTTTTTCCCCTGTCACTTAGATAAAGCCAGTGCTTCCAGGTTTTACCTCATCTGTGCCCTTCTCTCCTCCTCAGCCTTTTCTACCTCATCACTGATCCCTCACTCTAGTACTCACTTTGTTCCAGCCATGCTGACTTCCTTGCTCTTCCTAGAACATAGCAGGCATGATCCATAAACCTCAGGGCCTTATATTTGCTGTTCCCCCCATTTGGAACACTCTTCCCTCATTTATCCACGTGGATTAAATGTCACTCAACTGTCACTTCATTGATGAGGACTTCCCTGACCACCCTTAACCTAGCAAATCCTTTTTTCAGCACCCCATCCTCTGAAGCCCATACTTCCATCCACCCTGCCAATGGGTGCTTCCTGGCTCTTCCTACTTGTTTTATTTTCCTCTGTAACACTTATTCCCATCTGACATTCTTATGTTTCCTTTTGTCTTTTGTTTTTGTTTTGTTTTGCTTTGTTTTTGGTTACCATCGTAACCATTTTTAAGTGTACAGTTCAGTAGTGCCAAATATATTCATAGCCTTGTACAACAGACACCGAAAAAAACCAGAAAGATTCTTTAGAACTCTTTCATCTTGCAAAACTGAGACTATCCTCATTAAACATTAACTTCCCCTCCCCCCAGCCCTAGGCAACCAGGTGTCTACTTACTGTTTTTATGATTTTGACTACTTTAGACACTTCTTATGAGTGAAATTATACAGTATCGTCATTTGTGATTGGATTGTTATGCTAGCAGTAATATCTTTGAGGTGCATTTGTGTTGTTACATGTGATAGGACTTCTTTTTTTAAGGCTACATAATATCCCATTGTATGTATACGCATAATATCCCATTGTATGTATACGCGCGCGCGCACACACACACACACACACACACATATACATTTGCTTTATTCATTCATCTGGCAATTGACATCTAAGTTGCTTCCACCTCTTGGCTGTTGTGAATAATGCTGCAATGTACGTGGGTGTCTACATATCTCTTTATGATCCAGCTATGAATCCTTATACACACACACACACACACACACACACACACACACACACACACACACACACAAACACCCAGAACTAGGATTTGACTCTTTTCTTTTTTTAAATCTATTATCCTCCCTTAGAATGTAAGCCCCAACAGGGAATGCTCTTTTATTTACCACTACATTCCCAGTGCCTGGAACAGATAGGCACTGAAAACATACCTGTTAAAATCAAATGAATATTATGTTTTTGTGTGCTGTGGGCCTCTACGAGACTGCAAGCCCCCCCCACAGAGGGCAGGATCACTGTTCATTTGTTCACTGCAACAGCCTCAGTGCTGAGAATAGTGCTGGACTTGCTGTAGCTTGTCAGTAAATGTTTTCAAAATGAATTAATTAAGGTCTTGACATGGGCAGATAGATAGTAGAGAAACAAATCTAAATTGCCACAAAAATATGAAAGAATAGTCATCCTCACTAGTAATAAAAATTCAAATCTCAATAGCATCCTTTTGAGCTATCAAATTAGCACTTTTTCAAGCATGTTTTTTAAACTTCAAACTTTTAAGAACAGTACAATGAGAACCCATATACTCTTCAACGAGCTTTGTCTTTGTTAGAAATATGCCAAATTTGCTTTTTTCTTTCTCTTTCTATGTGTGTGTTATAATCAAACAAACAAAATTTACTGTACCATTTGAGAGTTTGTTGTAGACATCATGATACTTTACCCTTAAGCACTTTGGTCTGTATCTTATAAGAAAAAGGAAATTTTATATAATCACTATTCAAAACCACGCTCAGATAATTTATCATTAGTATAATGCTACTAGGTAACATATGGCCCATATTCAAACCTCACTAGTTGTCCCAACCATGTTCTTTATCAGTATCTTTTTCAAACTAAAGATCTAATCAAGAATTATTCATTGCGTTTACTTGTTGTATCTCCCCAGTGTCCTTTCATCTAAAGCAGCCTCCTACCCCCTTTCTTCCTCTTTCATGACACTGACATTTTTGCAAGTCCAGGCTAGTTGCTTTGCACAATGTCTCTCAATTAAGATTCGTCTGAATGCTTCTTTATCATTATATTCAGGTTGATCAATGTCTTAGTCTCTTCAGGTTACTGTAACAACCATGCCATAGACTGGGTAGCTTAGGAACAGCAAAAAATTTTTTCTTATAGTTTCTCATAGATCTGGAGGCTCTAAGTCCAAGACTAAGGTGCAGGCAGATTCAAATCTAGCAAGGAACTGCTTCCTGGTCCATATACATCTGTCCTCTCATTATGTCTTTATATGGCAGAAGGAGCTCTCTGAAATCTCATTCATCACGGCTCTGTCCTTATGACCCTACTCACCTCCCAAGGGCCCCACCTCCAAGTACCATCAAATTGTGTTTAGGATTAACTTTGGGAGGGGGGGTCACATTCAGTCAATTACAGTAGTTTTTACAGTAATACTATCTAATTGGTATTGCATCCTCAGTGCATTCTATGAAGGGTACATAATGCCAGTTTGTCTCAAACCAAAAAACAATTAACTCCAGGCTTAGCAAGAGTGCAGTTTATAGGGACTCATATACTGCTGTGCATAAAGCTCACCAATGATGTCCACATTATCAAGTTTTTAAAAAATTGCATGAATGGACGAACCAGGAGAGATGATGGACTCTGAAAAACAAACTGAGGTTTCTGGAGGGGAGGAGGGTGGGGGGATGGGTTAGCCTGGTGATGGGTATTAAAGAGGGCACGTTCTGCATGGAGCACTGGGTGTTATGAACAAACAATGAATCATGGAACACTACACCAAAACAAATTATGTAATATATGGTGATTAACATAACAATAAAAAATTAAAAAAAATTGCATGAATGTTAGATAGCATATTTAGCAATTAGATCTTTTCTCTGGGAAGAAGCAAGGTCCAATGTTTCCCCTCTCCTCCGGTAACAGAAAGTGGAAACAATTGCCAAGCAGACACTGCAAATGTTAGTGAAGAGCATTATAAATCTGAGATTCTGAGCACTGCAACAGTTCCTGTCATTATTGTCCTTGGACAAGTCATTTAGTTGTTGGTCACCTTTTTCATTTTCAAAATGATGGAAAACCATGCTTGTTGCTTACCTAATCTCTCTCACAAATGTTGTGGTGGTCTGGGCCAAGCAAAGGCATGAAAGGGAGCACTGATTTTGTAATTTAAATGAAAGACACAAAGAGAGGCAACACTCCAGTATTATACAGACTGTTTTCATAGTTAGCTTAACAGCATTCCTTGGAAACTGCAATTTCAATAGATTGTACATTTACTAAAAAAGTAAGCAACAGATGAGACTGGTGCAAACATATCCTCAAGAGAAAATAAAACACTTATCTCCAAAATCTCTCCTACAATTAAAAATTGGCCATCTTAAATACAATCCTGTAATTAAAATGAAGTTCCTTTTTATTAAGAAAAATTAATGTTTTTTTTTTTTTTTTTGTACAAGAGTAGTTTACAAGATGAACGGATCAAATTCTACCAGAGTAGATATTCTCATGGTCCTAAGTGTCAAGGCTTTGTTGGAGGGGTGGGAGAGGCAAGGGCGGAGGTGGCGGCATTACCATTAGTACACTGGAATCTGTAGAAAACAGACACTATGAAGTTGAACAAAATTAACCATGTTTTATCCAGTTACCTTCTGAGATAAGGTCTATACATTTTTTTAAAATGCACCTAACTCACCTAACTATTCACTGCCTTGACTAGAATCTGATTCTTGACAGATTCTATGCAGCAATTCGTTTTTCCAGATCTCATGTTTCAAAGGGTCATGAGTGGGGCTGGCACTCTTCTGGCTGTCCATCGCTTCCAGATTTCAGCAATTCTACCTTTGTGAAGCTTAGGCATCTAGGCAGAACCATCAAAGTCCCTTTTCTGTCAATGACCTGGCAAGCTAGGTTTCCCAGGAAGCAGATTTGGAGATGCAGATTAGCATAGAGGTTTATGGGGATTGTTGTTGGTGTGACCACTGGGCAGGGGGGAGAAGCTAGGTTCTGATGTGGTTTCAATGAAGACCTCCCTCTGATACCAGGGTAGCCTTTAGGGTTGTCCTAACTTGAGGCAAGGGAGCCACGCTTCCATATAACTGTTAACTATCACCAGGTAATGAGATTCCCCAAGAGAACAACACAGCCTTGGGAGGGCTGACTCTCTCTAGCCAAGGAAATTCCAAAGAGAGTCTACAGCTGAGGGTTATCTTTCAGCAGCTCGAGGAATCTGGGTGGTACACTACAGCATCCCCTACAACTATCCATCCAACCATTTAGCCCTTAATTCTCCAAGAATTATTCTTTTAATAACCTCAAAGCATTCCAGGGTAACTTTTCATTGTGTGGATTTGCTTCACCTTTGAAATCTTTATATCCTCACTCCTACTGCTGTAGCTGAGTCAATATATGTTTGCCACACAATTTCCTCTTTCTTGGGACAAAGAAAGTTACATTTCCCTTATATTTACATTGAAACTGAGTCCTTGTCAACAAAAATATGAGTGGATATAATGTGTCACCTCCCATTTGAGACAGTTAAAGGTAGGTGTGGGTTCTGTACACTCCCCCCCCCATTAACTGGATATAAAGATCCCCAGGATGGCAGAGGTACAAGACAGAAGCGTTCCATGTCCATGGGTCACTTTTGGAAGACGCCTTTGAGGGACAGTTGTCTCTACCATATTGGACTGTGATGACACTGACTGAAACACTGCTCTTCCACTTAAACAAAACAAACAACAAAAAACATCAGAAATAAACACATTTATATGGTCAATTAATTTTCAACAAAGGAGGCAAGAATATGCAATGGGAAAAGACGGCCTCTTTAAGAAATGGTGTTGGGAAAACTGGACAGTCACATGCAAAAGAATGAAACTGGACTACTTACTTCTCAAAATAGATTAAATATCTAAATGTGAGACCCTAAACCATATAAATCCTAGAAAAGAGCACAGTCAGTAATTTCTCTGATGTTGGCCATAGCAACATTTTTCTAGATATGTCTCCTGAGGCATGGAAAACAAAAGCAAAAATAAACTATTGGGACTACATCAAAATAAAAAGCTTCTGCACAGCGCAGGAAGCAACCAACAATTCTAACAGATAACCTACTGAGTAGGAGAAGATATTTATAAATGATATATCTGATAAAGGGTTAGCATCCAAAATATATAAAGAACGTATACAACTCAACACACAAAAACCCAAATAATCCAATTAAAAATGGGCAGAAGACATGAACAGTCATTTCTCCAAAAAAGACATATAGATGGCCAACAGACACACGAAAAGTTGCTCAATATCACTCATCGTCAGGGAGATGCAAATCAAAACCACAATGAGATATCACTTCACACCTGTCAGAATGACTAAAACCAATGACACAAGAAACGACAGGTGTTGATGTGGATGTGGAGAAAAAGGAACCTAATGCACTATTGGTGGGAATGCAAACTGCTACAGCCACTGTGGAAAACAGTATGGAGTGTCTTCAAAAAATTAAAAATAGAACAACCGTATGATTTAGCAGTTCTACTTCTGGGTATTTATCTGAAGAAAACAAAACCAATACTTCAAAAATATATAGACACTCCTATGTTTCTTGTAGCGTTATTTATAATAGCCACGACACAGAAGCAGTCCAAGTGTCCATCAGAAGATGAATGGATAAAGAAGATGTGGTATATATATATATATACAATGGAATATTAGCCATAAAAAATGAAATCTTGCCATTTGCAATGACATGGTTGGATCTAGAGGTTGTAATGCTAAGTGAGATATGTCACTCAGAGAAAGACAAATACGATATAATTTTACTTATATGTGGAATTTAAGAAACAAGCAAAGAAAAAAAGAGACAAACCAAAAAAAACAGACTCTTAACTAAACACACTGGTGGTTATCAGAAAAGGTGGATGGGGGATGGGTGAACTAGGTGAAGGGGATTGAAAGTACTTATTGTGATGAGCACTGAGTGGTGTATAGAATTGTTGAATCACTATATTGTACACCTGAAACTAATATAATACTGTATGTTAACTATACTGGAATTTAGAAAAATAAAAAAGAATGACTTGCATTTTGGTGTTTTTTCCCCCTGCTTTGCCGAGAATTCAATCCTCAGCTCAACCAATAAATGTAGAAATTAAAAAAAAAAAAAAAGACAACCTACTGGATGAAAGAAAACATCTGTAAGTCATATATCTGAGAAGGGGCTAATATCCAAAATATGTAGGTAAAGAACTCCTACAACTCAATAGCAGAGGAACCCATCAATCCAATTAACAAATGGGCAGAGGATCTGAATAAATGTTTTTCCAAAGAAGGCATACGGATGGCTAATAGGTACATGAAAATGTGCTCGACAGTACTAATCATCAGGGAAATGCAAATCAAACCACAGTGGGATAACCTCACACCCGTTAGAATGGCTATTATTAAAAAGATAAGAAATAACAAATGTTGGCAGGAATGTCGCACAGGGAACCTTTGTGCACCACTGGGGGAATGTTAAGTGGTGAAGCCACTATTGAAAACAGTGTAGAGGTTCCTCGAAAAATTAAAAATAGAACCACCATATGATCAACCATTCCACTTCTGGATATTTATCTGAAGAAAACAAAATCACTACTTCAAAAAGATATAGGCACCCCCATGTTCACTGTCACATTATTTACAGTAGCCAAGATATAGAAGCAACTAAAGTGTCCATCGATGAATGAATGGTAAAGAAAAAGCGGTACATATATACAATATACAGCCATAAAAAAGAAGGAATCTTTCTATTTGTACAATATGGATAGTCCTTGAGGGCGTTATGCTAAATGAAAAAAATCAGACAGAGAATGACAAATACCATGTGCTCTCACTTGTTCTGTGGAATCAAACCCCCCAGCAACCCACCAAAGAAACTGAACCCGTAGATACACAGAACAGATTGGTATCGCCGGAGGCAGAGGTAGGGTGAGGCAGAATGGTCAAGGGGAGCAAAATGTACAAATTTTTAGTTGTAAAATAAATAAGACATGGGGATGCAACATACAAGGTGGTGTAGTTAGTAAGACTGTAGAGGATATTTGAAAGTTGCTAAGACAGTAGACCTTAAAAGTTCCCTTCACAAGAAAAAAAAAGTGTAACTGTGTGGCGATGGATATAAACCAGAGTTATTGTGGTGATCACTTTACAAATACAAATATTGAATCATTATGTTGTGTACCTGAAACTACTACAATATTGCATGTTAATTATATTTCCCTGCCCCCCAGAAAGAAAGAGAATTAATGTGCTGTCTGGTTTGAGCTGCTCCACTTTAGGACCTCTTTGTTATCACAATTCAGCCCACACTCTAATCCAAGCCATTCATTTATATGAATTGTTTTTTAAATTATTGTAAAAGTTTTACTTATGAGAAAAATACATTGTTCTCAATTCTTTCGTGAAAATTCATCGCGAGGCTACACATTTGTATTTCAATATGGTTCACCATTATTGCATCACTTCCTTAATAAGGATATATCAGATTTTAAAGTATGAGACTTTTATTTCAGGAACAAAATACATTATGTTTAAAAGGGGGAAAAAAAAGAGGTCACCTCTTTGGAAAGGAGAAAAATCCAATAAGAACAAAGCACGGATTTATAACTTCGTTGTGTGTCTTGCCCCCTTAGTTGCATCTACATCCATCCTGCTTTCCTTTCTCTAGGTTTAAGGAAATGTAGTAACCCTGACTTTTATCTTATTTTTTTCCTCCCATGAAACCTTGATCAGGAATGAGATTTCTTTTTGCAGCATCTTCAACACTTCTCTCTTCTTTATTCATCCTAGAAACCCACCTTAGTCTCACTCTATCTAAAAATTGCCCTCCAACTCCATGTCCTTTTGAGCACTGCCCACTTCTCTTCTCATATCCAAACATCCTCAAAGAATCAGTCCTCACTTGCTTACGTTCACATCCACCCCTTAATACCAGCTGTCCTCGGACCACAACTGATTGAAAGTGCAGCTGCTAAGCTCACTTGTGACTCCCAGTTGCCAATGGCAGTGAAAACATTTTAGTTCTGATTTGACTAGACTATTTCACTGCACGGGAAATTGTTGACTAGCACTTTTTCTGGGAATCGCCTCTACTGTTTCTACTTACATCCATAATCTTTCTTCGACTCTTTTGCTGGTTTGTCTTTCTCTGGGGACCCCTAACATGTTGGTGAATCCCAGGAATTGATCAAGAATCACAGCTTTCCTCACTGTATTCGCTCCTTCTGAGTGATTTTATCCATTCTCATTTTTTTGGAAACAGGTAAAAGTGGCTTAAAAATGTACATCTAATGACTTTTAAATGAAAATATCCAAACCTGAGGTCTCTGCAAAGGTTCAGACTTTCATTTCCCATGGTCTCTTGGGCATCTGTGCTAGGTGAAGAACAAACTTACTCTCAGAAACCCATATGTAGACGTATTTGGCAAATTCCTAGTGCCTTATGATGATGTTGGTATATTACTTTAAAATACCGTCTCATATGGATTAGCCCGGTGATGCGTATGAAGGAGGGCATGTACTGCATGGAGCACTGGATGTTATACGCAAACAATGAATCATGGAACACTACATCAAACACTAATGATGTAATGTATGGTGATTAACATAACATAATAAAATTAATTAAAAAAAGAAAATAAGATACTGTCTCATAGATACTGTGAAAGTATATACGTGCTGAATATCTTAGAGATTTTCAACAAACTTTCATAAACAGAGCATCTAAGTTTAATGAGCCCTATAAACTGTAACTTGTGGGATGTGTTCTCAGTTAAAACTCTAAAGTGGCCCATGGACCTCAGATAGTCCCGATTCTTTGACACCATATATTAAAAAAATAATAACTAGTCAAATCCCATCTCTGGAATGGTATTACACTTTCCTCAGGTGAAGCTTTTCATGAAAAGTATTTTTGGAGCAATAAAAAGGACATAGAGCTGAGACTGCATCATTCTTAAAGAACAGGGTGCATATCTCTGTTGTGCTGGTTTGCTAATTAGTGGTAAGTCGTATTTTCCATGGATGACTACATAATCTGTAATGTGACCTTGTCACTTCCTCATCGAGTTACAGGAGCTTGTTTCTTCACCCTGTTGAATATGGATAGGCCCTGTGGCAGCACTGGTGATAGAATATGGCAGAAGTGACTGTGTTGCATGGGTATAGCCCTTAGTTGCCCTACTCTCAGACTCCAGGCTGTGCGCAGCCCACACCACATAAACAAGATATGCACAGGTGTTCTGGCCCTGGCTGGGCTACCACCCAAAGCCAGCATCAAAACCAGCCATGTGAAGAGCCACCTTGGATGTTCAATCCATCTGTCTCCAGAACCCAGGAGACAGAACTCCTGAGAGGCTCGAAGGAAAAACCACCCAGCTGAGATTTGTCATACTTCAGAAGAGTGAGAGATTAATAGTGAGATTGTGTTTTCAGTCCCCGAAGTTTTAGAGCCATTATGAGAATTGATGGCCTATCACTAGTGCCTGCGTTTACAGCAGAATTTGGTCTGAGACTTGCTTTCCTTATGACCTGGTGTTGAAGCAGTGGGGAGACTTAGGCCTTATCCACCTACCACCAACTATTGTTGGCTATTGAGATACAACAAAAGGAACCTAAGTGTTGTATGTGACCAAATGGACATGGGGAGATGAGGCATTTTCTGCAGTGCTACCACTGTGCAATGTGGTTGTGGAATAGCGGAATTACAGCTTCAAATGTTACCATAAGTTGCTGGGCACTGACACACGGCTGGGAGTAAAAATGTCAGTAAGCCCAGAGACCTAGAATTCTTTTGTCCTTGTGGACAAAGCGTCCGTATGGATGGCTAAGATTCTGCATTTGTGTGAATCTCCTTGAGGCGAAAAGGAGACAATGAGGAACTGTATCAGCCATTTTCATCCTTATTTTTTCATTGCTTATTTGCTCTTTCCAGAGCAAGCCAAAGCAATAGCAGCCTTGAATGTGTCCAAGTCAATATTCTCATCCATCCTTAAACCTGGACCAGGTGGCCTGGTACAATGTCTCCACCTGAACACTCCACAGGCATCTCAAATGCACTGTATTCCAAACTGAGCATATCATACTTCCTCCTAAACCTACGGCCATTACTACCGTCTCAGCCTCAGTAGGTGTTAATCTCCATCCACCTGTTCCCCACATTTCTCCTTCTAACTCTCTTGCCACATCCAAACAGTACCAAGGATGGCTGATACAACTTCCTTGGCAGTTTTTAGGAATCTCTTCCTAATGTTTCAAGATGGTGGCCTTGATCATGTCTCATTTGGATCTTCTGATTCATCTCCCTGCTTCCAGTCCCATTTAAAACTCCCCCTCTACTCTGTCAGCGGAGAAAGCTATCTATGATGTAAATCTGACCACGTTATATCTTTGCCCCAAATCTGCTATCCTGACAGCGGCGCATGGCCTCCTTGCTCTCCTCGCTGGCCTCCTTTCCCACCACTGCGCTCAGAACACAGCATGCTTACGACGCTGCCCTCTCGCAAAACCGAAACCTGTGTCTTGGGCATCACATACCAAACTCTTTCTTGCCTCAGCGCCTTTGCCCAAGCTGTTCTCTGCCTGACGTACCTTGTCTCCATGCCCGTCCCCACCTTCTTTGTTTTCAGCCTGGCTAACCCCTGCTTATTCTTTAGAACGGTGGCGTTTGAAAAAAATCCTAATGCCTAGGCAATACCCCAGGCCAATTACAGTAGAATTTATGTGATGGCTCCCAGAAGTGAGTATTTTTTAAAGTTCCCCAGGTGATTTCTGTGGCAGCTAAGGCTGAGAACACTGCTTTAGAGTCATGATGCTCCTGTTCTCCCCAGATTGAAATGCTCTTTTATGATCCCGTAATGTGCTGTAATATCTCTATTATTGCACGCTTCACAATGCATTATAACGAGCTGTTTACAAGTTTGTCTCCCTAGAGGATATGAGCTCCTCTAGGGTAGAAACTGCGTTTTTTTTTTTTTTCAAATTTGTATTTTCAGTAGTTAGCTTAATGGCTGGTAGGTGCTAAACAATCAAACACTATGAATGGATGAATGAGAAACAACTAATGTTGGCAAACATTTTCAGAATAATAGTCATATAAAAAGGAAAAATCTCATCCTATTTCACTCCAACACTATCCATTTTCTTGTTAAGTCCCAAAGCACATAGGCATCAGTAGGGTTAGAATACACGGTTTGCTTTATGATTAGGAATGAAAGTCTTAACAAACCAATGCAGGCATGGCAGATTTTGAGTAGGGTCCCCTCAAAGAGGTACTGACAGGCCCAAGGATGTGACACAAGCTAGTGGGTGGGCAGTGGGAGGTAAAGTTGCTTCAAAGACAGAAATAGAAAAGGGAAACAGGGTTTACTCAATAAATTTGTAGAGAAAAAAAAACCCAAAACGCTTTTCTCCTACTTACTGTAGTTTGATGAGAAACTTCAGTGGGTTGGGCTAGGTATAATAGAACACGAATGTGTACTTTTTGAAATTGAAAACACCATAAAGCAGACAATAACGATTTAGAGCAGAATACTGAATAAAATCAGAATGACAAGCTTATCAACCTGTAGAAACACATTCTGAAACCATTTCAATTCACTAACCCATTTCTGAACATCTGCATTTCAAGTTTCTGTGAACTTGATCAAGAAAGTCCCTGACACCAGGAAACTTAGTCTAGTAATAATGGTAATGGGAGCGATAACATAAATAGTTTGAGCATCTACTATGTGATAGGCTTTGTCCAAAGATCTTTATGCATATATTGCATCTGAACTATGGCTAACAATTATTTTTGCTTTTCTCGACGAAGAAGCTAAGGCTCGGGAGATTAAGGCATTTGCCCCAATTTGGTAGAACTAGGCTTTAAATTTCTCTCTCTCTCTCTCTCTTTTTTGTTGTTGTTGCCCTAACCCATTCTGCCTTCGTAATAGTGGACATTAAGCATGTGCAGCAGTGATAAAAGTTAGAACATGATATGTGCTGTAAGGAAACAGAAGGCCACAAGAGTACACAATGTTGGGTTTTACCCCTCACTACCGGGGGCAGGGAGGCGAACAAAGCAGACATAATGGGGAAGAGATCTGATTCAGCTCCTACGTGAGGAGTAGAAATTTGTTGTGGTTGTGCTAAGTTTAGTAGCGCTCCTGAAGTTTTTTTTTCCTTTAGTTGGTTTTATTATGAAATATATTTGGATTTATGGAAGAGTTGCAAAGATAGCAGGAGAGCTCCCTGGTACCCTTTACCCAATTTCCCCCACGTTAACATCTTACACACCCTTGGCACAAGGATCAAAACTAGTAAATTAATATCGGTACAAAGCTATTTACTAAACTACATCTTTTATTCAGATTTTCCCCACTAATGTCCCCTGTCTGTTCCAGGCTCCGAGGAATAGAATTTGATCAGGAGAAGATGGAAGAGGAAAATATTCCAGGAAAGGAGATGTCCCTGAATAATGAAAACCAAAATGGTCCAGGGTACTTCTTCTAAGATGATCAATAACATTTATTAAATCCAAATTACTGTTCTAGCAAGTGGAGAATTCCCCATTGCTGTTTTCCTTCCTGTCAGTCAGCTCTGTCTGGCTGAACATAAAGTGATGAAGAAGAACATAATTTGTGTTATTCCCTTGTTGTACTGCTGTACTTTCCAATAATGCAAAATTCGGCTGTGCACATTTCCGTGGTAATGCATCTCAACGGCTTCTCTGTCTTGGTCTGACATCTCTGGCTTCACAGCAACATATCACAGATCTGAGGAAAATATGCCGGTCTAAGCTGTGTTTCCCCAAATAACTCTCATTTTGCAGGGTAGAAGGAACCTGCTCTACAAAAAAGGATAAACAAAGCTATTAAGTTCATTGAAGGCCTTTTTTTTTTTAAAGATTTTATTTATTTGACAGAGAGAGACACAGCGAGAGAGGGAACACAAGCAGGGGGAGTGGGAGAGGGAGAAGCAGGCTTCCTGCCTAGCGGGGAGCCCGATGCGGGGCTGGATCCCAGGTCCCTGGGATCATGACCTGAGCTGAAGGCAGACGCTTAACGACTGAGCCACCCAGGCGCCCCATCGTAGGTCTATGAAAAGGCTTTCAAAACAGCCATATTAGCAAAACAACAACTAAGATCCCCATAGAGTGGTAATACCCTAGACATAAATTTCAAGAGTATGTCTCCATTGAAAACAATTATGACAGAAACATTCACCTAAGTCTCTGGGAAAATATAAATGATAGGAACTCTTAACTTTGCCAAGTTCGATGTGAAGAACCCAAAGAGTACTTTCTCAGAGAAATAGCAAATATGTCTCCAATTTAACTTCCTTTTTTCTTACTGGATTTGATGCATTTCAGCCACGTTTAGCTACTTTTCCACCTTGCCCTGGAGATGGATCATCGGTTTATATAACTGTAAAGGTGAATCAAGAAAAGTTTATTTTTTAAATAAAAGGGTTACTGTCAACTTCCCTTCTTTGACTTTAAAACGTGTGACATATTCTGGCATGACCCAATGCAGAGGCCAGGCTGCAAGCTAGGTGTACCCCCGTTATCATGGACAATGACTCAAAGGTCACCAGACATTACTATTTCCTGTTGTTGGTGAAATTGCAAATGGGCACATTTTTAGTGACATTACTCATAACCACACTATGGTTGTTTAAATTGGAAGGAATGATAATGAGAGTAATTTGTGGGTAATTAAGCCTCTCTTTTCCACCTGTCAGTTATGCAAGCTACAAGGACATGAACAGCATAGTCATGTGTTGCTTCAATTAGGAAAAATTTCAAGAGGACTTTGAATAACGTGGGGAGCCTATTAGAATGTTAAAGAGGAGAAAGTTCAAATCTGTTACTCTTTTAAAAAGAGTTTTATTGAGATATAATTTACATATCAGAGAAGTCACCCATTTTAAGGAGATAATGCAATGAATACTAGTTTGTTTACAGTGTTGTACAATCATCCTCCAGAATCTAAAGTTCGAACATTTCCATCGCTCTAAGAAAAAACTTTGTGCCCATTTAGCCACTCCTTTATCCCCACCCCCAACCCTTAGCAAACCACTAGTTTACTTTCTATATATGTTTGCCTTTCTAGGACATTTCACACAAATAGAATCATGCATATTGATGTTCTTTTGTGTCTGGCATCTGTCACGGAGCGTTTTGGGTTTTGTGCATGTTGCAGCACACATCAGAGTCTCATTCCTTTTTATTGCTGAATAGTTTTCCATTCTATGGATTTACTACATTTTATCTATTTACCACCTGATGGACATTTGAGCTATGTCCATTTTTTCACTATCGTGCATCATGCTGTTGTGAATATTTGTGCACACGTTTTCTGTGTGGACACATGTTTTTATTTCTCTTGGGTAGGCACCTAAGAGTGGACTTGCTAGGTTAAATGGTAAGTCTAACTTTTTTAGGAAACTGCCAAACTGTTTTCCAAAGTGGCTTACTTCATTCTACGTTCTTACCGGGAATGTATGAGAATTCCAGTTTCTGCACATCTCTGGCAATCCTTCTTATTGTTTGTTTTTTTGGTATACTCATCCGAGTGGGTGAGAAATGGTATCTCTATGGTTTTGATAGGCACTTCTCTAATGAATAATGATGTTGAACATCCTCTCATGTTCCTGTTGGCTTCTCGGTACAGTTTACTGGTGTAGCGTCCTTGGTTTTGTGTCTATTCAAATCCTTTGTCCATTTTAAAATTGGGTTATTTCCTTCTTTCACCTCCCTGTCTCTTCCTGGAAGAAAGCCCTATCTCAAATGTTAGTGTTCTTATTCCCTTACATCTAAAAAATTGTTTTTATAATGTATTGCTTTGAAAAAATTGTTTTATCATGTAATCCTAAACAAAACGTCGTTTGGCTTCCTCTTAAGTTTTAAAAAATGGATTTATGTTGTATATAGTCTTCATTAATAGAATCTTGAATGTTCTTATAAATTCAATTGTCATGTTGGGTAAAACCAATTGTTTTCCAACAGTGGTACTAGAATACTTAACACAGAAAGGTTTTCTTCTTTTTCTTTTCTTTCTTTCTTTTTTTTTTTTTTATTTTTTCTCTTTGTCCAGTGTGGGGTCTGAACTTATGACCCTGAGCAAAAGAGTTGTGTACAATACCGACTGCCCCAGCGAGGCCGCCGAAAGTTATTTTTAAATAAAAAAAAAAAAAAAAAAAAAAAAAAAGACTATAAATGAGAACATGTAGCAGCTGATTCTTGTCTTTTGGAAGATTTAACAGTTATTATAAGTGACAAAAGTTGCCCCCAGATGCCCCCAGAATTTATGAACATCAACTACCGTACCAATTTTTTATTAGAATATAGAGCTATTTGCCTCTAAATAGTCCTATCCTCCTGGGAATTTTTCAGTTTGCGAGACTCATTTTTATGGTTTTCTCGTCTCTTTTTTTCTCTGAATCTGATAATTGCAACTTGCAGTCCTCTCACTGCTTTCAGAGTGCTGTTTCCTCTCTGACAGAGATTTAAAAAACAGATAACCTAGAGTTAGTTCAATAGTTAGGCTCTGATTAAGAGCCTGGGGGATTCCTTTGGAGATAGACTCATACACCTTAGTGCCTAGATTATGTGAAATATATTTTGGTTGCTGAGGCCTCTTTTTGTTTCTTTCTTCTCAGCTTTTTCCGAGGAGAGATTTCAGAGTATAGTTCTGTAGTTGGATTTGGTTTTGAATCCTTGCTCTGCCATTTTATTAGCTATGAACAAATCACTCCATTTTCTTTATCCTCTAATGAGGGTAGGGATGTGTTCATCACAGTATGACATAAAATAAGAGGGTATCGCTCAACATCTAATATAAGCACTCAGTAAATTTGTGGATATTATCATCTTTTTTATAATATTAAAGAAGCTTACCAGCAATATCAAGCTCTCAAATTGCTCTTTGGTGATATCGGAGAGCAGGGAAACCAGAAACAGTGTAGACAATAAAGACTGTACTTCACAGAGAAGATATGTAATGCTTGTTAGGACAAGAGAGGGAAGAACTGAAAACAAGTTTTGGATGGTGGGAGGTGGTAGTGGTAGGAATGGTGATAGGGAAGAAGTATTTCAGGAAAGCCGGATCAGGAAAACTCCCACTTCCTGGTGAGGACAAGTTAATGCCAGGAGGACCATACCATCAAGAAGGTCCTGAAAGGGGGCTTAAGTATTATCCAGTTCAGAATTCTCAAATTTTATCACCACCAAGATTTTCGTTTATTACTTCTTCCTCCACTGACTCCATTCAGTAAGTCTGTTCACCAAGAGATCTGATGTGCCAGTGAATTAACTAATTTGTGTGGATGAACGAAATCTAGAGAGAAGAATGATTTTTTCCCCCTTTCTCCTCTCCAGAAAATGGAGAGGGGGTGAGGTAGGGCCTCAGAGGCTACAGAAAGCACGGGGACTCTTCTCTAGCTCTCAGCTTGGCCGGGGTCCATAGGTCCATCTGAGCTTTATTCAGAGAAGCCATCCCCCCTCCTTCTGTGCTGAATCTGGCTTAGCCTAAGTGAAGTAAAATCTATAAGGCATATGAGCTTGTCAGCAATTCAAGGAGACGACCTCACGAGCTTGGCAGACAGCCCTAGAAAGTGTCTGTAACCAGGGTGGTGGTATTTGCAATATCAGACAGATTTGCAGACAGCAAACACCGTCTCCTTGACAGGGGGACAAGAATAGGGTTTCACCGGTTTGCGGGCATTTGTGGAACTCCCCGGGTATTCTCAGAAGTAACTCTGGGAGAGATGATGAAGGAGGTAGCTGAAAGCTATACAGATGAGGGTGACCAATTTTTGGCTTCAACGATAACATACAGTCATTTAAATCCACAGAGAGATGAGGTTCCAAGATTTTTGAATTATTTAAATAATTCACAAATTAAAACAAAAATAACCAAACATATTAATCTAGGATAAAATTATTTTAATTATATATATTTTTTTACTAAAAATTAGATAATTACAGTTAAGGTCTTCAGAATTACAATGTTTTAGTTAGCACATGCATTGCCATTCGTGCATAGGCCCTTGGAGTTCATTAATCTTTTTGTTACATTCTAGAATCTAGGGGTCTAAGGACCTTAAATTAGGAATAGTGATATAGTTTCCATTCAGACATGGATAAATAAGGCAGTGATAAAGCTAGAATCAGAACTCAGCTCTCTTTCTAACTCAGGGCTGGTTTTTTTTTTTTTTTTCAGTCTTGAACTGTTTCTTCTAACCCTTTTTAATATCCATAGCCCATAGCTGTCTGTTACAAGAAAGTAACTCAGCAAAGGTATAGAGCAATTAGTGAATTGTACAGCAGTCAGATATGCTGGTAGCCCATTCCACTCATCTCAGCTGTAAAGAGGAAGTATTTTGTTGTTTTGGATGGAAGCGGGGGAGGGAGAGACGGAGCGGGCTTGTGGCAGAACAGCTCCATGATTAGTAACTGGGGAAAGCAGGAGTGCCAAGGTTTCCTTAGCTCTGCCGAAGACGCCGCAGTACAGATCTTGGGAGAACAGAGAACCAGCATGGTGGCAGGTTGGAACAGGGAGAGTAGAGATGATAGCAACCAGCCTAGAGAAGGTATTTATGGGTTTAATTGGCTGAGGGAGAGTGGAGGGGAACCGGCATCTGGGTGGTACCAGACTCAGAGAGGCTGGTCATCCAGGCCTTCCCAGCAGAGGGCGGTCACAGCTTGTTTTTTCTCAGGCAGCTCTTGGTTTCATTCCTTGGCTTTCCCGGCCAAGTCTGAGCTAACTCTGGAGTCCTAGGACGGGGAGGAAGATAGCGCCCTCTCATTTGGGGGGGGGGTTGGGGGGGGGAGGTGGGGAGTCTTCCCAATCTGTAGAGAGGGAAAAAGATTTATACTGGGAGCTCAAATTCCGAAGAGGATCTCGGTGGAAATCTAGCTACATTGTCTTGTTCAGGGCACAGAATGGAGAGGCCATCCATAGAGATTTTCCTTCTGCTTCTTTGCTTCAGGTTTGATCAGCTTTCTATTTGGAATATGTCCATTCAGACTTCAATATGTTTTAGACGAAGGCCTGACCGAAGGTATGGTTGCTTAACTAAAAGTGTCTTGTAAGGGAGAAAAATATAGAGATGCTGGAAGGTGGAAATTTTTAGTATTTAACAGATTTTTAAAAGTGTATGAGGAGGGGCGCCTGGGGGGCTCAGTGGTTAAGCGTCTGCCTTCGGCTCAGGTCATGATCCCGGGGTCCTGGGATCGAGCCCCGCATCGGGCTCCCTGCTCGGCGGGAAGCCCGCTTCTCCCTCTCCCACTCCCCCTGCTTGTGTTCCCTCTCTCGCTGTGTCTCCCTCTCTCTCTGTCAAGTAAATAAAATCTTTAAAAAATAAATAAATAAAAAAATAAAAATGTATGAGGAAAAAAAAAAACCCTCCCTGTTAAAGACTTCAAACACCTGGAAGGCACTTATTTAAATAACTTTTGCTTATGATTCTTGATAATGAAGGGTAGCAGAATATGCTATTTCAAAATATGTCACTTTTAGTATATTGATTATTTTGAGCTGTAGGCACTTGAAAAACAGCGAGTGCGGGGAAAGGCTTTCTCTGACTCTCCTCCTTTGCCTTAAGACAGATCCCCCAAAGGGGGACTTAATGATCTCCCCCCAGGGGTCTCTTCACGTGAGAGGAGACTAGAAGTCCATACCACTGCCAAACCAGCTTTCTCACAAAATATCAGATTTCCCGTCTATTCTTCTAAGCAACCATTCATATTTCCTATAAATCATTTATGCTCTCTAAAAAGTCTACTCTCCCCTTTTCCTTTTCTTATTAAGATGATATTTAAGCCTGAATTTTAAGTCACCTCAGAGAGTTACTCATTTTCTCCCTGGGTTTTTCCCATGTACACATGAGGTATGTATGTTAATAACTGTTTTTTTTTTCTTGTTGATCTATTACTAATGGGGTCTCAGCTAAGAACTCAAATGTAGAGGGAATGTTACTTTTCCTTCCCTACAATAATTTACTTAAGCCCACAGTCTACAACTCTGTTGTGTATTTAAAAATAAGAAAATGGAATGTTATGCTATTATTACCAGCAACTAGGTTTCAGATCATTATGTTGCATAAAATATTTCAATTAATTGCCGTTTCTTTCTCTTATTTGAATTTAGGTTTTAGTGTGTATTTTAGCCAAATTATTCAAACTCTTTTTTTCTGATTCTAAAGGGAAATTAATTCAAGAGACTCACCTCCCAATAAACTGCCAAGCAGTTTACCATAAAGCCTTAATTATTGCATTCTTAATTGGGTATATTTAAATGTTACTCATTTCTGGCCATACTTTCAGGATGGATATAAAGTTACTAGTTACTGATAATTACAACACAGTAAAGTAACTCTTTGGTTCCAAGTAGTAATATATGTCAAGGGTTCTACACCCAATTCCCATGTGTGTGTTTGGGGGCTGTTCCCTATATCACCAAGCAACTGGGATCCCAGCTGACTGTTTTGTAATTCAACTCAATTCTGACACTATCTATCTGCAGATAGCATTAAATCCCACAGGTTAAAGTGCTCAGTCTACAAGATTGCTCCCTCTCCCTCCCCTTTCAAGTAAGAATTGCAAGTTCAGGTTGTCACCAGTGTCACCAACTGGGTATAGATCAGAGGTTCCAAATACTCTCTCCTTGGGTTTAATTTGCTGGAGTGGCTCTCAGAACTCAGAGAAACATTTTATTTACTACTTCACCAATTTCTTATAAAAAGATATAATTCAGGAACAACGAGATGTTAGAGATACATAGGGAAAAGTATGGGGAAAGGGTGGAGAGATTTCATTCCCTTTTTTCAAGTGTATGACTCTCCTTGGAACTTCATGTGTTCACTACCCTAAAAGCTCTCTGAACTGTCCTTTTGGGTTTCTATGAAGGCTTCATTACTTAAGCACAATTGGTTAAATCACTGGCCATTGACAACCGATCCTTCGCAAGAGGTCAGGGGGTGGGACTGAAAATTTCAACTCTCCAAACACATGGTTGGATCCGCTGGTAACCAGCCCCTGCCCTTACAAGTTGGGTCCAAAAGTCCTCATTAAGATAACAAAAGAAACCCTTATATCTCTCATCACTTAGGAAATTTTGAGGGTTTTAGGAGCTCTGTCTCAGAAACAAGATGAAGACCAAATACAGCTGACTGTTGTATAACACTGGGGGTTAGGGCTGCCCATCCCCTATAGTCAAAAATCTGCATATAACTTTTGACGCCCCAGAAAATTAACTACCAATAGCCTACTGTTGACCAGAAGGTTTACTGATAACACAAACAGCACATATGTTGCATGTTATATGAAATAGAGAAATAGGCAAGAGAAAAAAAACTATTTAAAAATTCATAAGACGGATGCCTCGGTGGCTCAGTTGGTTAAGAGTCTGCCTTCGCCTAAGGTCATGACCCCAGGGTCCTGGGATAGAGTCCCCACATAGGGCTCCTTGCTCAGCAGGAAGCCTACTTCTCTCTCTGCCTCTGCCTGCCGCTGCCCCCTGCTTGTGCTCTCTCTGTCAAATAAATAAATAAAATCTCAAAAATAAAATTCATAAGAGAAAATACGTTTACAGTGTTGTATAATATTTATTGAAAAAATGCATGTGTAAGTGGATCCAAGCAGTTCACACCCATGATGTCCAAGGCTGAACTGTATATATATCTATTATTAATCACAATACCACAAAAATCCAATTTGAAACTTGAGTCCACGATCTATATCCTAACTCTGACAACTCCTAACATTAACCTTGGTTTAAAGATTCCCATTGATGGATTTGGCAGAAACAAGTTTATATACCTCCAGCTGGATATAAATACACAACTTTAAATTTTTTTAAGAGATTTTATTTATTTATTTATTTATTTATTTATTTATTTATTTATTTTTGAGAGAGAGTGCGAATGCACAAGCAGGGGGAGCAGCAGGCAGAGGGAGAAGCAGACTCTCCAGTGAGCAGGGAGCCTGATGTAGGACCCGATCCCAGGACCCTGTGATTATGACCTGAGTGGAAGGCAGACACTTAACTGTCTGAGCCACCCAGAGGAAACATTTTGTCTATTCTTGTAAGAGTATGAATATGATTATTTTTCCTACCCTTGAGTAGGAGAGAAAGGTTATTATTTTCTATGGACTGGGTCCTCCTTGCCTTGGAGGTAGGGTATGACAGACTATAGATTATATTCAATCTCATATGCTTTCCTTACAAAGTGATTGACACTCCTCTCAATGGGGTTTATGCTCCCTTCCCTCCTTGAATCTGGGCAGGGCTTATGACTGCCTCTACTAATGGAATATCTCAGAGAAGGGATGCTATGTGATTTCCAATCCTAAGTCATAAAAAGAATGCAGTTTCTTTTTCTCACTCTCTTGGAGGAATATAGGAGTTGTGTGCCCAGGTGTAAGGGGTATTGAGAGAGGAGTGGTAATGATAGCTAAAAACTCCAATATATTTGAGGAGCCAATTTATACTGTAGGTAGCATAAGAGCTCAAAGGACTTTGGTGTTGATCCTATTCATGTTATGAGGGCTAAAACTCTCTGAAATCTATAGATTAGTCAAATAGTGAAAAGAGGAGGTTTGCTCCTCCCTGGCCCTTTTAAATTAAACTGAGAGAGTTTTTATTTTGAAGACTCTCCAATATCCCAAGAGCGGAAGTAAAGACTGAGAAAGAAAACCCAGGTCACAGTAACCTTGTCTTTCTCAGTGACTAAAACGTGATACACATAAGATAAACATCATGAGGTAGAATTGTGCAACCATTGACCATTTAGTACAAGGTCAGAAAACAACTGTGAGGTCTCTCAAGTACTTGAAAGGACATGTTAGAGAGTTTTCAATTAATGGCATAATTTTTGATTGATTCCTGTTGCTTCTTGGAAACTCATTTTGAGGGTCATCAACAAGCAAGACATAGACAGTGAGGAGCCCTGTCATCTGAAGGGGCTGCTAACATGCACTGGTGTCTTTTACTACATGAGCATAGTCATTAAATTGCTCCTGCCTTAAATCTTCACATACCATATTCCTGATGGCTGTGTGTGGACAGGTGGCATACTAAGGAGGTCCTGTAATTCCTAGGGGCATACTGATCACCTTGGGGTATATTATATTAGAGAACCCTAAAGCTGAGCACAATGAGAAGTAAACATTTCTGTTTCACACCAATTTTGTGCTGACCTACATGGCTTCTCCATTCAAGGACATCATGTGATTTATTGTTTTTGTATTAATAAACACTGGTAGGTCATTTTTGTAATCCTGCACTGACATCTGGCATTCTTCGTTATGCTTATGTTCCAGAGATCTCAAACGCAATAGGTAAAAGTGAAATAAAACAATAGGTCCCACATGTTTTATAGAAAAAAAAAAACAACGATACTCTTAGGTATTCTTTTCAGCCAAATGTGTCTTCCTCAATTACTGGTTCCAAACATGATTTAGGAGCTTTGCATAATGAAGGTTCATCTATCTCTTCATATCATATCTCATTGTATATTGTCTCCTCATATTTTATATATACACATATTTTATACTATATATATATATATATACACTACTTTTCAGTGTTCACACAATGATTTCTTGTGGTACTATCACTTAAAACTCTTACAACTCACCAATTAATGTGTGACTAAAAAGAGTACATTAAAATTTACCAATATGGTGATATTATATATCTAGTGGCAAATAATTTGATATTATAATACACGATACTCTAATTACACAGTAGTGCAAGTGTACACTTTAACATTCTATGCACTGTCTTTTCCTGTTTCTATTTTTTTTCTTGACTGAACTCTGTAAGCAGGAGTTAGCAATTCATTTTCTGAGCCCGTATAGTAACTGATAATTGCTTTTTTGTGTGTATTGGTTTGTTTTTGTTGTTGTTTTTTATATATACTCTCATGTTTTATGGTTTACATATCTGGGAACCTCTGAAAGGTAATATCTGTGGGTATTCATGTTTCTAACACCCGTGTGTCACATATATGCTTGGTGCAGATGCTTAATTTATGTCTACTGAGTGAAAGCATGGTTCTTTTGATGTCATTTTGCTTAAATCTATTTTGGGTTCTTAGATTAAGATTCCATTTGACATTTAACCTAGTGTATAAAAATTCTCCCAATTAGAGTCAGGGTTGGTATGCTCTGTAAAGTTCTCAGAAGTAGATATAATCTGTTTCTGCTTTTACAAAATTGAGAATTTATCTGCCAAGTCATCTGTGTCTGTGCTTATTTTTCTAAAATTTCTATTATTTTTCTGAGAGGAAGTATAAATATATTGTGTCTGTGCTTCCTTTCCTTCTTTATCCACAAACATATTGATGGTTCCTGTTTTATTACAATATAACTCCTTGGAAGATAAATCTAAAACCTTCTCAAAATTAAATGATTACATCACATATAAATTCGTAATGACTTTAAATATCTCAGTCCATATATCTGGCCAATGTTATGAATATTAGTATCTTTAGATGAGCATTTCACCTTAAAGGGGGAAAAAGTTATACCAAGCTTTGGTTCTTTCATAAAGGAAGCTATAATTAAAAATTTATACCTTCCAATAATTTTATTAATTCTCTTAAAATATGCTCAAGGCTTGTTCATATATTTTATGAGTTACATTTATAAAGTTCATAAAAATTTAATAATTATTAAAATACTTTTGAGGGTAGAAAGCAATCTCATTTCTACAAGAGATAAGGAATATCTTCCAGGGAAGTGGATCCAAGATGGTGGTGGAGGAAGACCCTGCATTCACCTTCTCCCACAGACACACTAAATCTATATCTCCATATGGAGCCATTCCTCCTAAGAAAGAACCAAAGGCTGATTCAACAGCTTCTGCACAACAAACAACAGAGAGCCCACATGAAAAGGAGGAGAGATGGAGACACAGTAATGACTGGAACCCCAACCCAAACATGCAGTAGGAAGGGATATCACTGATGGGCCTACACACAGACTTGCCTGCCCTGAGGCACACTGAAAAAACAGCAGTCTAAAAAGCAACTAGATTATAAGTGAAGGAAATCCATTTATTAACCCTAGAATATCTGCCAAATGGATGGAGAACTGTTGGATTTCTCTCTGGGTTTGGAGGTGCTGGTGAGCACCATTTTTAGTTCCCCCTTTACCTTGATAGCACAGGTGCCCTATTCCACCCTGCCCAAGCCCATTCTAGCTCCAGCCCTCCCATCAGGGCCTCACTGGAGTAGCATGCCTTGGGACACTCCCAGTCTACACTTGCTCTGGACCTAGCTGTCCCACCAAGGCAGTGGTAGTGGGTTCCAGGACCCCTCCGGGCCACCCTGCCAGTAGCCCCAGTACAGCATGCCTGGAGACCCCCTGACTTGTGCCTACTACAGTTCCAGTTGCCTTGCCAAAGCTGCCAGGCACATGCAGGCTACACAGGGGATGAGCCTATAGAAGTCCACTCCTTCAAGACTGAGAGAGGTGGCTATTCTGCCTAATTCACAGAAACAAATGCAGAAAGTCAAACATGATGAGGAGACAAAGGAATATGTTCCAAGTAAAAGAACAAGATAAAACCCCAGAAAAACACCATGATGAAATGGAGAGAAGTAATTTACTTGATTAAGTAGTTCAAAGTTAATAGTCATGAAGATGCTCACTGGATTTGGGAGAAGAATGGAGGAACACAGGGAGAACTTCAATGAAGAGATAGAAAATGTTAAAAAGAACCAGTCAGAGCTGAAGAATATAATAAATAAATTAAAAATACACTAGAAGGAATCAATAGCAGATTAGATGAACTAAAGAATAAATCTATGATCTGGAATACAGAATAGCAAAAACCACCCAATTAGAACAGCAATGAGAAAAACAAGGAAATGAGGACAGTTTAAGGGACCTCTAGAACAACAGTAAGTGTACTAACGTTCTCATTATAGAGGTCCCAGAAGGAGAGGAGAGAGAGAGAAAGAAGCAGAAAACTTATTTGAGCAAAAAACAGACTGAAAACTTCCCTAATCTGAAGAAAACAGACATCCAGGTCCAGGAAGTACAGAGAGTCCCAAACAAGATGATACCAAAACCAGATGAAGGTACCACAAAAAAAGAAAATTACGGGGCAGTATCGTGCTGATGAACATAGTTGCAGAAATCCTCAACAAAATATTAGCGACCTCTATTCAAAAACAGATTAAAAAGATCATTCACTATGATCAAGTAGGATTTATTCCAGGGGTGCAAGGATGTTTCAACATCTGCGTATCAATCAGTGCAATATATCACATTAGCCAAACAAAGGATAAAGACAAGGATCCCACTCTTGCCACTTTTATTCAACATAGTATTAGAAAGTCCTCACCACAGAAATTAGGCAAGAAAAATAAATAAAATGCATCCAAATTGAAAAGAAAGAAGTAAAACTGTTGCTATTTGCAGATGACATGATACTATATTTAGAAAACCCTACCAAAAAAGTGTTAAATCTAATAAATGAATCCAGTTAGAGGATGCAAAACTAACAGAAATTTGTTGCATTTCTATACACTAATAATGAGCTATCAGAAGAGAAATCAAGAAAAAAATCCCATTTACAACCACATCAAAAAGAATAAAATACCTAGGAATAAATTTAACCAAGCAGGTGAAAGACTTCTACTCTGAAAACTCGAAGATGTTAATGAAAGAAACTGAAATGAGACAAATAAATGGAAAGATATATCATGCTCATAGATTGGAAGAATATTGTTAACACGTCCATACTACCCAAAGCAACCTACATGTTCAATGCTATCCCCATCAAAATACCAGTGGTATTTTTCACAGAACTAGAAAAAAGAATCCTAAAATTTCTATGGAACCACCAAAGTCCCTGAATAGCCAAAGCAATCTCGAGAAAGAACAAAGCTGGAGGTATCAGGCTCCCTGAGTTCAGACTATACAACAAAACTATAGTAATCAAACCAGTATGGTACTGGTAGGAAAGCAGACACTTGAATGAATGGAATAGAGAGCCCAAAAATAAACCCATGCATAAATAGTCAGTTAATCTATGGCAAAGCAGGCTAGAATATACAATGGGGAAAAGACAGTTGTTCAATAAATTGTGGTGGGAAAACTGGGCAGTTATATGCAAAAGAATAAAACTGGAGGGGTGCCTGGGTGGCTCAGTCGGTTAAGCATCTGCCTTTGGCTCAGGTCCTTATCCCAGGGTTCTAGGATCCAGCCCTGTGCTCCCTCCTCAGTGGAGAACATGTTTCTTCCTCTCCCTCTGCCCCTCCCCCTTCTTGTGTTCTCTCTCTCTCTTGCTCTATTTCAAATAAATAAATAAAATCTTAAAAAGAAAAGAATAAAACTGGATCACTATCTTACACCATACCCAAAAATAAATTCAAAATGGATAAGGATTTGAATGTAAGACCTGAAACCATAAAACTTCTAGAAGAAAATAGGCAGTAAACTCTGACAATATATCTTTAACAATATTTTTTTGGCTCAATCTCCTCAGGCAAGGGCAGCAAAAGCTAACATAAACAAAAGGGATTATATGGGGTTTACAAAGTAAAAAGATTTTGCACAGTAATAGCACTGTCAACAAAATGAAAAGACAATCTATTGAATGGGAGAAGATATTTGCAAATCATAGATCAAATAAGGGGTTAATATCCAAAATATATAAAGTACTTACACAATTTAAAATAAAAAAAAATCCAAACTGCATAAAAATTGAAAAAAATTAAAAAAACACAAAACCCAATAAAAAAACCAAAACAATAAAAACAAGGGTTTGAATAGACATTTTCCCAAAGAACACATACAGAAGGCCTAGGCGCCTAAAAAGATGCTCAGTTTCACTAATCGTCTTGGAATACAAATCAAAACCACAATGAGGTATCACCTCACATTGATCAGACTGACTTTTATCAAAAAGACAAAAAATAACAGGTGTTGGATAGAATGTTAAGGAAAGGGAACCATTGTACACTGTTGCTGGGAATGTTGACTGGTACAGCCAGTAGGGAGGTTTCCCCCAAAATTAAAAATAGAAATACCATATGATCCAGCAATTCCACTTCTGGGTATTTATCTGAAGAAAATGAAAACACCAGTTCAAAGAGGTATTTGCACCTTTACGTTCATTGCAGCATTATTTACAATACTCAACATGTGGAAGCAACCTAAGTGTCCACTGAGATAAAAGGATGAAGAGATGCGGTCTATATATACAATAGACTATCACTCAGCCATAAAAAAGAGTGAAATCTTGTCACCTGTGACAACATGAATGGACCTACAGGGTATTATGCTAAGTGAAATGAGTCAGACAGAGAAAAGCAAACACTTACATGTGGAATCTAGAAAACAAAACATGCCAAACAAAAAAGTAGAAGCAGACCCATAACACAGAGAACAAACTAGTGGTTGCCAGAGGGTTGAGGGTGGGATGGGCAAAAGGCGTAAAGGGTAGTGGGAAGTACAGGCTTCCAGTTATGGAATGTGTAAGTCATGGGGATGAAAGGTACGGCATCGGGAATATAGCCAATGGTATTGTTATAGTTGAGTAGCGACAGATGGGAGCTACACTCGTGAACACAGCAGAACATATAAACTTGCAGAATTAATGTGTTGTATATGTGAAACTGTGTGTCAACTATGCTTCAAAAAAATTAAAGTGATAAAGGACATTATATACTGAGAAATTCAAAAATGCATCAAGAAGATATAACAACTCTAAATGTATATGTGTGTAATAAATCAGTCCAAAATATATGAAGAAAAATGATAAAATTGATAGACATTTGCATAATATTTAGAAAGTTCAACATCCCACTTTCAATAGTGAATAGAAAACCTAGAGCAAAGATCAATAAGGAAACACCGGGCTCCATAATAAAGTGATAATTCTCACTTCCAGATTGGTATATATAATATAGTATATTATTATAAGTTTTGAACTTGAGAATATCAATTTCAAGTAAATCACAGGCTCATAACAAAGCAAGCAATGGTCATTGTCTGTCACATATAATTCTGTTTATGGGTAAACAATTCCTCTCTATGGACCTCACATTTTTCCTCTGTGAAACGGTTTAATAACGTGTTGTAGATGTTGACGGATCTAATGAGCTAATTTGCAAAGCACTATCTTTATAACACTTAATAAGCGTAAGGGGCATAGCTAGAAGAAGCCAGCCCAAAGAGAGAAATTTATCCGAAATCTCATGTTTTGGCATTAAAAATGGTGGATGTGTCCTTTGACTCCTCTATCATAGGATTCTGGTAGGAAACACCAGACAGGTTGGGGTTACTTATATCACTCCTAGGCCTGAGGAGTCCAGGAAAGTCAGAGTAACTGGAACGCAGCCTACTGAAAAGGTCTGTCTGGCAGGTGTTCTGACTGTTGAACACGATGCAGACAACACAAAGCACCCGAAGAGGGGTATCCGGGAAATAAATGTCCCAACCTTACTCCTCCCTGCCACCCACCTACAGCCTGCACCTCTGATAGGCTGAAAGCAATGGGTATAGCAGCATGGCAAGGGGGCCTGTGGGACCCGTCTATACAAGTCAGCCTGTAAGTGCACACAGCAATATTCGAAGGGTTAGGCGGGTGGACAAGAGCAAATGGAAGCTCTCCAGCACATCTACCTACATACATTTATGTTTGTTTCAACATTAAAATGACTTACGTACTTACCCATTAAAACTCCCATCTAACATTTCAGGAAAACTGTTTCTTCGGGATAAAAGGGATCGTGTATCCTAGTTTGGGTAGCATAGAAAGAAACAAATTCTTGACTGCAAAGTTGATCTTTGGCAATTTTGAATCCCTAATTGAGTGTTGCATTCGTTTTCTCTTGCTGTGTAACAAATGACCAGAAAATCAGCGAATTTGAGCAGTACATATTTGTTATCTCACAATTTCTGTGCTCAGATGTATGGGTGCGGCATTTCTGGATTCTCCGGGATCCATCCGTGGGGCTTGCATGACAGGAATCAAGGTGTTGGTCAAGGGCTTCGGTTTCACCAGAGCGGGAGCTTCTCTATCCAAGCTCACCGGCTGTGGGCAGATTTTATCTCCTTGTAGCTGTACAGCCAAGTAGCCGTTTCTCTTCTGGCTACCAACTGGAGACTTCTCTCAGCTCCTCGAAGGGTGTCCACAGTTCCTTGCCATGTGGCCCCCATTTGCAGTTTGCAACACAGAATGCTTGTTTTCTTACAGGCCTGCTGGAGTATGTCTCTCCGATTCCCAGGACCAGCTGGAAAAAAACTCTCCTTTTAAAGGGCTCACGTGATTCTGTTACATGCAGATAATCTATTTTAAGGTCAACTGATTTGGGACCTGAACTACATTTATAAAATCACTTCACAGCAGTGATTGATTGAATCACTGGGGGGAAGGTGTGTGTACATCAGGGGCCAAGAATTTTGAGGACCATCATGGAATGTTGCCTACCACCATGGGCCTGAATAAATCAAAGTGCAATCACCTGGGACCTTTCTGCCACAAGCTCTGCAAGGTCTAAAATGTATGGGATCTTGCTAGTCTCCAAACTAGCAAGAGCTGCAAATGCAGATGCTTTCAGGGGCCGGAAAGGTAGCACGGCTCTGTCACACGAATTTCCAGTATTTTCTGTTCACACAAAGCTTCATGTCCGGTGGCAAGGTCATTAGTGACATCGTTTATTTCAGTTTTGGGGACCCCCCCTAGATTCAGCAGATACAGGTCACTCAAAATTGTAAATGCAGTCTCAACTGAAATTTAAAATGCTGTCTCATGTAAGCATACTTATTTTGTTTATAATTTAAAGTTCTCTTTTTTATCAGCCCTACAGATCCACATGAAGAAGGGGGTTGTGACTGGGATTCTTGTTTCTTTCCACCCCTTAGAGATTTTAATTCTGCCAAATAATCTGGTTGAAGACCAGGGAGAGAGAGAGAGAAAAAGAGTGGATCTGGAAAAGTCATAATTTCCTCAGTGTTGCGTACCCTGGTGGGTGTTTACACCTAACCTCTCTCATGAGCTGTCTGAAGATTCTTTAGAGAAACCTCCCCCTCCAGTCTCTGCTTTTCCTTTAAATGTTTGTGTGCAAGCTCAGGTGCACACACACTCCTTCCCTCCCTCCCTCACCTATGCACATCACCAGAGATCTCCAACTTGCAGATCTCTTAGTGCAGGTGAAGTACTATCTTCCAGCTCTTGGACATAAAGCTCCTAACTCAGCCTCCAGGCATTTGGAAGGTTTCCTCCAACAGCATTCAGCTGTGGGGAATAGAGATTTGTTAGTGCAGTTGAGCATACTTTCATACATTTATGATGCTTGCTTATAGAGTTTGACAAATCTATTGTCTTTAGACTCTGTTGTATTGTTCATCCTTCTGTAACTGATTCGGAGATGTTCTTCCTATTTTTCTAGATTCTAGCATTTTGTTAGGTACATGACTTCTCTTAATTTGCTTATGGAATCTTAGTTATCTAAGTGTTAAATTTTAGTGTAAATTTACCAATTATTTCCCTTTTCCCTCCTTTTTTTGAATTGGTAATATTTTTTATTAACATTAACTTTATATTTTAGAAATCATATCTGGTATGACAAAGTTAAACTGAATCAGAAATCTTTTCCTAATTCTTAAAGATCTGACAACTCTAAATGCTTGAATGTATTATCCTCATGCTTTAAACAAAAAGGGAAATGCGTTTAAAGTCACAATGTAGGTATTTCATAGTAGTACTGAGAAGCATTCTTGGTATTTATCTAGATTTATTAAAAAAAAGTTTACTAACTAGAAGTAAATGGCAAAAATGCCAGCCTTTTTACAATTGAGTAATACAGTTCAAGCAACGAAGAAAGCAAAACTGGAAGGAGTAGGGGAAGGAACTCACATTTGTTTTGCCTATGTTATTTGATCCACGCAATTTTGCAAAGTATGTACTGCTATCCTCAATTTACAGATGAATGCCCTGAGCCTCAAAAAGACTAAATGACTTGGCCAAGGAATTTAGCTTTAAAGCTGAAATTTGAAACCAGATTTCCTTGGTTCTAAGCCTGGGTATTTACCACTATATCACTTTGAACATCCCATTTATATGTCTCAAGTATCTAATCTGAAAAAAAAATTGCCTGGAAAACAGTGTGCATTTATATACAATGCTTCCCAAGAGTGATGACATATGTGAAAGTGCCCAGCAGAATGTTTGGCACATAGCTATTACTCTCTGTATTGACTTCTGGCAAAAAGAACATAAGTAACAGGCAAATACTTTCCAGCCCTTTAAGAAATCTTACCTTGCTTCTAAACACCTGTAATATCTTTGACAATGACATTCTGCTTAGTTTTTCTTTTCTTTTCTTTTTTTTTTTAATGGCAGGCCAAGTTTCCTGTGCGGTTTGATTGAGAGGTGTCAAGTGGAACTACAAAAAAGATGTAGGGAAATAATCATCCCTGAGATGCTAATACTCCCACCAGAAATCTTTTGAGCACTTTCAGCTTCCATCCTGACAATCTGAATTTCCACTATGTTAGTCCTCTACGATATATTTAGAAAAACTGGCTGTGGAACATTAAGATCGTTCTAGGGGTCTAAAGATGTTTAGAACTCTGTACATTAGCTGAGTGATAGTTGAGGAAAATTAAACAATGTTGGTATTCATGAGTTCATTAGGAATGTGGTAGACCGAATGTGATCCTATGTGGTTCACAAAGGCAGATTCTTTACAGGAAACAAGAGGAAACAGTCCAGTGAAGCCAGATTACGCTAAGAAGGCTGCTCTTGTGTTCACCGCTCGGCATTAAGGATGTGGACGGTGAGAACAGTTGGCTGGAAATGGCACCTAATGAGACAAACACCCGGTTGGTGGGACAGAAACAGTTCCAGGCAGAAGACAAAACCTCTCGGCCCCGCTGAGGACCTTTGTGTGATCTAACTTTTCCACAAGTAGTATTTATATCTTTGGAGATGCATGAGGTTTAATTTTGCCAAGAATGAATATGTACATACACCAGAGTTAGACCATGGCAGCCCTATTTTAGGCCAAAATAGTGTGTATTTATATCCACACAGTAGTTGGAAGTTTTGAAACAAGCATTGTTTAAAGTTCATAGAAATTTTACTATATCAGTTTTTGAGAGTTGAGGCTCATAAATCTTCTACCTCTCCCACTCTACAGTTCCTTGATGAAGACAGATTCAAGGAGGCACAAAGGGATCTAAGTACAGTGTTAGTTTTATAATGGTTAAGCTAGATTGGAGGACATGGCTGAGCTTTCTATGTTCTTCTAAGAACTTAGACTGCAGGAACCTGACTTACTTACCCAGGAGTACGCAGAAAGGCTGGAACTACACAGCACATAACCTGGATGGCTCTGGGCAAGAGGCAGCTAAGCCTAGATGTGCGACAATATCAGCTTGCATATAGGGACTCCATACTGCCACAAGAGCAGATGCGTCCTGTACCCCCCACGCCCTCTCATATTTCCATGAATGTCGAGCTCTCATCACTTTCACCAAGCAAGAGCAAAAGTACCTACACACGCATGCCTGCACTCACGCATGCCTGCGCGCTAAGTCAAGAGCAGGAAAAATCACTGCTTCTGATGACCTGCAGGTGTTGGTTCTGTGGGGCCTCCATTTTAATTAAAGGGGGGAAAAAAAGCCTTTCATTGTAAATACTTTCAGCTCTACCGCAGCTTTCTAGAGGTCACATTGAAAATCAATTGATTCTAGGGGAGCCTGGGTGGCTCAGTCGGTTAAGCATCTGCCTTCGGCTGCGGTCATGATACCAGGATCCCGGGATGGAGCCCCACCCTGGGCTTTCCCCTCAGCAGGGAGTCTGCTTCTCCCTCTCCCTCTGCTGCTCCCCCTGCTTGTTCTCTCTCACATGAATAAATAAAATCTTTTTTTTTTAAAGAAGAAAATCCACATCTAGAGCTTAAAGAACATTTTTTGACAGCAGTGGCAAGAGCAACAACAAAAAACAAAGTCAGTAAATTTTAATCTATATCATGTTTATTATGGAAAACGAAATGCAAAAAATCATACTTAAAATTTTTTGAGGGTAAAACTAAGTCATTCGTTGAATTTCCTTCCTTCCTTCCTTCAAGAATCAAATTGAAAATGAGAGCGGAAGTGTATATAATGCCAAAATCTTGATATATCCTTATATAAATCTTAACATTCCATATTTTTTCTAGGAAATGAAATTTTATTCGTAGGTCGATTTCTGGAGGATGGGGGCTTTCTTGAATAAACCATTTTATGACTTTCATATATAGACATCATGAAAAGACAAATGTTTAGATTCTAATATTGATACATTCATAAATGGAATTCATTTTGAATATTACTGTTTCTTCAGCGATTTAACTTTACACTATACTTTCAGTCTTTCTCAGCTGAACATTTACACACATAAATGATTTTCACATTGACAGCTATAGTTTTTCTGGGTGGCATTTAAATTAATACACATCTTCCAAAATAATCACATGAATCTATCTTGTAAGCAATAGTAAATATTGACAAACATCAAGATTCCAGGTATCCTGCTCTTATAAACAAGTATGTTTTTAGCAGCTAAAAAACAGTCAGCTATGGTTATAATTGTAGTATTATTATTGGTTAACCTTTTATTTTTATCTAAGATATAAAGATGGCACATTCATTCTCTAAAACATAAATTTGTATTAAATATTAATTTTCTAATGAGAAGTGGTTATATTTGCACTTTGCCACACACAATTCTCTATTAACGGGAACTCTTGTATTTCCATTTCTATCTTCAACCTAATACCCAGCCAACATAATTTTTAGTGTCAGGGAATCAGGGTCAAATTTTATTAGATTTTAGGAATCAGATCAGACTTTCTGATCTCTAATAGAGTATTTCCTTTTAGAAAAAATGAAACTCAAACAACATCAGTTCGCCAGTTGGAATTGTGATAAATTGACAAATGTTGTCCAGTGTCTACGTCTGCTGGCTAATGTCTCTCACCTCGTTATCTAGTCCACACAGTATTACCCGTTAGCGATAATAGTAACTTATTTGAGTCCACTTAAGGAACTGATTGTTCACATTCTATTATCCTACCAACATCATCTGTAGTTTTTTTAAAAAAATTTATTCTGACTTTTCTTTAGTGTTGCTAAACATTGTTTTGCCGATCTCAAGAGAATGCCTACAATCATTTTCCACTTCTAGTGATTATACACTGTTTTGAAATCTAGGGGTATTTCCCTAAAAAAAAAGATAGGGCTTTCCTCAGCCTGTGCAAGTAAATACACTAATAAATGTACAAATGGAGCCTACAAAACATAATTGATATTCCCCAGTGTTTGTCATTACCAGATATAAAATTAGGTGCTTAAACAATAGCATTAAACCTTTGAAGCTGCTCAGGTGCCAGTCTTTGCCTGAGTAAGACACTGACTAGATTTTCATAGCGAGGCTGGCCTTTCCCAAGTATCAAATCTGCTACCGGGGAGTATTTGATTCAATATTAATGTATGTAAAACAGAACAGTCATGGAAAGATGCAGTTTTCAATTAGTTGTTTTAATTTGTGATTTATTTAAATATTAACAGTATGAATAAAATGCACTTGTGTGTGTATGTGTGTATATATGTGTGTGTGGGGGGGTAAGCTATTTACAGTTAATGCCATGTATACATTTTTATGTGTAGAAAATGAAAATACTCATTGATTAGCCCTTTTGAGGCTTTTGAACAACTGTTTCTTTTTCCTGCTTTCCTACGACTCTTTGAGGATTTAGATAATTCATACAAGGTATGTACACAATCACACCCATAGTATGTACATCCTAGTCACACACTTAACACGGAGAGGATGTGTGAGGAATGTAAATCATCCTGGTGGTCAAAGAACTGACCTTACCTATGACGAATGGCATGGTTAATTAACCTGGCATATTTAGTAACATGCCAATGTACTGCCAACGTATTCAGCCTTTTAGATAATTATGTTATCGACTCTCAGAGATGATTAAAAAACAAAACAAAACAAAAAAAAAACAGCCCTTTCTCACCTTCAAAAATGAAAGGACAAATTCTGTTACTGACTACATATACACACTTCCATTGGCTTTATTCATTTTTATACATGTGCCTACTGATGGCCCAACTGGGTTTTGAAATGGGACACAGCATGTGATTTTTTTCTACACATAAAAAGAGAAAACCAACCACTCACAGACTGTATACACTCACAAAATGTATTGACACACCACAACCAGCTACAGTATTATGCACAACATATTGTTCACACATTAGTACAGCAGAGATAAATACATTTAGAAATTTAGTAATTATTAGTATATTTCTTTCTTGAGTTTTCAGGCCCTGTTGGCCTTTCTCAGCCTCAGGAAAAGCTATCTCCAGATGTCCTTAAAACAAAAATTAGTCTCTCCTCTCCTCTAGGGATGGAGGAGCATGACTATAATACTGCAATCTTCTGATTTACCAACGTCGATTTAAGATGTGATTGAAAAACATTATGAAAAATAATTCACTCAAAGATGTGTCCTAAAATAAATGCTAAGGAATCTCAACTAAAATCATGAAGAGATCCCGATAAACATGGGTATGTCCCTTCTACCCACTCAACATAGTTTGCTCTATACATAGTCTTTACATGATATTAAAGCAATGATATGAATCAGAAAAAAATTGTTTTCTGCTTAAAAGTTTTGTTGAATAGACACTTTACTTTTTTAAATTAACAAAGAGTAATGCTAGCTGCAATGTTAAAAAACAAGCTATAATTTTCACCCCGCAAATAAATGGGTAACATCCCATTATAAGAGATCAATAAGGAAGTTAGCATTTCTCTCCCATTTATTTCTCTTTAACACACTTAAATCACTAGGGCATTTCTCATCATAGTTATCACCATGCTGGTTGGTCATCAGAATCTTTTTCTGAAGTGTAAAATATGTGACTTATTCCTATTGTTTTGCAGCCAATTGATTCTGAGCTTGAACTGAAAAAAAAGACTCGAAGGATTAGTACTTAGAAATGCCCATCTGGAACATCATTTTCTGTAAGGCATTATTTGAGGCCCCTTTTGAAACGTGTACTCATGTTTTAGTTATTTTACATTTGGAACCCATTTTTTCATAGCTAAGGCTGGTAATCCTCTGGGCAGAGTTAACTGAATTGCTTTTCTACACGCAAGTGTCCAGGAAGAGTAATTACTCTATGACTAAATGTCCCTCCATTTCAAAAAAGTTTTGGGTTGGAGTGGTCTTGAATTCTAAGCTTGCAAGACTTTTTGACTCCTTTGTCTTGGTTAGAATTAAGACAGAGATGTCAACCATATCCCTGCTAACACTTACCAGTGCCGTACCTCTTTATGGAGCTCCTAAATAAGCTTTCCTAGCAAGAAAGCAGAAATTATGCCTTTGCTTATTTGTGGGTTACAGTCAGTCTTCATGGAGCAAACCATATTACAGAATGGTGTGCCCATATAGATGCACTTGCTGGTATAACTGCCTCTTTTTGGCACATTATTGCTTGGCTTTAATTTCATTTTCAACAGTCTTTATTCTCATGATGAGTATCTGAGATTATCTGGGTCTTAAAAAAAAATACCAAACTTGTGAATAACATCTTGTTGCACCATCCTGGCCTCCAAGGTCATTTCACCAAGGCCCATGGTGATTTAAATGTTCATCATCACCTTGATTTCACTGATAGTCGACAGTAATTTTTCAGGATTTTTTGTTGTTTCTATCTACAGGTATATACAGATGTATTGGATTTACTTTGAGAGAGGTTATTTGGTTGTGGCAAGTGAGTAGTTTAGCTGGTGAATGTTCACAGTTTAGAGTAGCTGTAATGACCTCTGGCAGATGTCACTGATCACTTGTGAGACAGAATTTTTCCACCTCAATCCATCTTCATTTATGTCCTTGGTCATCACAAATCAAGTTCATCTGATTTCTGTAGCCAAGGAGAATTTTTTTTTTCCCCAAGAGTAGAATAAAGTTCATGGATTTGTTTCAGTATTTACAAGACTATTTTTTCCCCTTTCGCAAAAATGTCTAAAATTTTGTAGACATCCTTAAGCCCATGTGTCTGCACAGATGACAGCTATAATTACTCAGCCAGTTACAGAATTTCATGAAGAAGGATATAGTTATAAGAATGGACAGGAGAGGGGTGCCTGTGTGGCTCAGTTGGTTAAGCGACTGCCTTCAGCTCAGGTCATGATCCTGGAGTCCCGGGATCGAGTCCCGCATCGGGCTCCCTGCTCGGCAGGGAGTCTGCTCCTCCCTCTGACCCTCCCCCCTCTCATGCTCTCTCTCTCTCTTTCTCTCTCTCAAATAAATAAATAAAATCTTTAAAAAAAAAAAAAAAAAGAATGGACAGGAGATTCAGCATATCACCTGTTACTTGCCAGGTGGCAGCAGCTGACCCACATTTGGAGAGATTCAACCAAAAGGGCCACACATGTCATCAAAGAACATTGCTAGCAGAGAACAAAATGCTCAGATATCAATATAAAATAGCAAACACTGAAGCAGACATGGACAAGACTTCTGATTCACCGTGTAGACAAACAGGGGTGGGGACAAGATGGTCAGCTCATTTATCCAAGATACTGCTGAGTTCACCGTGTTATCATCACAAAGGGAAATTCACAGGCCTCATTTCTCAAATACCATTTAGGACAAAGCAAGAGAGAGTAAAGAGCATCATCTCCATGGCAATTGTAGACGATGAGTAAATCAGACAAGTCAAGGCCTTCACACGGCTGCAAGGGCCCAATTTTCAGTAAAAACACATATACATATACGCAAACCTTATCCTAAGGTATTGTTTTCCTTTATATTGATTCTTAAAAAGTAGACAAGGGATGTGGTGAATTACATGGTACTAGAAATGGACAAATTTTTTAACACTTGCACAATATGTAGGAGGAATAGAAGACAGTTTCTCACATTTTGGCAGCAAAACAGTAACAGAGTGGATACAGCAAAGGCCAAACAATTTACATTAACAGCATACTCATATATATCCTCTGTAAACACATCTTAAAGTCACATTGTATTATATTCTTCATGTGGTATATACAGGTACTCCCAGAATGATGGGAACTCCTAGAGATGAGAGGAATAACATTGGAATAAGCTAGGAACAATAAAACCTCAATACTCTCAAATGCAACCAAAGGTCATTTTCTTCTTGTTTTCTACTTTAAAATGGCAAGCTCCTACCAAGGATTTGTTTCCAAAATTCAATCTCTAGTGTATATGTTACACATGCATATTCACTACAGTTTATTTAAGTTTTGATATGTAAGCAATAACGTGAAGGATACTGGTATCCAAAATAACAATTATCAGACAATTCTAAAGATTAAGAAATCATCAAAAATCGAATTATATTCATATAGCTGAACTTGTCAAGGTAGGAAAACATACCAATATATTTTATAAATACTTCATTTTGGATGCAAACAAAAAGGTTTCTTTGATCTAACAAAATGTTCATCTTATGCCATTGGTCCAAAACACAAACATAAATGAGGGTTTTACTGTATGTAAAGCAGTTGCTCTGTGGCATCAGAGAAAGAGCACTGAAGATAAACATATGACAGCTGAAGCAATGACATTTTTCTTGTGGTCATTAAAATAGAAAAAAAAATCAATATTTAAATTCTAGTATTCACTGGGTACGCTGTAAAGCGTCCTAATGTCTCATTATCTTCCAGACACTGTGTTCTAATCCATCTCTCTTACACTACTGGCTTAAGAAATATTTTATATTTATTTACCCAATAAGGTATTTCCTCCATATATTCCAATGACTAAAAAGCATTTAGGAGGAGGAAAACATCTAAAAGAAATTAAGGACAAAACCAACTTTCAAACTGGTGTGTGTCATACAGGTAAGCCGAGGTAGAGCCAAACAAGCTGAAAGAATCTGCCACGAAAACTGTTTTGCACTTTCATTTGTTGAATGAACCCAAGGAGTCACGACCGATGTACTGAATGTCAATGGTGTGTTACAGACTGAAGGGAAGGAAAATCTTCACATCAAGGTTTTATGCGGTGAGTACTTAGGGTATCATAAAGCAAAAGCATGGCTTGTCTTCAATAGGCTCCTTATTTAGCCATTTGATGGTCTAGTTCACCAGTGTTTTGAAAAGCTGTTCCTTCCTGAAGAGTCAATAAACGACCAAACAAGAAAGGTTTTGTACTATTTTGTGACAATCTCTGGAGTGTGGGAGAAGTAAAGGTGAAGAGTTAAACAATTAAAGCTTAAGAAGGAAAGGCTAGTTCCAGTACCAAAGAAAACCAGTAAAAGGTACTCCATCAAACAGGAAGACTTAACTTTGAGAGGCACAACCGCAACGCTAAATTTAGTTTTAAGTAATTCAATGCAATTTTCTTAATTTGTTTCATGTGCGACAAATGCTGACAACTCTCTTAGGCCTCTGCCTCATTTTTAACTTGAACTATTTATAATTTATAAATTTTATAATTTATAAATCTGGAATTACAAATTTATAATTTAACTTTAGCTATTTATAATTCACGTGGTTATGCCAAACTCATGAAAATAAGTATTACCAGATGCTAAAGTCTTCTTTTTCTACTATTTTAATGCAGGAACAGCCTGTTCTAGCCACTTCCCAGCACAGGATTACCTGGGGCCCACCCATCTGGAGCGGGTACTGTTGAGAGCTGCTACTGTGTACACAGGGTGTTCTCTGTGGATACACAGCATGCATGCAACGTGTGAGGGAGGGAGGCGGGCAGGAAGGGGTAGGAGTGAGATTATAGCCTGGCAGAGGCGTCTCCAACAAAAGCCACACGAACGCTACTACAAATGGGTATTCAAGGCCAAAAGAGAGAGTTTTAGATTAAATCTCTCACCATTCGTAGTAATTTGATCGCTCATTTGATGGCAATTTCAACTTCAGGTAGTGCTCTTAAAAGAGGCCAATTGGTAAGAAACGGATAAAGGCACCTCATTAAAAAAATTCATTTTAAGTTCCAAAGTATAAGAACTGTAATTTCTGGAGCGCTGTGACTGGAGGCTATTTAGGCAGTCTTCATACACACTCCAATTGCTTTGAAAGAAACCAATGGCTATATACTAATTTGGGTTGTGCCCAGTTTAGCATATGGTGTTAAAGTTCAGGTATGATTTTTCCCTATATGTGCAGAATCTGCAAAATTCTCTTTTGAGAATTTTGAGAAATTTTGAGAAATTTAAAAAAAAAAAAAAAGGCCAAAACAGAGATTGTGAGCTTCCTGCACAAATGGCATTTTTTGAGTCTCCAGAGAGAGAGAACACATGGCCAGACACTCTTTTCTGGCTCATCAAGGGGAATGAGCTCAGACAAGGTAACCAGTGAGCACCTCTCCCACGTTGAACAATCTGATTTTCTAAATGCAAGGGGGAGACCAGCGATCTCCCTACAATGAATCTAGGAGGGGAAACCTTTCCAGGGCCCTATCTCATTTCCCTCTTCCACACTCCCACAGCTCTCAAGCCACTGCTGGTCATCCCAGTCTAGTGCCCTGCAAGACACTTGTGGGTATGAAGGACACACTCCTCCTCTGGAGACAGGTGCAGGCTGAACTCAAACAGGTGTCTATAGTCTCAAAAACTATGGCCCATCCGAAGCTCAAACCACGTTTTAGTAAAGGCCTCTTTTATCGGATTTGAAGGATGAGATACAATGGTATTTCTCTTAAAATCAGTAAGTTCACACAGGTTACCTTTTTACTACAGATGAGAAACTTAGCAATTAGATGATATTCGTCTACATAACAAAAACTGTGAGGACGCTCTGTTCTATTTGGTGTTGACTATATTTTCTATTAGAAGCTACTGAACAAGTAACTATTAAACAAGCAAGTCAAAAGAAAAATAGAAACTGCATCCTGTTTACAGGAGTCGAAATTAAATATATTGCTTTTCCTTACTTTTTTTTTTCAACACAGAAAAGAGAGTGTTTGGTAAACTGGCTATTTATAATTCCTTGCCGAAACCTTAACACTCTCAGTAGAATGTTTTTGGAGAACCTACACAACACACACTTTAGTATTATTAATAATTCGATGACTCCTTCCAAGAATTCAGTTGATATACTTCTTCTAAAGAAATATGAATTTAATCTAGTCAGAATCAGAGATGCCCCTTGCCTTCAGTGCAGGGAAATCTGTATATATAAATTCATGTTTTATATGGATAGTATTCATACTCAAGAGCTTGGTTAATTTTCCTAATATAACTTTCTTACATTTATTAACAGTATAACAAGGTTTACAAAAACAGCTATCTGCAGGATGTTTACAAATATTAATTCATGTTTGGTATTTAATGCATTTACGTGCTTTTACTTAATGTCATCTGGCCTAAGAGTGAGTCAAAATTTTCTTCACATTTTTTACATTTTAGTTCTTATCTATTTAAATTTTGTGTGTTCGTGGCATTCTTATTGCAATACGACTAGAAAGTCTAACAGTGTTTTTGCTAGTAGTGTTTTTGCTATTTTTAATATTAAGCAGGGATTTTAATGGAAATACCACAGTGTGATAAATTGAGGCAGTAATACAAAGCGACACGTTTAATGGATAATGCTAGTTCCAGAAGCAACATCACAATAAAAAAAACCCAGTGAATATTATTTCCTCTTAATCAAGGTCATGAACCTTCAGGGAAGCTTTCTTCTCTTCTCTTGTCCTTTCTTTCGAATTGAAATATTTTTATTTAGGGAGCCCCAATCAAAGGACCCAACAATGCTTCATGGCAACTTCCTATAGTTAATACTTGCTTTCTCTTCCTGGTCTCTTGGAAAAAACACTAAGTAAGCTCTGACATACACAGACACTCGGGAATACCGTGACTGCACACGAGGGCCCCCAAACACGTTCCCTTTCAGTCTAACACAGAAGAAGGGGCAGGACGAACACAGCAGTTGGGGCGTCGAAAGTTCTGCAGCATGGACTGCAAGACCCTGTGCTGCCTTCCTTTGAGCTTTTTATTTGAAGAAGTATCTGAGGAAATGGATCTCCGGGTCTGGCTGCTTTGAGCTTTGATTAATTTCTCGTGTTCCCTGATTTGTCTTTGTAGATGGTTCTGGATTGCGATGCCCAGGGACTCCGGGTCCAGGGAGGCACCGTACACCTCCCAGGTCATGCCCTGCTCGTCCCACACGACGTCCCTGACGCGCTTGGACTGTTTCAGCTGCAGCTTGGAGTCGGCACTGAGCTGCTTTTTCTTCTCTCCCGGGGTGAGTCCCACCTGTGCGGCCGCCGCTGTCACATTCAGCTTCTGCTCCTTGAGGAACTCACTGACGCGGCTGGCCCGGCGTGGGCTGGCTTTGACCAAGCGAGAAGGGGTCCTCTTGCCGGAACCTGGACTGGAGTCGCCCATGGCATCAGACGGCAGGCTCAGGCTGGTGGCTGTCTTGGTCTGTCTGTTTTCTTCCAAGGTACCCTCCTGGTTCTTCCTAACTGGGGACGGCGTAGGACTGGCAGCTGATCCAGCGCCTGCACTTTCTTGAGATTTAGGATTGAGCAGCAGGCACTTGGCCTCTACCCTTGCCCTGGGATCGAGGCTATCGGTGCCCCGGCATTCTTGCTGTTGTACTATGTGCGGAGATGCAGGCCCTCTTGCATCTCCTTTATCAGTGGGATCCGAGCTCCCGGACTGGTCGGCTTTGCTGGCAGGGCCACAAGAGTCAGAGAGTTTGCAATCTGGGTTTATTCGGGGACCATCTGTGGTTTTCACTGCAGACTCAGATGGCTTGATTTCAGATTTCCCCAATTCATGATCTGTTTCAGTTTGACTTCCTGTGCTGCTAGCAATCTGGTCAGCAGGGCTAGCTTTCTGGGAGCTAGAATTCACACCTGAAAGCTGTTTGGAGGTGGGCTCCACCCTTGTCAAGGTCATGCCTGCTGACCCCCCGTCTTCCTTACACATATCCTGAGCCTTACCGGATGCCACTGTGATGGAGGAGATTTGAAGGACCTCACCCGGTAAGCTCACCAATTTACGCTCCCCTCTGCAAGCAGTGGACACAGCCGCAGCTGCCTGGATGTGCACCTCCGGCATGATTCCAGGGCACTGGCCTGACTCTTGCGGGGCTAGGAGGTTGTCAGACAGCTCCAGTGTGTGGCTCCCACGGCCATTGCCACGGCAAACAACACGCAGCTGCTCCTGTTGTTCCACATGCTCAGGAACGGGGACTTCCTTTAAGAATGCAGTGAAGATGCTGGGGCTGGTGGAGACGGACCTGCTCTCGACACTTGCCACGGCCTGCACCTCAGCATCTTGCCGAGCCCTGCTGGGAACTTCCCGAACCTCACCTGCAGCGTGGCTGGTCATTGTACTTGCTTCTTTGAACCTTGACACCTGGTGCTGTGAGGGCAGTGGCACCTTCCCCAGATCTGGAGGAAATGTGGACCCTTGGCTAGTGAGGTGGGATGGTTGGGGTGTCACCGAAGTCACGGCCTGGCCATCCGACGTGGCGGCCGAGGACTGTTTGTGCCCAGAACATCCAACTTCTCTCGCTGGAGATTCACAGGCCCTCGTCTGGGAGTCATGAACGGCTCCTGGCCTTTCCCCGTTGGGTCTGCCTATAGGAGGGGAGGTGTGGCTGAACACACTGGCTGCTGTATTTCCAGCTTGCACCATTCCCTGGGCTGTTTCTTGAGAAGGAAAATCACAGGGCACTTGAGCTTTGCTGTTGCCCTGGGTGCTGCCCACAGGACAACTTGACTTTTCAGGTTGCTCCCCATCTGAGGTTCTCTGTGTTTTCAGCAGCGTATCCTCAGGTCCTGCTGAGGGGCTGGCATTGAGCTGGTCACCCGGGATGGCCTGGTGGCTGTGTTGATTGGCTGGCATTGTAAATGCTTCGTCTAGAACATCCTTTCCTGCTGCAGAACACGGAGCTGGTGCTGTGGGCTTGCTGCTTCCTGGCAGCTGGGTATTGTCAGGAGAGTTGCATGGAGGAGACCCTTTTTCCACCTCAGTGATGACACCAGGAGAAGACATGTCCGGCTGGGTGGTCTCATGCTTGAAGGCCTGCATCAAGGCTTCAGCAGCTGCCCTGGGGCTGAGCACTGGCTCTTCAGGAGGGCCAGAAAGGCCATTGGTATTCTTACAGAGGAGCGCTGGTCGAGGCCGAGGTGAGGCAGGCTGCACTTCTCCTAGATCCTCTTCTTTTCCAGAAGCTGTGATCAAGGAAGTTTTAGCTGATCTCAAAGGGTCAGGTACAGTCCCCATGGAATTTTTCTTCAGGAAAACCTCAGGGCTCTCTCCGGAGCAGTGCTCCCTCTGAGAACCAGTCTTAGCTCAGAGTGAAGACTCAGTCAGGGATGATTCCTCTGAGGGATCAATCTGCGAATGAGGGAAACGGTATCATTAATATGATACAGCATTTAAGGACTGAAATACACCAACCGGTCATTTGTACAAGATCTTACAAGCACATTAAACCTTTTTCTCCTTTATCTGTGGATATAAAAATAGATCTTGGGAAGAAAGATTTTGAAAAAATATTTTAATTGTACAAGTATTATTTTGGTGCATTAGTATCTGCTTGCATCCCATTGTTGTCTAGCAAATCGGTTTTTAATGCATTTACCTAAGCACATGATAACTATCCAAAAGTCATTTGTGTAGTCTGATTTACCCGCTACCAGAAAATCCTATAAAGCTACTGTAATCAAATCAGTAAGTATTGAAATAGGCCTGAACAGATATGTGAAATAGAGTATCTAGAAATAGATCCACATATAAATGAAGATTTAATATATGACAAAAGAGGCATTTCAATTTAGTGGCATAATGATGGACTATTTAATATAAGGAGCTGGCAAACTGTTAATGCATCTGGAAGAAAAGAAAACTAGATCTTGATCTTACACCAACTCCAAAAATAAATCCGAGACGGAATTAGATGGATTAAAGGTTAAAATGTAAAATAAACAATTAAATAAATAAAAATCCTGTAAGAAAATCTTGGAAACATAATCTAGGGGCAGAGAGAGTAGGCTTCTTTTGGCAAGGGAGAAAATACAGAAACTATAAGAAAAACCATAAACATAAGTGATTGAAAAAAACCCAAGAGTTCTGGGGGCACCTGGGTGGCTCAGTGGGTTAAGCGTCTGTCTTAGGCTCAGGTCATCATCTCAGGGTCCTGGGATCGAGCCCCGCGTCGGGCTCTCTGCTCAGCAGGGAGCCTGCTTCTCCCTCTGCCTGCCTCTCTGCCTACTTGTGCTCTCTCTCTCTGTCAAATAAATAAATAAACTCTTTTAAAAAACCAAGAGTTCTGTATGGCAAAAGATACCATAAACAAATACACTAGATTTGAAATACAAATGTTTAAAACCCTAGAGGACAGGTAAAAATACCTATAATATAGCAGAAGCCCTTAAAAATTTACAGGAGACAGGGCGCCTGGGTGGCTCAGTTGGTTAAGCGTCTGACTCTTGATTTTGGCTCAGGTCATGAGATCGAGCCTCGTGTGGGGCTCCACACTGGGCATGGAGTCTGCTTAAGATTCTCTTTTTCCCTTACCCTCTGCCCCTCACCTCCCAACCCCCCTCTCCCACTCACACGCTGGCTTGTGTGTGTGCTCTCTCTCTCTCTTAAAAAAAAATTTACAGGGAAACAAAACAGTTCATTGGAAAAATGGACACAGAATACAAAAATGCAGCTTGCAAGATAGGAAACCCACTCACCAAGCTCATGGAAAGATGATCAAATTCATTTGTAGTCAAAGGAATGCAAATAAAGTAACAATTTTACTTTACATCAATAGCACTTGCAAAAACTTTTTATAAAAAAAACAGCTATAACATTATGGCCTGGGGAGACCTAGTGAAAAGCAGTATTTTTATTAATTGTAGGTGCAAACTGTGTACTGTTACAACTTTCTTAGGGAAGCAGTTTAGTTTTTAAAGTGAAAAATACACATGTCCTCGACTCAGTGATCCTAACTCTATCCACAGAAATCAAATACCAGCATATCTAGACAGAGATACAAGTATGCTTACTGAAGTACTATTTGTAGGGGCAAAAAAACTGGAAACAAACGCTCTCCATGAATGGGGGGAATACTGGAACAGATCACGACATATCTCTACAGTAGAGTGTTATGGGATCATTAAAAGAAAACAGCTATTTAGGCTGTAAGTTTTCACTTGGGAGGGATTTCCCCCAGGTATGGCTGAGCAAGAAGGGCAAGGTAAGGAAAAGAATATGTATGTTTTCATTTTTGTAAAACAATGACCTAAAATACTACACTAAAACACACACTGACCTAAACACACAATGACCTAAAACACACACTGTGTGTGTGTGTTTGTGTGCACAGACATTTTTGTATATGAATATATAAATTCTAAAAATATGGAGAATAAGACATATTAGGTCTTAATGGAGGGAGTGTGATGAGTTGAACACACAAAAAGAAAGATGGAGGTACTGAAAGACTGAATTTTTAAAAGTATATCTGATTTTTAAAATGTATATCCAACTTATTTTCTCCTCCAAGTCAGCTCTTCCTTGTAACTTCATTATGCAATTAACCAGCTGAATATTTTCCCGACCCATCCTTGGTCTTGACTGCTTTCTGCTCACTCAAACCCTTTCCTCAGGTTTCCTCCTTACTGGAGTTTTCTGTTGCAATCACTTGCTGGGCCCCAAGCCCATCTTCTCCTCTCTTCCTTTCTCATCTGCCTTTAGTATGCTTTTCCTCCCACTCTCTGCCCTCCTCATCCTCAAAAAGCCTACCACCCATTCTCCAAGACTCCACTTAAATCTTATTTTCTTTCTAAAGGCCTCTAAAGCTTTCAAGTCATAAAGTTTCTTTCTCTCTCTTTTTTTTAAGATTTTATTTATTTATTTGAGAGAGAGAGAATGAGAGATAGAGAGCACGAGAGGGAAGAGGGTCAGAGGGAGAAGCAGACTCCCTGCTGAGCAGGGAGCCCGATGCGGGACTCGATCCCGGGACTCCAGGATCATGACCTGAGCCGAAGGCAGTTGCTTAACCGACTGAGCCACCCAAGCACCCAAGTCTCTTTCTCTTTCTAAGATCATACAGCTATGGTTATCTGGGTTCTTCTCATGCACTGTTTTTGTACCTGTGTTACTTGTATAAATGTCGTTATTTCTCCAAAAGGACTTCAAGTTCCAGGAGGGAAGGGGACAGGCTTATTGATTCTTTTCTGTTCACTCCACAGGAGATGGTGCAAAGTCTTGTGCATAAAAAGGTGTTAATTGATCCCATTTCCCTCCAAAATGGCCATTATTAAAGCCCTGCCAAACTTCCAATAGGAAATTTTAACCCATGACATGGAATAGTAACCAAAACACAATTTTCGAAGAGTGCTATTTTTGAAAGAAAATGGTTGTATCTTATTTACGAAACTTTATCTGTAATTCAGTGTTAGACAATTAAAAGCAAGGACAGTGGACACCTGCTACCGAAGCAGGAAGGTTTCAAGAAGCCAGGAGTACGGAACATTTCCTGTGTTCTATTGCAGGGGGGCCAAGAGACCTGGTTTGCCAAAGACGACTGTGAAACATAAATAGCTCAAAGTTCAGCAACGGAAGTTGGAAGACTGAGAAAAAGATGACGGATTTCAGACAACTCTCAGAATTCACTGCACTAACTTCCATTTTCCAAATAGCTAGCTGCTTATACTAGTTTAAATCTGAAAGGGTGCTTTCTTTTGTTTGTTAATAGAGGTAAAATTATCCATTAACTCAAGAATCAAAAAGAAAAACCAGATTCCTTGGCTAATACCTGTAATTCAAAATCTCTTGATTTATGGGTAGGTAAGAAATCAATACTTCTCTCAAGCAAATGTGCTAAAGTAATTGTCACAGCATCTTCATGCACCCAGAAAAAACCCCACCTCCCCTCTTTTCACTTCCTCTCTCCAACCAAAAGCAGAAATCTGTAGTGTCCAATAGGTCAGACAAATAGGACATTTAAAAGTGTAATTACTTGGTGGTTTAGAGTAAGGAGTATATATCTTTTAACATCAAGCTGAGTCCACTAAGGTAAGGTTTAATAACCTCTAAAAATGAAATTACAAACAGGCAGTGCATAGGCTGAATGAATCCCTGCTGCAGGTGTGTGTGTGTGTGTGTGTGTGAGAGAGAGAGAGAGAGAGAGAGGCGACAGAGTGAGCAAATGCACATGTGCTAGAGGGCAGGAGGCAGGGTGTGTGCACTGCGTGGTTTCCCCCTTCTCTTCCCTCCCTTTCTCCCCACCCTCCAGTCTCTTTCCCCTTCCCCTTTCTTTTTCAAGTTGAAGAGATCGTTCATAAAAAGTCAGATTTCTCTTTTTGTTAATCTTTAGACTCAGAAGGTATGCAGTACTGGACAGCAACCACTAGGTGGTGATGATGAGGGCTGGCCACCTTGATGAGCGTGGACTTTCCAAGTGATGCGTTCCCCTATCTTGCTTTCCTAGTTAGTATTACTTACCTGGGCTTGTGAGGGCAGCTACATTTGAGAAATTTGCTCTAAGAACACTGACAGAGTAGACTTCCCAACCTAATTTTTAGTCCTCTGAGGGCAGGTTGGCATTGTGTTTAAGAACATGGACCATGGGGCCAGAATTCCTGGATGAGAGTATCAGTTCTACTAGCTAGCTCTAGCTCTGTGTGTTCGGGCAAGTAACTTAACCTCTCAGGGAACCCCTTTAATCTGTAAATTGAGGGTAATAATAATAGTACTGCCTCACTGGGATGTTGTGAGGAATAGATTTATCTATTTTTAAAAGATTTTATTTATTTGAGAGAGAGAAGAGAGCATAAGCTGGGGGGAGGGGCAGAGGCAGAGGCAGAAGCAGACTCCCCACTGAGCAAGGAGCCTGATGCAGGACTTGACCCCAGGACCCTGGGATCATGACCTGAGCCGAAGGCAGACACTTAATGACTGAGCCACCCGGGCGCCCCACAGAATAGATTTAGCATTTAGAACAAACAGCATCTTGGCACATATTAAACACCTTATGAGCATTAACTTCTTTTGAAAACCTCGATATTTAGGCTTTGATCTGTGTTAACAAAAAAATGATTCTGACATTTGTGAAAATGGTAAGGAAGATTTTATTCAGGATTACTGGGATAGGTGTCAAGATTATTGCATAAGGAGAGAAAGATCAAGTTCAACTCCAAATACAATTGCAAGAATAAGTGGGAATTTATAACTAAGGAGCATGTCAGTGGATGCAAAATTACTAAGAGGAGACATCAAAGGCAGGGGGATTCTTGCTGAATGCAGGCCAGATGATCAGCTATCAACTGGGGGATGGTGGGAAGGTGAGAAATTTGATCTCAGATATTAAGGGTAGGAAGATTCTCTCTAAACTGGCTTAGCAGGATTCTTGCTAAAACTGGACTTTGCAAGAACAGGCATGGAAGCCCAAGACCTAGGCCTAGTCAAGAAGAAGACTCAGAGAGACACCTGGGTGGCTCAGTGGGTTAAGCGTCTGCCTTTGGCTCAGGTCATGATCTCGGGGTCCTGGGATCCAGCATCACATTGTCGGGTTCTCTGCTCAGTTTCTCCTTCTCCATCTGCCCCACACTCGTGCTTGCTCACTCTCTCTCTAGTGTGCGCTCTCTCTCAAATAAATAAATAAAATCTTAAAAAAAAAAAAGAAGAGGGCTCAGAGGAGACTGATTAAAGTCAGTCCAAGGGGGAGTCCTTGTCATCTTTGTCATTTGCACTGATGAATATGAATTTTCTTATGAGCCTCTCTGTAGCAAAATGAATTCTTTCTGAATTGGCCATAAACTGCACAGGGGCTAATGGCACTTCCGAATCTGCCTTGAAGTTTGATGGGTACTAGACTCTTAACAGCATGTCCCTTTGGTCCCTCTGCCCTTAAAATCATGAGCAAGGATTTAAGGCCTTGTTGCAGCAATGCAGCAAGCCTGCAAGGTGCACATTATCCACTTTTTACAGGGAAGGAAACTGAGGCCCGAAGTTAAGTAACCTACTCAAGGCTGAAGACCTATAATTTTTTTTTTTTTTAAGATTTTATTTATTCATTTGAGAGAGAGAGAGAGAAAGAGCACGAGCAGGGGGAGAGGCAGAGGGAGAGGGAGGAGCAGACTCCCCGCTGAGCAGGGAGCCCAATGTGGGGCTCAATCTCAGAACCCTGAGATCATGACCCGAGCCGAGGGCAGATGCCCAACCTTCTAAGCCACCCAGGCGCCCCAAGACCTAGAATTTCTATTGAACTGAATTTTAATAGATGCAAATGCCTGGGCTCCTTCTGTGCTGCTGTGTTATTATCTGTAACTCTGGAAAGAAAGGGGGAAATATATATATATATATATATAATATAAAATATCCAGAGGAGAGAGAGACTTTTTTGCAAGAGGTTTACAACTCAGGGGCAGCCCGGATGGCATTAACACAGACTACAATGACATTCATAACGGGCCACTTTATGAACAGCCCGCCTTGTTGAAGGCTGCCATGGCCACCATTCATCCTGAAAATAGTGGGTTCCACTACTGTGCCATGCTGCCTATTTTCATAACAGACACCCACGCTTAATAAGACAAGCTACAAGGAATCTCAGTCCTTTGTGCTCTGCTCCAAAACTGCTCCGGTGGAAAGAGCATTAGTCAGAGAGAATGGAGAGGGCCTGGCAGTCTTGGCCCAGCAGGATGCTGATAGGTTGCAGGTCCCTGCGATAATCCCGTGGGCAGCAATTACCCTTGCCTACCTCAGAACCGCCGCATTGCTAGAACAAGGACTTCAGGATGTCATCGCATCTGTTTAGTGACATTTTAGGCAAGTGTTACAGGGACCTTGGTGCTACCTCTGTCTCCAGAGAACTTTCAGCCTTGAGGTGGATATGCAAAGACCCCTGAAAAACGGGGAGCCAAGAGGTAAGAGGCTATTAAACCTTAAGAAAAGGATAAAGAAAAAAAAAATGTCATCTGGCATCCTATTCAACCTGATTTTTTTTCTCCCTTTTATCGAGAACCTTCGCCTAGATATTTGCATTCTGAGCCCAGCAGATCCTGCCAGTGCACGGTTTTAAGGAGAGATGATTCAATCCCAAGAAACACCCACAAGCTAGGAAAAGCAGCTCATTCTTTCTTTAAAAAAATTCCTACCTTCACACTAACAGCTGCCTCAAATGCACTTCAGAGATACTCGCCGAAACACTGGTTCCTCCCTTCGACCTGCGTCTGAAGCAAATCAGAATGGCTGAAGAGAGAAGGCGGCTTTGCTAGTGCTCACAGCGCCAGGTAGACGTTCAACCCTAATGGTCCCTGTCACCCGGGTGCAGAAGAACAAACTGCATCTCTGTCCCTATTCGCTTTTGTTCAACGCCATTCTAGAAAAACAAACGCACAGCTTATTATTATCTCGTTGAATTCCATTGTAAGCAGGGACGAATGAAACCCAAGGAAAAGAGGGCTTTAGGAAGCATGAAGACCCCAAATCTATCCCCCCCCTTTTGTCAAACACAAAACCAGAATGGGCAGCTTTTAAATTCACAACAGACAGAATCACAGGGCTCAGCAGGCACTTAACTGATTTCCTTTCTGTATTCCAGACACTGTTCTGTAGGTGAACGTGTTTGATCCTCAGAATAGCTCTCTGAGGATGGACCTACTAGGAGTTCCACTTTGCAGGTCTGGAAACTGAGCCAAGACCAACATGTGATAAGTGTGAGAAACCAGATTTAAATCCAGACCCTCTGACTCCAGAGTCCACACAAGGGGGTAAATCGGGCACTTTTCATGGAGGCAAGTGCCATGAACCCGGGGGAAAGCATCATCAGACAAGGGAAAACAACAGAAAAACTCAGGAAACATAGCCTTGAAACTGAGGAGGAAGCAGAAGGCAAGCTGAGGGCAAAGCACGAGCTGATACCCTGCAACCGCCCCCCCCCACCCACCCAGGTGGGATGTGTGACATTTCTCAGGCCCTCCGGGCTGCCCTAAAGCTAAGGTTAGGAAAAACAAGTGGTCAACTTCTAGAGATTACAGTCCTGCAAGAGAGGAGTCTCCCGCAGTTTACAAATGTCTTAGTGATTTACAAGAAAAAAAGCATTCTTATCAATGACCTACCTTCCAGAAGGAAATGTAGATAAAATTAAATGTCTTTATAATCTGCAGTCCATTGACATATACTTGAGACAGGCAGAAGCTCCCAGTGGTCTTAAGGTTAATATGCTTTGCTAGAGGGAAAAACCACCTTAACTCGACAGTGGCAAGGCCCCCAGGATCTTGTAGGTCCTCTTTAGCATATGAAAGTTCTTTTGAAAACCTCCCCAACTGCCAAGTATATAATTGGCCACCCCTGCCAACCCCCGTGCAGCAGCTCTTTCTGCCCACGGGTCCTGTCCCCATGCTTTCATAAAACCACCTTTTTGCACCAAAGACGTCTCAAGAATTCTTTCTTGGTCGTCGGTTCCAGAACTCACCCCATCTAACTTCACCTACAGTCAAAACTACATCACTTTTACCCCTGAGAGCTTTTTCTGTATCCTTGCTTAATAAAACTCTATCGCTTTACTGTCCTTTGTCCGCGATATTCATTCGTGGACTACATGAGACAAGAACCTCGATCTCCCACTTCAAAACCCTCTTACTAATTCAAATGAACATAAGTAATTTGGACATTTTAAGGGCCACAGACTTTTCTGAGGAGCTGATGAAAATTAGGGACCCCTTCTCTAGAAACACAGACACGAGCGCGCGCGCGCGCACACACACACACACACACACACACACACACACACAGAAATTTGCAGATAATTTTAGGGGATTCATGCCTGGAAACCTCCCCGAGTGTCCATTAATAGCCTTTTTTCTAAGGAAAAAATTTCACAAAACTCAATTTATCTGCCTCGCATTACTGTTACAGCACTTAAAGGAAATAAGTTAAATAGCGTAGTTTTGGGAAGATAACAGATACATAATCATGAATTATTAGTATTTTTAAACAATTATTATTTTGGCATCATTTACCCAAGAAGGCAGGAACCGTGCAATATATTTTATAAAGAGTCTGTTTTAAGTGGTCCAGCCAAAATGTTTACTTTTTATATTCTCCCAAACCCCTGTCTAAAGACTATCATTGGAAGAGGAACTTTTAGCTAATTCAAAAATTAACCCAATAATGAGGTTTTTCTTTTTAGATCACGTGTAAGACATGAACTTTTGGGTTCTTAGCAAAATCAAGACTTGGGTTTTAGTAACCTTGAAAAATTAACCCCTCAATAGCTCCATTTTCCTACATGTGGAGATAACTCATAGCTAAATATCAAAGTTGCTGTTTAAAAATGCCTAATTAAAAAAAAATTTAACTCTTCTGGGGGAAAATGATTAAAATACTCGTTTTGTTACTGTCTCCCTTCTTTAATCAAGCTGGCTCTTCTCATTTTCTTGGTTTGCCTGATAGATATCCAACTCTGAATGTTTTCCTCTTCTTTCGCAACTCAGCTTTGAAGGACTTCAATTTCGAGCTTATTTTAATTGCAAAGAGAATGCAACAGGATCTCGTGGTTAACTGATGGTTAAAGCAACACGCTATTAGCAATAAACTAAGCAGCTCTGCATTTGCATTTTAAAATCCTGTGTGAGATATGATCAAAGCTGCCCTGCATCCCAATTCTCTCAGGATATATTTAGCGCCACTCAACCTTACAAACAAGTGTTCTTGTCCTTGCTTCGTTCCTCCCTGACCTTGCCCTTTTCCTTGGCTGCGGTACTTCCCCCCTTCTCGCCCCCCCGGCACACACACCATGGCGATCTCATTAAAACCAGGCCTCCACTCCACCTGCTTTCCCTCTGGCAAAGGCAGCTCCGGTGTGTGCCGGGTGGGAACCTAAGTGGAGACCCTTGTTACCCAGCTGCGGGCTGAAGGCTTACTAGTGATTTCTGCTTTTAGCTCCCGTCAGACAGGGTCCAGGAGTCTCTCCTCCCACACTTGGGTCTTTAATCATGTTGAACGATGAGAATGTGCCTGGTGGAGGTACTTGCGGTGAAGGAACTAGAAATGGAAAAAGCTGTGCACGGAGCTGGTCAGTCAGGGCTCTCATGTTCCTCGAGAACAAGGAAACCAGGGAGAAGGCAAAATGTGAAGTAGACAAGATTCCTTGGGGCCTCGCGTCTGGACCTTCTGCAGAGCTGCCTTTTTGGTGTTTGTAAGGAGGACCCGAGTGGCTGAGCTCTTGAGAATGAACAGTTTCTTGGCTGAGGTCAGAATCTTCTTTGGGTTTGCTCTGTGAGTTGTGATTAAAAACAAGAATCAACAACCTGTCACTCTTCTGCTTTATAGTCTGTAAAACACTGTGTTAGGCATCATGAGGTACTTCCAAGTTTTGATTTTTGCCCTTAAGGAGATTTGAATCCATTTGACGAGACAAGACAAATTCAGTCAGAAGTTATAAATGAGCAAGATAGTATATAATTAAGTGACTAATGCTGGGGTAATAAACTCTACAGTAGTTCAAATCAGGGGAAAGGCCAATACTTTTTCTTCAATTGACATTTCCTGGTACAATGTTTTCGTAGGCTAGAAAAAATTGCCTTTCGTAGTCTAACGAAAAATGGACAGTTGAAATTAAGAGAAAGGTGAAGCAAGTAATAGTAAAAAAGAATGGTCTTTGATTAAAAGGAACACAATCCCTGGGCACCTGGGTGGCTCAGTTGGTTAAGAGACTGCCTTCGGCTCAGGTCATGATCCCGGAGTCTGGGATCAAGTCCCACATCGGGCTCCCTGCTCAGCGGGAAGCCTGCTTCTCCCTCTGACCCCACCCCCCTCATGTACACTCTCTCTCTCATTCTCACTCTCTCAAATAAATAAATCTTTTAAAAAAACATAATCCCTTAAGTCACACTGAAACAATTAGGAAGTACTGTTAAATCCAGTCATTGTTTTATTTTTTTTAAAGATTTTATTTATTTATTCATGAGAGACAGAGAGAGAGGGAGAGAGAGAGAGAAGCAGAGGGAGAAGCAGGCTCCCAAGGAGCAGGGAGCCCGATGCGGGACTTGATCCCAGGACCCTGGGATCATGACCTGAGCTGAAGGCAGACGCTTAACCATCTGAGCCACCCAGGCGCCCTCCAGTCATTGTTTCAATAAGCCGAGTGCCTTCTTTGTGTCAGATATTCAGGATACAAATATAAGTAAGATATATTCATGTTTTTGAGGAGCCCAAGTTTCCTGCAAATCATTAATTTCAATACAATATAAATGTTGTAACAGAAACAAATAAACAAAAACACAAATGTACTATGGAAGCACATCATTTTATTTGGCAGAGACCTTAGGTTAGAGAGAGTGAAGAATTCCTAAGGTTGAAAAGATGTATTTAACGTGATGGAGAGGAAGTAGATGTTCATCTAGGTCAGAGTTGCTCACCCCTGCACCACTGACATTTTGGACCAGAACTTTGTGCGGAGGGAAAGCGGGGGTGGGCTGTCCAGTGCTCTGTGTTTCTCCGCATCTCTGGCCTCTACGCAGGAGGTGCCAGCACCATTGCCCTCCCATTTGTGACAATCAAACATGTCTCTGGACATTGCTGAAGGGCCCCTGGGAGGCAAAACTCACCAGGTGAGAACCACGGATTGAGCATGTGAGCATATTCACCATTGATAATAAAGAACATCCTTAGAATGAAGACCTGTGAGTTGAAGTAAGAAATTTCGAACTTCAGCTACATAGGAATTAATGATGTAGTCTTCCGCTCTCCTGTCAGAGACAGTGTTCTTTATAGTCTACCTGTGAGAATGCAAATTAGTACAACTTCTATAGAGAACAATTTGCTAATACTTGTCAAAAATACAAGGTCACATACACATTGACTCAGCAACTCCACATTAGGTGCTAACCTTATGGGTAAAATAAATAAATATACTTATTGATATATGTACAAGGTTATTCATTGCATGAAATAAAAGATTAGAAGCAATCTAAAAGTCCACTAATAGGGAGAGGGTCAGTTATAAAAATTACGGTACTTTCATATAATGGTATACTAACCACCCATATTTAAGAAGGGAAAACTCGTCATGTATTGATATAGAGTGATCTCCAAAATATATTAAGTTAAACAACAAACACCCAGTGATAATTAAAAAAATCTTAAGATACAAAGCAGCATGTTTGATATGCATTTGTATTAAGAGGGGGCAAAGAATACCTTTTGCTTGTGTGTACATCAAATATCTCTGCAAGGGTGAGTAAGAAATTGCTATCAGAGGAGGGGAACTGGTGCCTGAATTTTAAACTATATAAATGTTTTGCTTATTTAAAAATAATTAAAAAAATTAAAAGCTGGTGCTTCTCAAATAGGCAAAACTGAACATTCACCTGTGCTGAAGCTTTTCTATCAGGGATGACAGATTTATGCTGGTCTATCCTTCCACACTCTTTCCATCTGCTCTTTGCTATGCAAGCAGGTTAGTCTGGCCATGAAACTAGTTAAAGGAAACCATAATTCCCTTATCTATCCTGGCTATCTACAAGCTCCACGCTAGGCAATGTCATTATTTTTCCCAAAGTCAACAGCTGACAAATGTTTTTTAAAGTGATGCCTGTTGGGCCACCAAAAAAAAAAAAAAAAAAAGTTTACTTAAGTTTCTTTTCCCAGACTCTCTGACTCCTGTTTATCAGTTGATTTCTTTTTCACCCTCTTTCCTACTCTTGGTAGTTCTAGCAGCTGGTTCTCAAATTATATACATCCCTCAAACAATAAATCCAAGAATGGCCGAAAGCCAAATTCTATGAAATTGGGTCAAAACATTGATGAAAATGATTAACTTATTTATTTTGTCTATATGATGAGAATTGACTAAATGTAAAGATATAAAGTTTAGAATACATATTTTAATTGCCAGTTATCAAGTCCACCTCTTCGAACGGTACCAGGCTTCCCTGAGTGGATCACATCTCACAGCAGCGCAATATCAGGCCACCTTACTTGCTCTTGATTCATCAATTCCAAAAACCTGCCCTCCACTTGCTGCTAATGTTATCTTTCTAAAACAAACATACAGATATGACACTTCTCGGTGCAAAACAATTTAATGGTTCTCCATCACCTGTAAAATAAGATACACTCTCCTTAGCCCAGTTTAAAAAACTGTCTTTTATTCTCTGATTCATTTCCCTTTCATGACTGGTGTCCTCTCTCATTATCACTTGACAGACCTTGTATGTTACTTTTCTTCCAACAGGTTTCAAAGAAGGCTTATCTTCATTTTTACAGAGGAGAAAATTGAGGCTCCAAAAAATCCAACTCACCCAAGTTGTGTGTTTAATAAGTGGAAGAGTTGGAATTCGAGACCAAGTGAGTCCGATTCCCAAATTCTACTGCCTCCAATAGCATGGGAATGGGAGGTAAAAATGAACTCACTATGTATGAGGATGAAAGAGAAGACAGCAAGTGAGTAAATTTGAAAAGCACTTTTGAAAGATAATTTTCCCAAAGACCTTCTCTGATAACATCAACCAAAAGCAACTATCCAGTCTTCTCATCTCCTATAGCAGCTTGTTTATTGTTTTAGCGACCTCAGGGCACTGAGGACATTTTGCCTCATTCTGGGCTCTCCAGGCAGGAGGCACAGCCCACACAAAGGCAGAAGCTGGTGGGGCAGAGTGAAGAGTTCAGCCTGACAACTGGAGCTGTGTAGGAGGGGAGGTTAGAGAAGGAAGGTGGAGGGATCGCGCAGGGTTTCTTGAGGTCTTTGTGCATGTGTCTGTCACCCTCTCAGGCAGGTCCTTCTAGACTAGGCTACTGCTAAATTGCAAGTCTTCTGACTTCCCACTCTGTCACTTTGAAAGTTCTATGATTACTGGTTTTGTTTTGTTTTTTTCCATGGCACTAATCACTTTTTAAAATGCTGAAACATTTACCCTACTTATTGTGAGTATCATATATTGACTGTTTTCTGGACATGCAGGTTGGAATGCAGGCTCTAAGAGGGCAGCATTTTTATCTACTTTTGCTCATTTTTATAGCCCAAGTGCCTAGTGAAGTGAACGACCCATGATAAGTTCTCACAAACACGTGCTGAATGAACGGATGTTGCCTTTTGCATTTCAGCCTACCTTTATCGTAAGCCATAGTTTCTATGATTTTCATTTAGTTTCTACTGGCATTTGAAGATAGATTTTTCCTTGAGGACATACATATACAGCCAAGGTAACCATATATTCTAGAAGTTCTGGGGGGAGGAGTGTAGTTAAAAATACTGAGTTATGTTACCACCATAAGTATTCTTGTACATGCCTCAATTTTCATTTAAGAAGATGTGGTCTTAACAAAAAAGGACACACACGGTATGGATATATCTTTTGTTCTTTTCTCCCGTTGGCTAATTTAGACAACGAATTCTATTCCTCCAAAGACATCTACTGTGTATGGAGATGGGCATCTTCTTACTGCAACTCTAGATGGGGTATGTCTTATTTGGGTGCTTGTACATAACTGATTACAATGTCTCTTTTTGCTTAAAATACTGAGGAGAACATGTAATATATAAATGAATTTATAGGAAAATACCAAGCATTAAACACAATTGTTTCAGATATGTCTTTCCAACCTAGAGAATACTTACATTTGCTCTTCAGATTTTTTAAAACATTTCTTAAAACTTTGTGATGAATTCACTAAGGTAAGAGGCTAGGAACATATCCTAACACTAAAATCCCAGATTACTATGATTTGGTACAAGTTTAAACATTAAAATGTTGTTTGACTTCCAATAACATTTTAACTGATGCTTATTTACTATACTATTGTTGGACCAACCTTCCTTCCTTCCCTTTTTCTCTCTTCTTCTCCCCCTCCCACTTTTTTTTTAGTTGGTATAAATCTAATATAATTTATTTGCCAATATTTTATAATAAATCATAAAGCAAGAAAATAAATTAATATGCTGCTTTTCATCACTTATATTGTAACCATCTTATATACTTTTTCGCCAAAATTATAAGACATGTAAATTTTTAAGAAGCTTCCTAGGTGAAGCTGACAAGTCTACAGTGTTAAGAACCACCATATTATATCATAACCTCGTCAGGTAAATCAACACAAAACACCATATTTGCTTATTTAATTGGCAAAGATTAAAAATATTGTTCAATGTTTGCAAGGGTGGGGTGAGAATGGCATTCTCAGTCATGTTATAGGTGCACAAATTGATGAAGAACACTGCAAATATCTATACTCTTTGAACCAATAATTCTATCAGGAAGTGAGCCTAAAAAAGCAAACAAAATAACTGGAAAGGGTTTATGACCAATGGGTTTCATTGTAGGGTTATAAGTAGAAGCTCTCTACATAACCTCCACCTAGTTGATGAGCTTTCTACTCCCAGGATAAGATTTACTGATGGAGCTCATGACTCATGGAACCTTGGCAGCTGGTGAGCCTGCCTGGTTCTGCTCCTGTTACTCATGCTGCATGAAAACTGAGAGTCAGTGGCTCTTCTTGAACTTGTTCATACCATTTGTCTTTGTTCTTGTCACCACATAATTTGACTATATTCCATTAAAAAATGGGTGAAACTAGAGTGCAAATGTGTTTTTGTTTCTTTGAAACTAAGTTTAATGGTTTGATAAAAACCTGACAAAGGTGGGTTGCTAAAAGATGTAGCTATCGAGTTAGGAGTGACATAGCTGTAAAAGAGGAAAGTAATTATGAACACTTAACATTCTTATTCTCAATTAGGGATATTTTGCTTCACTGTAAAAACTGAAGTAGAAAAATACTGAGGGTCCATTATGAATTTATGTAAGAAAGAGGATAAAAAACTCCAACCAGTGGTTCCATCCTCAAAGAAAATATCTGCCCTGTGTCCAAAGGCTAGGGAATGATGCAAATTCAAACGTTTTAAGTTGGAAGAAAAATCTTAAGAATATATGTATTGTTTTTATAATTCCTCATTTTTCTCTAATTGTCGATCAATTGTATCAACAAATTATGATGCTATAGATATAGGCAACAAGAAATATGTATCTAATATGCAGAAAATATTTATGTAGAAAAAATATCAGAAGGAAATATACTAAAATATATGGGTCTGATTTATGGTGAGATTATGGGTGATTTTTAAAACTTTATTCTTTTGTATTTTTAAAACCTTGTAAATGTGGTCTTATTCAATGGTGTAGAATGTAGCAAAAAATGTAAAGAAAAGAACGGAGAAACAAGATTCCTACCAAATCGGACCCCAAAGCCCCAAGGTTTCACATTTTATAATCTGTGTTAAATCTCTTGAGTTTCCCCTTGCTAAGAATATTCACAGTGCAAAAAGTGGGAAGGCTGAAGCTGCACTTCTAGATCTTGTTTTATCTCAATGTTCTCTCTCAGTTTTCAGATATTACACCTGCTCTTTGCCTAACCCAGTTCTGCATGAGTTCCAAGTATATAATTAGACTCCACAAGGTATGTGGGAAGAAATCTGGGGTTAAGCTTGCTCTGCTGAGGCAGTCCTGTATGTTGCTGCTTTAGAGTGAGTACTTAACCAGCTTTAGAAGGTCAACAATCACGCTGACCTAGAGAGGCACGTGATGGCTATGCTTCAAGAACATTAACATGCCTTTTCTAGGAGTTGCTTATCACTGCTTCTCATTGGTCCTTGACATTCTTTCCTATCTGGGCCCCAGTCAGTCTCTGGTATCTGGTTTAAGCCATTTAGATGCCACAGTTATTTCTTTTCTACTTCTGGCTCTAAGAAGTATTATCTTCTCTGTTTTTTAATGTCTGTAAGTCCTCCATGCTTTGACCTTGAATGCCTGGGAATCTCTGAGCTGTACAGGGGGAAGGAATTCAGAGAAACAAAGAGAAAGGTGCAGACGTGGGGAGACTATACCATTCATTCAGGGAGGGTGGGGGCTGTCCTGGAAGTGTAAACACCGAGTACTCCTAAGCAGGGGTATCAGTGAAAATAGTTCCCAGCTAGTACACACCTGGATGTGCCTGACTTGTCAATTTGGATGCTCTTCGTGAAACAACTGATACTGGTATGAAGTTACATACAAGTGGCTGTGGGGAGCCAAAAGCTGAGATGTTAGGTTGGCTGAGACTGGAAAGTCTTAATGGCATTGTTAACAGATCTGGGCTTTTTGGTAGGCAGTAGGAAGTTACTATATGATTTCCAACAGGCCACTGAAGCAATTAGGAAGTTTATAAAGGAAGCAGATTTTAATTTGTACCAACCAGCAGGGAAGAGTCCACAGGTGGGGAGGTCAATTATGAGGCTACTGCTACATAAGAGGTAAGGAGGAATCTATCAATGTTGTTAGAATAAATATAAAGAAGAAGGGGGGGGGCGTCTTCTTCCTGCCTTGTCTTCGGCGTTTTTGTTCTCAGAGCTGCCGATAGCAAGATGTCTTCGGGAAATGCCACAATTGGGCATCCTGCCCCCAACTTCAAAGCCACGGCTGTCATGCCAGATGGCCAGTTCAAAGACCTCAGCCTATCTGACTACAAAGGAAAGTGCATTGTGTTCTTCCTTTTACCCTCTTGACTTCACCTTTGTGTGCCCACGGAGATCACTGCTTTCAGTGACAGGGCAGAAGAATTTAAGAAACTCAACTGTCAAGTGACTGGCACTTCTGTGGGTTCTCATTTCTGTCGCCTGGCGTGGAGCAACACACCCAAGAACCAAGGAGGACTGGGACCCGTGAACATTCCCTTGGTATCAGACCCCAAGCGCACCGTTGCTCAGGACTATGGAGTCTTAAAGGCTGATGAAGGCATCTCGTTCAGGGGCCTCTTTATCGTTGATGATAAAGGTATCCTTAGGCAGATCACGGTAAATGACCTTCCCGTCGGCCGCTCTGTGGATGACTCTGCGACTGGTTCAGGCCTTCCAGTTTCCTGACAAGCGCGGGGAAGTGTGCCCAGCTGGCTGGAAGCCTGGCAGTGATACCATCAAGCCTGATGTCCAGAAGAGCAAAGAAGATTTCTCTAAGCAGAAGTGGAGCGCCGGGTCGTTTTAGGGCTGGGCTGCAGTGGGTGGCCATGAAAACAAAATCTCTTTCCTAACGTTGTCATGCTTAGAACATAAGACTTTAGACTCTGTGCAGATGTGGTATGGGGACAGGACAGGCCTTTCCTGCAGGAGTTGGGGAGGCCAGCCTTCCTTCCTCTGGAGAGAACGGCCTGAGCTGTTATGGGGCAGGCCAGCTGTTATGTACAGTAGCAGGGCATCACTTTTTGTCTTGTGTTGTTTCTATTAAACTTGAACTGAGAAGAAAAAAAAAAGGGATTATGAAAACTATGGCTGAGGTGGTATTAGAGTGTCTAGTGATGGGTGGCATATAGGAAGCCAGGCTAGGAAGAAAAATCAAGGATGATCCCAAGATTTCAAATCAGTGATTAGGAGAATGTTGGGGGAGACCACCAAGATGACTCAAAACAGGAAACAAAGCTGGACTAGATTCTAATGGGTGGCTGTGTGGAGGATGGGTGAATGGCATGCAAGGGGAGCTTCAGCCACTCTTACCACTGCCGTCTCTCTGTCTCCAAGTCACTCCTAATAAACATATAATCCAATAAAAATAGTGCACTTAATATGCAACCTCCATTTCTAATTACGTTGGTCCTGCAATTCCCTTCTACATAAAAATTCTGGAGCCATTACTGAGGTGCATGAGCAGTGAACGATGGAAATTGTAGGCTTATAGCCCAAGTGTGCTGGAGCTGGCCCACACAACTGATTGTGTTCATCTCTTTCCTACTCTGTTATCATGAACATCATCACATAGATAGCCTGAAATTGGCCATGGAGGGAATATTTACACCACAGAAATTGGCAAACTGCAAATCTGGATGTTTTTCTCCCAGAGAACCTGTTGTTGAATATTTTATACCTCTCTTGAGCAATCAGCTATGAAACTTTTCTAAAAAGTAAAATTTTATAAAAGCTCTTGAATGATTATAAGGCAACATTTAAAAATATCAGTTGGAAGGAGAAGAAGGAGCTGCACATATGATCTTGAGGTATGCTTGATATACATGGCTTTGAAGGTTCATGAAAGGTGGGATGGTGGGATTTATTCCCACCCAGAGGGATCTCTGAACATTTCTAAGTTAATCACTGGTTCCCTGAGGGGAAAACTTCTGATTTTTCAAACAGTATTTAATACTCTGGCACAAATTATGTTTTTCAAAGATGACCACTGTGGGTGGTTCCTGCTCTCATGCTCCCTATTGGCAACGGTCCCACTGGATATCCTCTACACATGTGGTTAACAATTCAACTGAGCAATAATGAATTCTTTTCAGGGGGCTAGCATTTTGAATGTGTGAAGCAGTTATTAAAGAGCAAATCACCTCAATACTGTATACCACTAAACTTTTTCAGGGCGCCTTTCTGGAACTAGGTCTGTGTTAAAATGTCCACCCACCCCTATACAACCTCATCTTCTTGGTCTTCTCCTCCCTCTTCCAAAAACCTACTGTAGTTTGTTCACTCTTCTTATAATAAATGATTTCTAAGGCTTAATTCCCCAGCTATGAAATTTATTACAGAAATTATTCATTAGAGGGCACCTGGGTGGCTCAGTCGTTAAGCGTCTGCCTTTGGCTCAGGTCATGATCCCAGGATCCTGGGATCGAGCCCCGCATCGGGCTCCCTGCTCCGCGGGAAGCCTGCTTCTCTCTCTCCCACTCTCCCTGCTTGTGTTCCCTCTCTCACTGTCTCTCTCTCTGTCAAATAAATAAAATCTTAAAAAAAAAAAAAGAAATTGTTCATTAGAGCAGGCAGGATATAAGAGGTGATTATACCTGAATGACATTTTGGTTGGATTAAGGTTAAGATACCCATTATTTAAAACCATATTCTCCTACTCAGGGCAAAATGCAGTTCTTCAAGCCTACTCAAGTATTAGAAAAAACAACAGATTGTACAATAGGGATTCCCATTTATCCTCAAGGAAACTATTAGGTGCTACAAAAGAATCCAGTCTCTTGCTATGTGGTTTGATACATAACTGGTGCTCAAAAATGTTTCTGGAAAGAAAGGAATATTTTTCTGTAGCAGCAGGGTTCCACTGCATGAAGCTTTAAACAAATATTTGAGGAACTACAGGAATACTTTTGCTTAAAATAGTTTTAGAACTGTCAGATACATTTAATCAATAGCATGGAAATCTTGAGCATTTGTTCGTTCTCTTAGTCATCTTGAGCATCAGAACATATTTCACAAGATTTGTTGATTATCATTTTTAAATTACCAAAATAGAACAGATAGTGATGTTAAAAAGCTAAAGGAAGTGAAGAAGGGGAGGTGGTAAACTTATTCACCATAAAAAGGACAAAAGAGTGGGAGAGATACAGAGAAAAGGGCTTCTCCCTATCTGGTGTATCTGATAGTACAGCTTCTCCCCAGGGACGAAGAAGGTAGATTAACACTGATGACTTCTGAGATCTATATAAAATCTGGTGACGAGATAAGTCTCCCTGTAATTTGCTTTTATGCTAAGGAAGCAAAGGTCAGTTAACTAGAATCAAATAACTTACCCAAATTGCCAGAAAATGCAGTATCTCACTGGCTTTAGGAATACAAATGGTTTATCTTTTCTTATTCTTGCAAAGACTTTGTTTTTCCTGTATGTATTTCACCATATTTGGCATTTTTAGATGTTTGCTTACCATGGCATCCCTCCTACAAATCTCATGCATAATATACACAGGAGAAATAATAACTAATCACGTATATTGCTAAGGGCCAAGTGAATGAAACAAAACATGAAGTACAATGCAGAAGGTGGAACTAGGTGCAGCTAAAAAAGATGTGTGCATTGCAGAAGTGGCAACTGAGGGAGAAGGCAAACATTACAGAGGCTGCAATGCTCAGGGATAGGTACAGTGGTCAGGCTGTGAATCAAGAGGATTTAATTAATATTATGAATACAATATGTCAGACTGAGGAAAGTTGAACTATTATCTTGAAGAGTGTACACTCCATCATATAGGTTAGTGATGTGTTATTGATGTGGAAATGTATTTTATTGAGCACTTACTTTGCTCCAGGTTTTCTGATGTCCTAAAGGCTTCATAAGCATTATCTCATTTAAAACCCACAATAATCTTGTGAGGTAGTACTCATTTAACTCACTTTTTTTTTAAAAATAGTA